>NC_044032.1:21140395-21452718 GCF_901765095.1 Microcaecilia unicolor | reverse complement strand
GCGAGGGCGGGGTAGACACTGCTGGGCAAACCGGATATCTAGACCGCCTCAAAGTTCCGGCTTGAGGCTTCATTAGAACGTTGGTGGTGCCTTTTATATATAGAGATGTTATGTTTATTTTTTTTCCGTCTTGATGGAGCACACACCAGGCAGAGGTTAATGCAAGGGGGTCCATCCTCAGAGGCTATAGCAATTATATGCTTCTGCACGTCTGGAATGAGTTCTTTAGGGCAGGACCAGCAGATGTTGGGAGATGTTTCTTCTTAAGGGATCACTCATTATTCTCGCTCTGCTCACAAAACCATTCTGTGTTTTTTTTTTTTTGTTTCAAATCAGAGAAATTGGCTAAAAGTCCAAGAGAAATCGAAAGGACTGGCACACAATCATAACCACAGTTCGAGGAGCTCCCTGATACTGATAGAGGAAACTGTCTTTTTCTCAACACACGCATGGGCTTCTCATGGCTTATTCTACTACAACTACTACTACTATTTATCATTTCCATAGCGCTACAAGGCATATGCAGCGCTGTACACCATACATAAAAAGACAGTCCCTGCTCAAAGAGCTCGCAATCTAAATATGGAATGTTGCTAGTGGAATAGCAACATTCCATGGAGAATCTCAAATAGTAGCAACAGAATCTCAATAGCAGCAACATTCCATGTAGCATCTCCAATAGTAGCAACAGAATCTCCAATAGTAGCAACATTCCATGTAGAATCTCAAGTAATAGCAACATTCCAGAATCTCAAATAGTAACAACATTCCATGTTCCACTGCACTAACCACTAGGCTAATCCTTCACTAGCAACATTCCATGTAGATTAGCAACGTAGCGGCGCAGGCTTCTGTTTCTGTGAGTCTGACGTCCTGCACATACGTGCAGGATGTCAGACTCACAGAAACAGAAGCCTGCGCCACTGTGTTGCTGTTCTGTAAGGGCAGGCTTCTACATTACTACTACTACTTATCATTTCTATAGCGCTACAAGGCATACGCAGCGCTGTACACCATACACAAAAAGACAGTCCCTGCTCAAAGAGCTCACAATATAGATAAGATAACTACGAAAGCTTTCTAGTTTAGGGACCCCTCATCCCAGGACACCACCAAAGCAGGGATCCTACTTCCTCAAGGTCCCAGCAATGCAGAGTCCTTGACGCCCATCTCCCACCCCGCCCCATGAACCAGTAATACCTACCTTGTCATATGGAAGCATTCTCCATCATCCGATAGCCACCATCTTGAAAAATGGCAGCAGATGTCACCAACATCAGCTAAAGTTAAGCTAACATCAACCAAGTCATCATTTTCCAAGACAGACTAAGAGAAGAGCTAAAAAGGTCATTGTTCCAAAGCCAAGTATTACTGCTTTACCTGGGGAGGTCTCCAATTTCTTTTTTGAGGGGCTTCCTGTACTAGGTGCTTAGGCCAGCCCTGTCACCTGTAGGTTCCCAAACTGGGGATCAAGGATTCTTTCCAAAACATAGTAGATGACGGCAGAAAAAGACCTGCACGGTCCATCCAGTCTGCCCAAGAAGATAAATTCATATGTGCTACTTTTTTATTTGTACTGGCCAGCTCTATCCCCGCCTCCTAACCACCAACCCCGCCTCCCAACCACCAGCTCTGGCACAGACCCTATAAGTCTGCCCAGCACTATCCCCGCCTCCCAACTTCCAGTCCCACCTCCCACCACCAGCTCTGGCACAGACCGTATAAGTCTGCCCAGCACTATCCCTGCCTCCCACCACCGGCTCTGGCACAGACCGTATAAGTCTGTCCAGCCCTATCCCTGCCTCCCAACCACCAACCCCGACACAGACCATATAAGTCTGCCCAGCACTAACCCCGCTTCCCAACCACCAGCCCCGGCACAGACTGTATAAGTCTGCCCAGCACTAACCCCGCCACCCAACCACCAGCCCCGGCACAGACCGTATAAGTCTGCCCAGCACTAGCCCCGCCTCCCAACCACCAGCTCTGCCACCCATTCTAGGCTAAGCTCCTGATGTTTTCTCCTCTTCGATGACAAAAGGTCAATTATCTCAAGGTGAGGCTAGTCACCGCTTCAGGCTGCTATCCCTTTAGCTCCCAGGAGATTTCTCTGACTCTCCACTCTATCTTGAGGCCTCCTCTAGTCTCTACTTCTCCTTAGCCAATCAGTCACGCTGTTCTCTGATTCCCATTTTTATAATCTCTCCATCTGAGTGGGATAGATATACCTCCTCTTTCATTACTTCATTAACCATGAACCCTCCCGAACCTGGAACGTTCCTCAGTTCAGTCAATGTAAAGTGTATCCGTTTACCTTGCACAGCCACTAGAGGTCTCTACAGTAATTTATGTTGTACCATGAATCTAGCAAAATTCCAAAGTGAATGTGGTACCATTAGCAAAACAAAATCACACATTGTCTGCAATTCCTAATTTAAGTAAGTAGCATCAAAATCCAGTAGTGTACTCGTCGCCTACAAATAGAAAGGGATCATCCAGCAATAATTATCGGGGGGGGGGGAGGGGGGGGAGGAGGAGGACAATCAAATTATAAACTAACCAAACCACCAAACATGTAAAAAATAACCTGTAAATACAAAAGCACTGAAATGAAAGATGAGCCAATGGGCTACACATGCACCACAACATAGCCTGGATAAGCTTTAGCATTTCAAAGACTTATAAATTGCTCAGGATTAGTAAATAACTCATAGTAGGAAATTGTCTTCTCCTAGGCTGGGTTGCCCTTCAGGCATCTTGAAATACCCACACACTTTCCACCATAAACAAATCATCTTTGTGACACAAAAAGAACTTCAGAATCCAATTCTGATCTGGTTCTAGAACATGCTGTAGCAGGCAGTCATGATGCTCTCTTAGACAGTGGCTGGAAGAACATTCTGGGCCCCTGCTCCAGAAACTTGCCAATCAAATCTGAATAGGAAGAGGTCTAGTCTGAGAACGTGGCCCAGTAGGATTGAAGCTTGAGCTTTTGAAGGGAAGTAAAAAAAAACAAACTATGAGCTAAGGGAGGAGCCTTGTCTTTTCCTCCCAGGGAGTGGTCCAGTAAAGAGGATGTAGAACAGACGTAGATGGGGTATACCACCCAAGGGTCCATCTGAGCACTGACTCTCTGTTCTAGAGGCTAAAGGGAAGGAGAAACAAGCATAGGGGTTGTCAGTCTGGTTCACAGCTTCACCCTGAGGCACAGGTCCCCTCAGGAGAGGAGATCTGGTCATCAGGGAGACTAAGCCCTCTTCCTGCATCAGAAAGAGCCAAAGAGTGGAACTGATGATAATATAGTCCTTATCAGAGAAGCTGTAACCCGTCAAGTAGCAGGGTGTAACAACCCACCCAAGGTCTTATGCTTTAACCTGTTTACTAAGGAGAAACCAGAGCAGAAGAAGACATAAAGTCACCAGAGTGTTAGAACATCAAAGGAGCAGAGCACAAGAGAACTGCTTCCACACAAGACAGAAGAGATACTGGGCTTCACCCTTGCCCATCTGATAAAGGAGATAAGATCTACAGAGTGAGGAGAATAAAGGTACCATAAAGAAGAGTAAGGAGTTTATCAGAAACCAGTCCGCGATTAAGCGTGAATGATGTATAAGTTGAAGCAGGAGAAGGTAGAGAATATTGTCCCAAAGAGATCAGTAATAACTGCTACTGTCTTGAAAGTGCTGGATTCATTTTTCAACTACGTCACTGTATTGTTTTGGACAATCTGCCTTGTTATTTTTCTATTTTTGATTTTGTATTTACTTATCCATCACCTGAAGGGCCATTAAAAGGGGATTTTATTTTTAAAAACAGAACAGTCTCCAGACCTTTTTTTGCGTTTTGGTATTTTTCCGGTGCTGGGGACCTTTTTATCAGTCTGTGTGCCATGAGAGAGAATGTTGATGCACAATTTTGGCCATATACACCAGTCTATTGTTTATGTATCCATCTCTGGGGTCCACTACAAATTGATAGAAGCAAAGTCACCCTGACCACAACTCCCTCAAGTGACCATTCTGGTCAATCGAGCCAGATTTCAATTACCTAACTTTTTCACCTGCCTTCATAGATGTTGCCTTCTGCCACTTTTTAAATTATTATTATATTTTTACTAGGCATGTAAAAAAAACCTTAGCAGTTGGGGCAAGAGATATCAACTGACATCTTCAGCACTTTCACGAAAATATTTCTTCCACATCTCCAATGCCGTTATATTAAATGACTGAGAAAAGTTCAAGAATCTTAAAATTAAGTACTGCTTCTGATTTGAAAGACCCTCCGACTTGACATGGGTTCCGGAGGTCCCTCAAATAATAGTAACATTAACTCCCTGCAGTGACTTTAACCTGCTCTTCCAAGGATCCTAATTACTCAGCACAGACTGACTGCAGGGTCAGCTTTGAAGAAGTCTCTTTATCTGTTGATATTGAGACTGAGAGACAGGCACAATCTCCAGGATAGGACAAGAAACTGCAGACAGAGTGCCAAGTCCATCCCTGGAACAACCTTCTACATCTATATCTCCCTTGTATCCTCAGAACAACCTGTGAGGTAGGTTGAGATACATTTTTGTTGGGTTTTTTTTGTTAAATTTGTACCCCACGCTTTCCCACTCATGGCAGGCTCAATGTGGCTTACATGGGCAATGGAGAGTTAAATGACTTGCCCAGAGTCAGAAGGAGCTGCCTGTGCCTGAATTGGGAATTGAACTCAGTTCCTCAGGACCAAAGTCCACCACCCTAACCACTAGGCCACTCCTCCACTGTTGCTACTATTTGAGATTCTACATGGAATGTTGCTATTCCACTAGCAACATTCCATGTAGAAGTCGGCCCTTGCAGATCACCAATGTGGCCGCACAGGCTTCTACATGGAATGTTGCTAGTGGAATAGCAACATTCCATGTAGAATCTCCAATAGTATCTATTTTATTTTTGTTACATTTGTACCCTGCGCTTTCCCACTCATGGCAGGCTCAATGCTGCTTACATGGGGCAATGGAGGGTTAAGTGACTTGCCCAGAGTCACAAGGAGCTGCCTGTGCCGGGAATCGAACTCAGTTTCTCAGGACCAAAGTCCACCTCCCTAACCACTAGGCCACTCCTCCACTCCAGTCCAGAGCAAGCATTAACTGTTGCTGAAGTAATTCAGAAGTGAATCAGTGAGTCATCAGATGTTGATGGTTGTGATAATGAAGATATACACAATGTACAAATCTGGTCAGAGGCCCATGTTTCAGATGAAGACCATCTTTCTCAGGCTCTGATAAAAGAGGCAGACCCATGAAGCAACCAGGTCATAGAAGATCTGTATCAATCTTAATCACAGTAGATTTTCACAATAGTGTTTTCTTGGCTGCTAGTGAAACTTCCCCTTATGTACCTGAGCACACTACCAGCTTTTCTGCTGCTTTATCATATTGACTTGCCATCCTTCAGGTCAGGAAGAATAATTACTCTTAAGTCTCTTTTTTGTTGGATTGTTGTTGGTTCACATTTTCCTGATTGACGTATGATTTTGTGACTAAAATACCCTAGATGCATGATTTTGTACTCCTGCACTGAAACACAACTTCTGAAGCCTTGATCATTCTTTGGGGGGTTTTCACATCAGCTCATTAAAATCTTGTATTTAGCAGGTTCTAGAACCTCAGAAGAAGAGATGTCAAACTCTGAGGAATTCTAATCTTTCAGAAAGAAAAGTGGGAGCTGACATAGGTGGTACAGATGAACAGTTGAAAGGAAGCATTGATGGTTTCCAGTTAGAGGCGAGGAAGGTGAAATTTAGTCATACCTGTTAATTTCCTTTCCTTTAGTCCATCCATATCAATCTGTATCAGTGGGTTATATCCCTTTCCTACCAACAGATGGAGGTAAAGAGCTGAGATCATCAGATATAGGCTGGCGCTCTGCTGGAACTTTCCAGTATGCCACTACCAAAGCAGCATAAGGCCCTGTGAGCCACCCCAAAGCTCCACCCACCACTGTAGCATCAGCAAATTAAGTAATTTACTAAAACAGACCCTATTTACATCGAGAAAATTGCAGAGAGCCCAGGAAGTCCCCAGGCCACAGTCTTCTAGGGCAGAACCACAGATTGATGTAGTTGCACTAAAGGTAAGGAAATTAACAGGTATGACTAGATTTCACCCTCCTTAGCATAGCAGCCACATCAGTCTGTACAAGTGGGATGTGCCTAGGCAGAATCTCACTGAAGAATGGACCCACCTTGTGCATCTTAGCTCAAGGCCATCAAGTTGAACACTGGCCTACCTCACCTGTCCAATATAAGTTTAAAGGCTTCCGAGTTCAGTTCTACTACCCTGGATCCAGGGTGGATCAGCTGAGAAAATCCTGGTCTGCAGTGTGCATGGCCAAAAGCACCAGAAGATGCCTTTGTGCCCAGCAGCTTAGAGCTGCTACCTCCAAGCTGACCACCTGGCTCTTGATACCCCCCCCCCCCACCCCCGTTTGTTGACATATACCACTGCAGTACATTGTCCAACATCACTTGCACGGTCCTGTTCTGCAAAACAGGAAGGAATTCCAGGAGTTGTGACCCTGATAGCCATTGTCTCGAAGTGATTGATCAACCAGGTTGACTCCTGAGAGGACTAGAGGCCCTGTGCCACCTGTGTACTGCAGTGAGCCCCACAACCCCTGAGGCTGTCATCTGTGGTCACTAATGTTCTGTCCTCTGACAGCCTTGGACTAGTTTATAATGTGATCCTAAAATGTGTTTAATGCCTCTACTGTTATTCTAATTTCTAAGGACTACCATCGCTGCAGTTCCCACTGCAAAGATACGTGAGCAATGCATTGTGTGTAATGTAGTTCACAGGTAATGACTTGCTTGGCTGTATAAGAACTGTTACCATTGGTTGTGCGGCTGCCCAGACCTCCTCTCTCTCTCAGCCAAGCTTGGCTCCTTTGTCTTCCTGCTATTATTTCCTAGTCATTCTTACTATCTTGAGCTTCTCGTCCCTTCAGCCATGCGGCATTCACCATTTTGCTACAGACATGAGGCATCCACCATCTTGCTTCAGACAGCACTATCCTGCTGAAACGTCCTGCACTGAACTTGGTTTTTTACCTTGAAAATATCTCCTCTCTAATGAGATATCGCATATTCCAGTCACCCAGCTCTGAGATACTTCTATCTGCTCAACTATTTCTCACCTCCAACCACTGAAACAGCTCTCAGAATTACGGAGTCTCTGTGCCCTGGGGCAGCACTTCTGAACATCTGACTGTGAGTAAATTACCTGTGATTTATTCAATAAAAGAGACTTCATAAAAATAATAGAGACTTCAGGTGTGACTGGTGTTTCATGGTTATACTCCAAGATATCATAGACTTTGCAGTAACAAGTCTATGAGAGGCTTGAACAACTACAATCCACTGCAGACCCCTCTCTACAGATGAGTCTACCAAGAAAGGGTCCAGTGAGACCATGGTTAAAGGGGCAGCCTGGTCTCGAAATCTTGAGACCTTGGGGACCAGCATGGACAACAGGGCCTTCTTCAGGAGTCTCATGAGTACAAGTGCCCATGGAACCATTTCCAGGGTTGTCGCCATGGAGCCAAAGACCTGAAGATAGTCCCTCACCCTCAGGGCCTGCAAAGCACACGGATGGCTCAGCTGCAATTAAAGCTCACACACCCACTCCGTGAGAAACACCAGCCCACAAGCAGTGTTGGAACAAAACATTCCAACCGCTGAAAAAGATGTATGATATCCTAGCATCTATTAAGACAAATTACAAATAAACCTAGACGGAAAGAGGTATGGTATAATGATAAACTAATTCTGCTCAAAAGACTGCTTCGCCACTGGGAGAGGAAATGGTGTAAAACTCACAAGTCTAGTCACTTAACTCCAGTCATTTGAATTTACACCTGTACAAGAAGACACTTTTCAAAACCAAAAATAAATATTTCTCTTTACAGATTTAAAAGGCCGTACACTCAGGAAAGATATATCGTATTTTTCGGACTATAAGACGCACCGGACCATAAGACGCACTTAGGTTTTAGAGGAGGGAAATAGGAAAAAAAAAATTTTCAGACTATAAGACACACTTTTTCCCTCCTCTAAAACATAGGTGCGTTTTATGGTCCAGTGCATCTTGTCCGAATGCAGGGCCCCCGATCTCTCCGTTTTCCAGGGGGCCCCCTCCCTCCGTTTTGCAAGGTCCCCCTCCCTCCCTCGCTCACTCCGTTTCGCAAGGCCCCCCCTCCCTCTCTCGCTCCGTTTTGCAAGGTCCTCCCTCCCTCGCTCCGTTTTGCAAGGTCCCCCCTCGCTCCCTCCAAATTTTAAAAGTTTTACCTGGTCGTGGTTGAGGCAGCAAAAAGCATGCACGCTGGGCGCGTCAGTCTTCCGTTCTGACGTCTCTCTGACGTCAGAACGGAAGACTGACATGCCCAGTGTGCATCTTTTTGCTGCTGTTGCAACCATGACCAGGTAAAACTTCTTTTAAAATTTGGAGGGAGCGAGGGGGGACCTTGCAAAACGGAGCGAGGGAGGGAGGACCTTGCAAAACGGAGCGAGAGAGGGAGGACCTTGCAAAACGAAGCGAGGGAGCGAGGGAGGGACCTTGCAAAATGGAATTACGGTGCTTTTAAAACTACATTCGGACTATAAGACGCACCCCCCATTTTCCTCCAAAATTTGGGGGGGGGGGGGGGGAAGTGCGTCTTATAGTCCGAAAAATACAGTATATTTTGTTAAAATCTCTCACCAAACCACCACTGCCTTCAGTTTACATTACAGCTTATTCTTTGACACAATTCTTCTCTACGAAGGTTGTAACTGTGCAAGCGACATTTTGGGGTTCACCATTGCTCTCAAACTCTGTTCCATTTGGTAGTGAAGATAGGTTAATGCAAAGTAGCGGTTTTAACCTCTTCTGTATCACCATCTATGTCAGTACTCCACGAAACTTTACAGACTATTCGATCTACAATAACCCCCACAATCCATTACCCTCAATGGGGAGGATTAGCTTAGTGCAGGGGTTCCCAAACCTTTTTGGTTCATACCTCCTCCCCTCCCGGCCCCATGGGTCTCCGTGGAACCCCCCCAGGCCACAAGGGTCTCCCATACCCCCCCCCCACGGCCACATGGATCTGCACCCCCCCCCCTGCCACATAGGTCTCCCTTTCCCTGCAGCCCTCTGCCTTCCCCAAATCCAGCATCGCTCACTACCTTCCTTCCTGCAGGTCCAGGATTGCTGCCGCTTCCTTCTTTTTCCCCCAGCGCCGCTGCAGTGCTTGCACCTTACGTTTTCGGGTCGTCCGCAATTCACACAGGCATTCCTGGGCCTTCCCAGTCTGCTGCTTCTGGCCCTCTCTGATGTAACTTCCTGTTGCAAGGGCCGGACATAGCAGAGGGCAGTCCCCGCAGTGCCTGTGTGAATCGCGGACAGCCCAAAATCAAAAGCTGCAAGCACTGCAGCGGCGGCGGGGGAGATTTGGCCCTGGCCCCCCTGCCGACGATCCCTTTGAACAATCTCCAGCCACCAACCCGCCGTCGCCGCCCGCCCCACTGCCGCATCAGATACCTTGTTTGCTGGCGGGGGTCCCCAAACCCCGCCAGCCGAAGAGAGTCTTCTTCAGCACGGGAGTAGCGCCTTCGTTCAACGAAGTTCCTGGTGTGATCAGCTGTTTTGACGCCTTACGTCCTGCACGGGGCTACATGCACGGTGCAGGACGTACGGTGTCAGAAACAGCTGATCGCACCAGGAACTTCGTTGAACGAAGGCGCTACTCCGGTGCTGAAGAAGACTCTCTTTGGCCCCAAACCCCGCCAGCAAACAAGATATCTGATGCGGCGGCGGGGCAGGCAGCGACGGCGAGGGAGGGTTGTTGGTGGGAGGGGGGGTTCAAGGGGGTCGTCGGTGGGGGGGGGTTCAATGTGGCGGCGGCTACTGGGGGGGCGGCGGGGGGGGGGGCTAAACAGTGCCCTCCCACCTCCCGGCGAGGTCTGGCTACGCCCCTGCGGTGCACACGCTAAAAAATAGAAAATACGTTTTAGTGCTGGGGGCATGTGTGGGAACAGAGAGCAGATGTGCCCAGTGCTAACCGGTTAGTGCAGCTAACCGATTAGCACGTAATTAGCGCAGGAACCCTTACCGTCTAGTAAAATAGATGTTGGTATGGACTCACACGCTAATGGTCATGCGTTAAGTGAGAAATTAGCATGTGGCCATTAATGAGTAAATGGTAAAGGCGGCCATTTTACAGCCATGCTAAAAGTGGCTTCAGCGCGTGGAAAACCCCCATTCTAGTAATAGTGCAGGACACTTTTTTTTAGCGCAGCTTAGTACAAGGACTCCCGAATACTTTAGCTTAAAATTTAAGTTTTAAAGTATATAATTATTAATTTTGAAATACATTTTTTCATTTTTTTAAAATCTTTATTTTTATTATGTTTTTGTTTGAAGGGTTTATTTACGTGGAGGAAAAGGCCTCAGAATCTTACACCGCACTCTAGGCCAATTTTTCAAGCTCTTAATCAGGCACGCTGAAAAAGCTTGTATGCTCACTTCATTGGCAAGAAACCTCCACTGCTTAGCACTGAAAATCTAGCAGGGACTGAGTCCAGCGTCTAAACGCACTACATAGCAAATAGTAACATACTAGTAAAAAAGGCCCATTTCTGACACAAATGAAACGGCCGCTAGCAAGGTTTTCCTCGGAGTGTGTATGTTTGAGAGAGTGTATGTGAGAGAGAGAGAATGTGTGAGTGTGTGTGTGTGTGTGTGAGAGAGAGAGAGAGAGAGAGAGAGAGAGAGAGAGAGAGAGAGAGAGAGTGAATCTGGGTGCGAGTGTGTCTGTGAGAGAGAGAGTGTGTGTGTGAGAATGAGAGTGTGTGCAAGTGCGTATGTGAGACACAGTGTGTGAGAGAGAGAGAGTGTGTTTCACACAGATACAGTGTGTGCAAGAGAGAGAGTGTGTGTGAGACACAGACCCTCTGTGAGACTGAGTGTATGAGACCAAGAGAATGTGTGAGTGACTGTGTGACACATAGAGAGTGAATGTGATACAGTGTGAGACATAGAGTGTGTGAGAGTGAGAGAGAGAAAGACATTGACTGTGAGAGAGAGAGAGAGAGAGTGTGAGAGAGAGAGTGTGTGTGTGACAGAGATACCCCCCCCCCTCTCTGGTGTCAGGCCCCCCCCCCCCCCTCTCTCTCTCTCTCTGGTGTCTGAGCGTTACTGTGCAGGACGCTGAGCTCTGGCTGTGCTTCAAGGAATTCACCAATCCTATTTAATAGAATGCACCTCCAACATTCTGAAGCCGAGAAACCTCGTGTGGTTGGTCACTTCTGCTTGTGACGAACCCGGAAGTACGTGATGTCAATTCAGGAGATGGATACAGAGAGCAGGAATGCCTCAGCAATGCAGTCAGCTTCAGAATGTTGGAGGTGCGTTTTATTATATAGGATAGTAACATAGTAGGTGACGGCAGAGAAAGACCTGTAGGGGCCATCCAGTCTGCCCAACAAGATAAACTAATATGTGCTACTTTATATGTATACCTGACCTTGTTTTGTATCTGCCATTTTCAGGGCACAGACCGTAGAAGTCTGCCCTGCACTAGCCCCGCCTCCCAACCACCAGTACTGCGACCCAATCTCCGCTAAACTTCTGAGGATCCCTTCCTTCTGAACAGGATTCCTTTATGTTTATCCCACGTATTTTTGAATTCTGTTACCGTTTTCATCTCCACCACCTCCCGCGGGAGGGCATTCCAAGTATCCACCACTCTCTCTGTGAAAAAATACTTCCTGGCATTAGTCCTGAGTCTGCCCCCCTTCAACCTCATTTCATGTCCTCTAGTTCTACCATCTTCCCGTCTCCGGAAAAGGTTCATTTGTGGATTAATACCTTTCAAATATTTGAATGTCTGTATCATATCACCCCTGTTTCTCCTTTCCTCCAGAGTATACATGTTCAGATCAGCAAGTCTCTCCTCATACGTCTTGTAACGCAACTCCCATACCATTCTCGTAGCTTTTCTTTGCACCGCTTCAATTCTTTTTACATCCTTAGCAAGATACGGCCTCCAAAACTGAACACAATACTCCAGGTGGGGCCTCACCAACGACTTGTACAGGGGCATCAACACCTCCTTTCTTCTGCTGGTCACACCTCTCTCTTTACAACCTAGAAATCTTCTGGCTACGGCCACCGTCTTGTCACACTGTTTCATCGCCTTCAGATCCTCAGATACTATCACCCCAAGATCCCTCTCCCCGTCGGTACCTATCAGACTCTCCCTGCCTAACACATACGTCTCCCGTGGAGTTCTACTCCCTAAGTGCATCACTTTGCATTTCTTCGCGTTGAATTTTAATTGCCAAACCTTAGACCATTCTTCTAGCTTCTGCAGAACCTTTTTCATGTTTTCCACTCCCTCCGGGGTGCTCACTCTGTTACAAAGCTTGCTATCATCCGCAAAAAGGCAAACTTTACCCTCTAAGCCTTCAGGAATGTCACTCGCAAATATATTAAACAGAATCGGCCCCAGCACCGATCCCTGAGGCACTCCACTACTCACCTGGTGTAGCCAGCTCTGCAAACTCAGAAATTCAATACTGGAGCCCGGATTTGGCTCGGCATTGAATTTCTGGGCATAGCACAATGGTGGTGAGCAAAATGCACCATTGCAGGTTGAATACCAACCCCTCTTAGTGTTACCAGTCTGGTCCTGTGGAACCATTTACCTAATTTCTTATGGTTAGAACTTTCCTATTCGATATTCAAGAAAAAGCAGAGGGTGCATTTAATTTAAATGCTGATGGCAGTGGGGTAGGTAGGTGGCGCCATGAGAGCCTGCCCCCCCCAAAAAAAATTTGCTCTGGGCCCCTGGTTGGCTGGCGGGGGTCCTCAGGCCCTGCTAGCTGAAGACTTCGTCAGTGCTGGTATGCGGCAGCGCTGCCACGTTGCCTGCCCTGCTCTCTCTTCCCCTCATGTCTGGCACGCTCCTTTTAGTGAAATTGAGCAGTGTCTTCTTGCTGGAATGTCTGACCATATGGTTGGCCTGCTTGCTGCCTAACTGCAGCCAGGCACCCCTTGGACCCCAGCAGTCCCCCTGAGCTCATGAGGTGGCTTTGCACTGCTTTTGTAATTGCTGGGTTTTTTTCAATGCCTTAAACAGACTTGTTTTCTCTCTCTCTCTCTCTTTTTAACTCTATTTCCTTGAACTGGAAGGAAACAAAGCAATCTGCGGGACATCCCTAGGGAGGAAGGGAGAGCAAGGGGGCCAATGGGAACCCATACTCCAACAGACAAGGTCAAGCCTGAACACCACCCAGCGGGACCATTAAATGCTGGCTGGGGGCTGCAGAGCTGTAGCTCCACACTTATGGAGATGTCATTAGGCTCCACCACAGTGTCAGACCATAAAGCCTGTGCACTGAGGATCTAGGCCTAGGATCAACACCAGCCTAAACAACTTTATCAACTGCTGGAGGTAGAGATACTGTATATACTGTAAACGTTCCAGCAAAGCACCAGCCTATACTACTACTACTATTTAACATTTCTAAAGCACTACTAGGGTTACGCAGCGCTGTACAGTTTAACATAGAAGGACAGTCCCTGCTCAAAGAGCTTACAATCTAAAGGACAAGTGTACAGTCAATCAAGAAGGGGCAGTCAAATTGGGGCAGTCTAGATTTCCTGAAAGGTATAAAGGTTAGGTGCCGAAGGCAACATTAAAGAGGTGGGCCTATAACTGGTGATGTCACTAGAAATCTCAGCTCTCTATCTCCATCTGTTGATGGAAAAGGGACACAACCCACTTGTACAGATTAATATGGCTGAGACTCAGTGGAAAGGGAGGTTTACACAGGGTGACCTGAAGTTAATAAAATGTGCAGGGGAGCTGCTGGATAACTTTCTCCAGCATGCCATTAATGAGTACTTACCTAAAATTTTGTGTTTTTTTCAGAGCCTATGATGTTCTATGGCAAGACAACATTCGGGAAAAAGAGGGCGATGCTACAGTTTCACAGACACCCCCTGAAATACTTTATCAACATAAATTCACTGCAGGTCTTGGAGACCCTGAAAACATAAATTAGTCTTCTAACCATTGACCTTTCACCACAATATAGAAGCTGTTTGCACTAAGTGTCATGAGAATTACAATACTAAAGCTTTACAAGCCTCAATTTCCCGGAATAAAAGGATGTGGAGACCAAATGTTATCTGTCTATTTACACATATGAAAGTATCAAGACAAATGCAGGCGCCAAACACAATCAGAGCGGTGGAAATGAGGTTTTGGAATGTATAAACAACGTTTCTGTTAGATATGTGAGGAGTTTATTATTGTTAATTCATCATTAATATACAACAAGGCTCATTAGAAGAGGATTTAGAGGGGGGGAAGGGATGTTGTAATGTACCGCCAACATTCACTGTCGTGAAAGAGTCTTTTGAAAGGACAAAGAGAAATTACATGCTGTTTTTCTGTCCAAATCTGTGGGAGCTTCAGCTTACAGAGGAAGAGCTGGTAGGTCTTTGAAAATGGGACACGACCTCATTCTCTTCAAAGTTATCTACTGGGAGTCGATAAACATCAACTAGTTAAATCTTTTACCAGAGGTCGGCAAGTGAAAAGGGCCTCGGTTTCTCATGGGGTTCCAACCCCTCTTACAGGAATTAACTCCAATATGGCCATCCTAGTAATACAGGGTTAATATTCATAGCTTATCAGGGTTAACCTCGGGCAGAAAAGTAGGAGAGAAAAGAGTCCTGGAAAGAAAGGAAACACCAGAACTAAACTCTTCTCAGACTAAACAGATATCCACTCAAACAACATTCAGAGGCCTTGCTTATGGTCTTGTACTCCATGATCACACATCTATTATTTATTAATGTTTCTTTAGCATTGGAAATGTCTTTAACTGGATATGCCAGAGCCGGTGGTTGGGAGGCAGGTCTGATGGTTGGGAGGTGAGGATAGTGCTGGGCAGACTTATGCGGTCTGTGCCAGAGCCGGTGGTTGAGAGAAGGGATAGTGCTGGGCAGACTTATACGGTCTTTGCCAGAGCCGGTGGTTGGGAGGCAGGGCTGGTGGTTGGGAGGCGGGGATAGTGCTGGGCAGACTTATAAGGTCTGTGGCAGAGCCGGTGGTGGGAGGCAGGGATAGTGCTGGGCAGACTTATATGGTCTGTGCCAGAGCCGGTGGTTGGGAGGCGGGGCTGGTGGTTGGGAGGTGAGGATAGTGCTGGGCAGACTTATAAGGTCTGTGCCAGAGCCGGTGGTTGAGAGGCGGGGCTGATGGTTGGGAGGTGGGATAGTGCTGGGCAGACTTATACGGTCTTTGCCAGAGCCGGTGGTTGGGAGGCGGGGCTGATGGTTGGGAGGTGAGGATAGTGCTGGGCAGACTTATACGGTCTTTGCCAGAGCCGGTGATTGGGAGGCGGGGCTGGTGGTTGGGAGGTGGGATAGTGCTGGGCAGACTTATACGGTCTGTGCCAGAGCCGGTGGTTGGGAGGCGGGGCTGGTGGTTGGGAGGCGGGGATAGTGCTGGGCAGACTTATACGGTCTATGGCAGAGCCGGTGGTGGGAGGCAGGGATAGTGCTGGGCAGACTTATATGGTCTGTGCCAGAGCCTGTGGTGGGAAGCGGGACTGGTGGTTGGGAGGCGGGGATAGTGCTGGGCAGACTTATACAGTCTGTGCTAGAGCCGGTGATTGGGAGGCGGGGCTGGTGGTTGGGAGGTGGGATAGTGCTGGGCAGACTTATACAGTCTGTGCCAGAGCCGGTGGTTGGGAGGCGGGGCTGGTGGTTGGGAGGCGGGGATAGTGCTGGGCAGACTTATAAGGTCTGTGGCAGAGCCGGTGGTGGGAGGCAAGGATAGTGCTGGGCAGACTTATATGGTCTGTGCCAGAGCCTGTGGTGGGAAGCGGGACTGGTGGTTGGGAGGCGGGGATAGTGCTGGGCAGACTTATACAGTCTGTGCCAGAGCCGGTGATTGGGAGGCGGGGCTGGTGGTTGGGAGGCGGGGATAGTGCTGGGCAGACTTATACAGTCTGTGCCAGAGCCGGTGATTGGGAGGCGGGGCTGGTGGTTGGGAGGTGAGGATAGTGCTGGGCAGACTTATACGGTCTTTGCCAGAGCCGGTGATTGGGAGGCGGGGCTGGTGGTTGGGAGGTGGGATAGTGCTGGGCAGACTTATACGGTCTGTGCCAGAGCCGGTGGTTGGGAGGCGGGGCTGGTGGGAGGCGGGGATAGTGCTGGGCAGACTTATACGGTCTATGGCAGAGCCGGTGGTGGGAGGCAGGGATAGTGCTGGGCAGACTTATACGGTCTATGGCAGAGCCGGTGGTGGGAGGCAGGGATAGTGCTGGGCAGACTTATATGGTCTGTGCCAGAGCCTGTGGTGGGAAGCGGGACTGGTGGTTGGGAGGCGGGGATAGTGCTGGGCAGACTTATACAGTCTGTGCCAGAGCCGGTGATTGGGAGGCGGGGCTGGTGGTTGGGAGGTGAGGATAGTGCTGGGCAGACTTATACGGTCTTTGCCAGAGCCGGTGATTGGGAGGCGGGGCTGGTGGTTGGGAGGCGGGGATAGTGCTGGGCAGACTTATACGGTCTATGGCAGAGCCGGTGGTGGGAGGCAGGGATAGTGCTGGGCAGACTTATATGGTCTGTGCCAGAGCCTGTGGTGGGAAGCGGGACTGGTGGTTGGGAGGCGGGGATAGTGCTGGGCAGACTTATACAGTCTGTGCCAGAGCCGGTGATTGGGAGGCGGGGCTGGTGGTTGGGAGGTGAGGATAGTGCTGGGCAGACTTATACGGTCTTTGCCAGAGCCGGTGATTGGGAGGCGTGGCTGGTGGTTGGGAGGTGGGATAGTGCTGGGCAGACTTATACGGTCTGTGCCAGAGCCGGTGGTTGGGAGGCGGGGCTGGTGGTTGGGAGGCGGGGATAGTGCTGGGCAGACTTATACGGTCTATGGCAGAGCCAGTGGTGGGAGGCAGGGATAGTGCTGGGCAGACTTATATGGTCTGTACCAGAGCCTGTGGTGGGAAGCGGGACTGGTGGTTGGGAGGCGGGGATAGTGCTGGGCAGACTTATACAGTCTGTGCCAGAGCCGGTGATTGGGAGGCGGGGCTGGTGGTTGGGAGGTGAGGATAGTGCTGGGCAGACTTATACGGTCTGTGCCAGAGCCGGTGATTGGGAGGCGGGGCTGGTGGTTGGGAGGTGGGATAGTACTGGGCAGACTTATACGGTCTTTGCCAGAGCCGGTGATTGGGAGGCGGGGCTGGTGGTTGGGAGGCGGGGATAGTGGTGGGCAGACTTATACGGTCTATGGCAGAGCCGGTGGTGGGAGGCAGGGATAGTGCTGGGCAGACTTATATGGTCTGTGCCAGAGCCTGTGGTGGGAAGCGGGACTGGTGGTTGGGAGGCGGGGATAGTGCTGGGCAGACTTATACAGTCTGTGCCAGAGCCGGTGATTGAGAGGCGGGGCTGGTGGTTGGGAGGTGAGGATAGTGCTGGGCAGACTTATACGGTCTTTGCCAGAGCCGGTGATTGGGAGGCGGGGCTGGTGGTTGGGAGGTGGGATAGTGCTGGGCAGACTTATACGGTCTGTGCCAGAGCCGGTGGTTGGGAGGCGGGGCTGGTGGTTGGGAGGCGGGGATAGTGCTGGGCAGACTTATACGGTCTATGGCAGAGCCGGTGGTGGGAGGCAGGGATAGTGCTGGGCAGACTTATATGGTCTGTGCCAGAGCCTGTGGTGGGAAGCGGGACTGGTGGTTGGGAGGCAGGGATAGTGCTGGGCAGACTTATACAGTCTGTGCCAGAGCCGGTGATTGGGAGGCGGGGCTGGTGGTTGGGAGGTGGGATAGTGCTGGGCAGACTTATACAGTCTGTGCCAGAGCCGGTGGTTGGGAGGCGGGGCTGGTGGTTGGGAGGCGGGGATAGTGCTGGGCAGACTTATATGGTCTGTGCTAGAGCCGGTGGTGGGAAGCGGGACTGGTGGTTGGGAGGTGGGGATAGTGCTGGGCAGACTTATACGGTCTGTGCCAGAGCTGGTGGTTGGGAGGCGGGGATAGTGCAGGGCAGACTTATACGGTCTGTGCCAGAGCTGGTGGTTGGGAGGTGGGATAGTGCTGGGCAGACTTATACAGTCTGTGCCAGAGCCGGTGATTGGGAGGCGGGGCTGGTGGTTGGGAGGTGGGATAGTGCTGGGCAGACTTATACGGTCTGTGCCAGAGCTGGTGGTTGGGAGGCGGGGTTGGTGGTTGGGAGGCGGGGATAGCGCTGGGCAGACTTATACGGTCTGTGCCCTGAAGAGGACAGGTACAAATCAAAGTAGGGTATACACAAAAAGTAGCACATGTGAGTTGTCTTGTTGGGCAGACTGGATGGATCATGCAGGTCTTTTTCTGCCGTCATCTACTATGTTACTATGTTACTATGTTTGAATCTCTAGAAAATAATAGTGATGTATCCAAAAGGCAAGGTAGCAGGAGTCTGGCCAACAAGTGAGGTAAGAAAGGTTAGAGTAAATGTTGTGGGCCCTTAACTTCAATGCATTCCATAAGAAGCATCTGAAGTAAATCGAAGGTGAAGCTGTACCAGCCCTCATTCCATCCCAGCTTCTTTCTCTTTCATTACCTCTCCGTTTCTGTCATCCCTCTCATCCCTAGCTGCTGTACCCATGTTCTCTCTTCCCCTTCTCTGCAAATCCTACCTTCTGCATTTCTACCTACCTCTTTCTTCCCTTTCCAGTTCACATCTTCCTCTTCTCTATCTCCTGTTCTATCTCTTACCCTTCTTTTCCATAGTAACATAGTAGATGACGGCAGAAAAAGACCCGCATGGTCCATCCAGTCTGCCCAAGACAAACTCATATGTGTATACCTTACCTTGAATTGAATTTGTACCTGTCCTTTTCAGGGCACAGACCATATAAGTCTGCCCAGCAGTATTTCCCGCCTCCCAACCACCAGTCCCGCCTCCCATCACCGGCTCTGGTACAGACCGTGTAAGTCTGCCCTCCCCTATCCTCGCCTCCCAACCACCCCCCTCTTCCCCCCAACTGCTCCGCCACCCAATTTCAGCTAAGCTTCTGTGGATCCATTCCTTCTGCACAGGATTCTTCTATGCATATCCCACGCATGTTTGAACTCCGTTACCGTTTTCATCTCCACCACCTCCCGCGGGAGGGCATTCCAAGCGTCCACCACCCTCTCCGTGAAAAAATACTTCCTGATATCTTTCCTGAGTCTGCCCCCCTTCAATCTCATTTCATGTCCTCTCGTTCTACCGCCTTCCCATCTCCGGAAAAGATTCGTTTGCGGATTAATACCTTTCAAATATTTGAACGTCTGTATCATATCACCCCTGTTCCTCTTTTCCTCTCACTTGTTTCCTTTGTTCTGTCTGCACTGGTTCCTGTCTTCTGTTTGGCTCCCATCCCTCTAGATTCAGTCCAGGAGTAGAAATCAATTGTGAAGGCCAGAACAAGCCTTAAAAGATGTGGGAGTTGGGGCAATTTAAGAGCTGGAGAGGGTCACAAGAGGCTTGGTGGGGCTCAGTAGTGGTACCACACTTGAATACGACTGTGGGGGCTGCACACTCAAGGGGCACTTCTGCTGGAATAATCTGACTGGTATGAAACATCTGACCATGGCCAGCTAGTAAAATAACTAATTAGCTAAAGGGCAGGGTGAGCTGAGAGTATGGCAGCCAGTGCAGACCATCCGTTTGCTAAACCCTGGGGCTCAACATTTAAATCTGGCAATAGGATCACTTTGTTTGAGGATGGTAATTCATATGCACCTTCATATTTGTAACATTTGTATCCCACATTTTCTCACCCATTAGCAGGCTCAATGTGGCCAGGTCCGGTAGATGTTAAACAAATACAGTATAAAATAAGGGTCAGGTAAGGTAAGGGTATACAAGTACTACTACTACTTAACATTTCTAAAGCACTACTAGGGTTACGCAGGGCTGTACAATTTAACATGGAAGGACAGTCTCTGCTCAAGCAGCTTACAATCTAAAAGACAAATGTAGAGTCAATCTGATAGGTCAGACAGATTGGGGCAGCCTATATGTTCGAAAGGTTAGGTTCCGAAAGCAGCATTGAAGAGGTGAGCTTTAAGCAAGGATTTGAAGATGGGTAGGGAGGGGGCTTGGCATAGGGATTCAGGAAGATTGTTCCAGGCATAGGGTGAGGCAAGGCAAAATGAGCGGAGCCTGGAGTTGGCAGTGGTGGAGAAGGGTACTGAGAGGAGGGATTTGTCATGTGAGCGGAGGTTACAGGCAGGAACATAGGGGGAGATGAGGGTAGAGAGGTAGTGAGGAGCAGCAGACTGAGTGCATTTGTAAGTAAGGAGGAGAAGCTTGAATTGTATGCGGTATCTGATCGGAAGCCAGTGAAGTGACCTGAGAAGAGGGGTGATATGAGAATAATGGTTTTGGCGGAATATAAGATGTGCGGCAGAGTTCTGAAAAGATTGAAGGGGGGATAGATGGCTGAGTGGGAGGCCAGTGAGGAGTAGGTTGCAGTAGTCAAGACGAGAGGTAATGAGAGCGTGGACGAGAGTTCGGGTGGTGTGCTCAGTGAGGAAAGGGCAAATTTTGTTGATGTTGAAGAGGAAGAAGCGACAGGTTTTGGCAGTCTACTGGATATGCGCAGAGAAGGAGAGGGAGGAGTCGAAGATGACTCCTAGGTTGCGGGCAGATAAGACGGGGAGGATGAGGGTGTTATCAATTGAGATAGAGAGTGGAGGAAGAGGAGAAGTGGGTTTAGCTGGAAAGACAAGGAGCTCGGTCTTGGACATGTTCAGCTTCAGGTGGCGGTTGGACATCCAGGCAGCAATGTCGGATAGGCAGGCCGATACTTTGGCCTGGGTCTCTGTGGTGATGTCTGGTGTGGAGAGATAGAGCTGGGTGTCATCAGCATAAAGATGATATTGGAAGCCATGAGATGAGATCAGTGAGCCTAGGGAAGAGGTGTAGATAGAGAAGAGTAGGGGTCCAAGGACAGATCCCTGGGGAACTCCAACAGATAGCGGGATGGGAGTGGAGGAAGATCCATGAGAGTGTACCCTGAAGGTGCGGTGGGAGAGATAGGAGGAGAACCAGGAGAGGACAGAGCCCTGGAACCCAAATGAGGCCAGTGTGGCGAGAAGTAAATCGTGATTGACAGTGTCAAAAGTGGCGGAAAGATCGAGGAGGATGAGGATGGAGTAGTGGCCTCTGGATTTGGCCAGGAGCAGGTCATTGCAGACTTTAGAGAGTGCTGTTTCTGTCGAGTGGAGAGGGCGAAAACCGGATTGGAGTGGATTGAGGATGGCATGAGAGGAAAGAAAATCGAGGCAGCGGCTGTGAACGGCGCGCTGAAGTATTTTGGAGAGGAAGGGTAGGAGAGAGATGGGGCGATAGTTGGAGGGGCAGGTAGGGTCGAGTGATGGTTTTTTGAGGAGAGGTGTGACTACGGCGTGCTTGAAGGTGTCAGGGACAGTTGCAGTGGAGAGAGAGAGGTTAAGGATGCGACAGATGGAGGGGTTGACAGTATGGGCGATGGTGTTAAGTAGGTTGGTGGGGATGGGATCAGAGGAGCAGGTGGTGCATTTCGAGGAGGAAAGAAGGCGGGAGGTTTCATCCTCGGTGATCTCAGGAAAGGAGGAGAAGGAGGCCTGGGTTGGTTGGTTGAGGGAGAGGGCTAATGGGTGAAGAGGGGGTGATGGCTTGGTAGTGAACTCAAGGTTGATCTTTTGCACCTTCTCACGGAAGTAATCAGCCAGTGATTGAGGAGACAGTGAGGGGGGAGTGGGAGCGGGGGGCACCTTGAGGAGAGAGTTAAGGGTGGCGAAGAGACGACGAGGGTTGGAGCTGAGAGAATTGGTCAATTGGGTGTAATAGTCCTGTTTTGCAAGGAATAGGGAGGAGTGGAAGGAGGATATCATGAATTTATAGTGAAGGAAGTCTGAATGAGTACGAGATTTCGTCCAGAGGCGTTCAGCAGATCGTGCGCAGGAGCGAAGGTAACGGATGCAAGGGGTCAGCCAAGGCTGGGGATTGGTACACTTTGTGGGACGGGAGATGGATGGTGCGAGGGTGTCCAGAGCAGAGGAGAGAGCGGCATTGTAAGCGGAGACCACTTTGTCGACAGTCTCGGAGGACATGATGGATGGGAGGAGATTAGAGATACTAGAGGATAAGGTGGGGGGGTCAATGGCCTGGAGATTCCTGGAGGTGGTGGTTAAAGTTGGACGGGGCAGAGGGGGGGGGGGTGAAGAAGTGTGAATGTGATCAGGTGGTGATCGGAGAGAGGAAGAGCTGAAGCTTGGAAATTGGAGGGTGAGCCGGAGGAGGAGAGGACGAGGTCAAGGCAATGGCCGTCACGGTGAGTAGGGGTGGTAGAGCACAGCTGGAGGTTGAAGGAGGATGTTAGGGTGAGGAACTTAGAAGCGTGAGGGTTGGATGGGTCATCAGCATGTATGTTAAAGTCTCCGAGAATGAGTACAATAAGGGTCAAGGAAATAAGGAATATATCATGTCCAATACGATGTAAGGTTTTGATGCACTGCAGAGTTGAGGCATTTAAGTTGGGTCAGTAGGACAGACCTTGCAAAACAGATAGGTCTTTAATGGTCGCCTGAAGTTTAGATGGTCATGGATCGTTTTCACACTCTTTGATAGTGCATTCCACATTTGTGTACCTAAGTAGGAGAAATTGGATGCGTATAATATATGTAAACTAGTTTGGCTGTACCTACAGAAAGGAAGTATATCAAATTCATGACCCTTTACCCTTTACCGTCACCTCTCTGTACCTAATAGGTCTGGATTTGGTTTTCGGGCTCAGTTTCTTGCCTGTCCAAATTTTGTGAGCTCTTGCAAGTTGCAATCAGGTATCCCTTTTGAGTGCTTGTTGGAAGTGGCTCCATCTTATACCTCTCCTCAGGCGGCAAATTGCATTGAGCCATCTATACAGCCAGATCTTTCCCAAGTTCATTCAGTATCCTCAGATGTATCCCATCTGACCCCATCACTTGGTCTACTTTTAGTTTAGCTTAACTGCCTACGAATAGAGTAATCGCTGAAAACTAACATGTGTAGTTGGACAAGAACAGATTTTCTACGTTGAATCTCAGCAGCGTTTCTATCTCTGAATAAAATGTAAGCTCTTGAGGTGACCCAGCACCATATGAATTTGCATGTCTGTGACACTCACTATTTGGATTTGATTACCTCTAGAACTATGGTCAGAAGTTGACTATCCAGCTTATAATTGAAAAAGAAAAACGCCTATATTGCGACCCAAATCGGGAGATAGACGTTTATCTCACAAAAACGAATAAAGCGGTATAATCGAAAGCCGAATTTGGACGTTTTCAACTGCACTCCGTCGCGGATGCGGACAAAGTTGATGGGGGCGTGTCAAAGGTGTGGTGAAGGCGGAACTGGGGCGTGGTTATCGGCCGATCAGAGATAGGCGCCTTTCGCCGATAATGGAAAAAAAATATGCGTTTTTAGCGAGAATTTAGGGCACTTTTCCTGGACCCTGTTTTTCCACGAATAGGGCCCCAAAAAGTGCCCTAAATGACCAGATGACCACTGGAAGGAGTCGGGGATGACCTCCCCTGCTCCCCCAGTGGTCACAAACCCCCGCCCACCACAAAAATATGCCGTTTCACAACTTTTTATGTTCACCCTCAAATGTCATACCCACCTCCCTGGCAGCAGTATGCAGGTCACTGGAGCAGTTATTAGGGGGTGCAGTGGACGTCAGGCAGGTAGACCCAGGCCCATCCCCCCCACCTGTTACACTTGTGCTGGTAAATGGGAGCCCTCCACACCGCCCCCCAAACCCACTGTACCCACATGTAGGTGCCCCCCTTCACCCCTTAGGGCTATAGTAATGATGTAGACTTGTGGGCAGTGGGTTTTGAGGGGGATTTGGGGGGCTCAACACACAAGGGAAGGGTGCTATGCACCTGGGAGCTCTTTTACCTTTTTTTTTTTTTTTTGTAAAAGTGCCCCCTAGGGTGTCCGGTTGGTGTCCTGGCATGTGCACTACGAATCCTGGCCCCTCCCACGAACAAATGCCTTGGATTTATTTGTTTTTGAGCTGGGCGCTTTCATTTTCCATTATCACTGAAAAACAAAAACGCCCAGCTCACAAATTGTCGAATAAAACATGGACGTCTATTTTTTTCGAAAATACGGTTCGGTCCGCCCCTTCACGGACCCGTTCTCGGAGATAAACGCCCATGGAGATAGACGTTTTTGTTCAATTATGCCCCTCTATGTGAAATTTAGGAAGATCAATAGGTGTATTGAGATGCTAGAGACTAATTATGTCTTGTAAGTAATGTGTTTTAACTTATTTACATAGAATGAACGAGTGTTGTGTGATTGTATTAACATTAAATATATGTTTTTAATCTAATGTATTTCCCCCAAACTTCTGTATATGGCACCTAGAGTTCCGTGCATTAAATTGGGCGTGCACCCAATTTATGCACGTAACTTAATTGAATAGCGAGTCAATCAGCGCTGATAAATGGGTGATAACTTAGGCACATATCACGTGCACACATCCGACATGCGCCTAACTTCAATCGTGTGTAACTGTATGGGAATGTGGTTAGGGGCATTCTGGGGTATTCTGAAGATTTGCATGCATAAAGCTAGAATCGTGCCTAAATGTAACATAGTCGATGATGCTGGCAGATAAAGACCTGTACTGTCCATCCAGTTTGCCTAATTCCAGAAACCTACATTTAGGTGCGGTTTTACTCTAAGTGCGATTCTATAAAGGATGCATATCACTTATAGAATCGCGCTGAGCAGTTTTTTCTCAATGCCGATTTTGTAGTGCCATAAATAGAATCTGACCCTTTGTGTGTAAGATTGTTGGACGTATTAAATGTTTCATTTATTTGGCTGTAACCTAATAAGGAATGCAGCATTTTCCTGGGCTTTCCACCAGAGGTCCAATTCTCTATGTTATGGCCTACCGAAATAACCCTTGGGCTCATGTTTGGCCATAAGAACATAAGCGTCGCCATACTGGGACAGACCAAAGGTCCATCAAACTCAGTTTCCTTTATCCAACAGTGGCCAATCTAGGTCACAAGTACCTGGCAAGAACCCAAAAGAGTAAAACAGATTTTATGCTTCTTATCCTAGAAATAAGTAGTGGATTTTCCCAAGTCCATCCTAATAATGGCTTATGGACTTTTCTTATACAAAATTATCCAACCCTTTTTTAAACTGTTGCAAGTGCTAATATTGGATTGGTCCCCCAAAAAACAAACAAGATGCTAGGAATTATCAGAAAAGGGATGGTGAATAAGACTGAAAATACTATAATGCCTTTGTATCGCTCCATGGTGCATCCGCACCTTCAGTACTGTGTTCAGTTCTGGTCTCTATATCTCAAAAAAGATATAGCGGAATTAGAAAAGGTTCAAAGAAGAGCGATTAAAATGATAGAGGGGATGGAATTCCTCTCATAAGATGGAATGGCTAAAGAGGTTAGGGCTCTTCAGCTTGGAAAAGAGATGGATGAGAGGAGATATGATTGAGGTCTACAAAATCCTCAGTGGTGTAGAATGAATAGAAGTAAATCAAATTTTTTTTTACTCATTCCAAAATTACAAAGACTAGGGGACACTCGAGGAAATTACATGGAAATACTTTAAAAACAAATGGGAGGAAATATTTTTTCACTCAATGAATAGTTAAGCTCTAGAACTCTTTGCTGGAGGAAGTGGTAACAGTGGTTAGCGAATCTGGGTTTAAAAAAGGTTTGGAGAAATTCCTGGAGGAAAAGTCCATAGTCTGCTATTGAGACAGACATGGGAAGCAACTGCTTGCCTGGGATTTGTAGTATGGACTGTTGCCATGATTTGGGTTTCTGCCAGGTACTTGTGACCTTGACTTGGCCACTGTTTGGAAAACAGAATGCTGGGCTAGATGGACCATTGGTCTGACCCAGTATGGCTACTCTTATGTTCTTATATTCAAGGATTCCTTTTAGTGGAGCTATGATGACAGAAAGTCTGTGGAGCAACCTTGTCAAGGCCTTCTGACCGAATGGAATGCCAGGATTTGGTTTGATTATTCAGAGTTTTAGAGGAAAAGTCCAGGGGAACGTGGAAAAGTGATGTAGAGAGAGATGACACATCAACTTGAGAAAGAATCTTATCCAGTAGTCACTGGACACTGGCTGTGTTAGAGACCGTGAAGGTAGGAAGAGTTTAAAAAGGATGAGATAGTGATCGATCCAGGGAAGGGAGGTGGAGGAGGAAAATGCTGTAAGACAATCTTGAGAGTTCTGCATAGTAAGTGCCAAGTCTAAGGTGTGCCCATCTACATGGGTCAAAAAGGAGATCAATGGACACAAGGAGAGATCAGAAAGAAATTACAGAAGGATTTAGCGTGGGGATTATTGGGGTCGTCTGCATGAATATTGAAGTCTCCTAGGATAAGTAAATTAGAAAAGCAAATAGTAGCTTCTGTTAGAGCTTGTCGGCTTGTTTCTCTTGGGATCTGTCAGTTGCCCCAGTCCCTGAATCCTTGCCCTCGCAAAAGCCACGTGAGTCTAACCGGTTGGGTATAGATTGGCTGATTCATTTGGTCTCAGCAGCCAGCTGCAGGCATTGGTAGAAACGGGGCTTTCCATTGTCAAGTGTGCTCAGTGGCTGGAGAGATTCCAAAGACAGATTTTGCCGTCAAAGTCAGAGTTGCTCCAAATGAGCTGCCACCCCATCCTCCAATCCCCCGAGCCGCCAGCAGCCTTGGCGAGAAAGCAGTACTCACGCTGCTTTAGACCTGCCCCCCGGAAGCTTTTCTTTCTCCTTCAAATTCCTGTTCCCGTGTAGGCGGGAAGCTGTAGGACAGAAAAGGGCTTCCAGAGTTTTTAAGGCATCACAGATATGGGCAGCACATCCAGGTAGGCAATGGAGTTATTTTTGACTTAAGCAGGTCTCAGCAATGCCTGCATCAGGGGTCTTTAGATACTACACAATTGAGACTTAAGGAAAGACTGCAGCAATATTTTCAATGAACAATACAGTAAAAAAAATCCCACTCATGGTTCTAATTGGAGGCATTTGCCGAAACACAGCCATGTTGGGTTATTGTTCCAATATCACTTTCCTTATACTGTGTGACTTCTGTGGCACTTTCTTCCACTCCTCGGCCATCTCCTCTCTTTTCTGCTTTTGAAGTTCTGCAGCTCCTTGTGACTGTGGGCAAGTCACTTAACCCTCCATTGCCCCAGGTACAAAATAAGTACCTGTATATATGTAAACCGCTTTGAATGTAGTTGCAAAATACCACAGGAAGGTGGTATATCAAGTCCCAGTTCCCTTTCCCTATTTGAGATTCTACATGGAATGTTGCTACTATTGGAGATTCTAGATGGAATGTTGCTGCTATTGAGATTCTGTTGCTACTATTTGAGATTCTACATGGAATGTTGCTATTCCACTAGCAACATTCCATGTAGAAGCCTGCCTTTGCAGATCAGCAACGCAGCCGCGCAGGCTTCTGTTTCTGTGAGTCTGACGTCCTGCACGTACGTGCAGGATGTCAGACTCACAGAAACAGAAGCCTGCGCGGCCGCATTGGTGATCTGCAAGGGCAGGCTTCTACATGGAATGTTGCTAGTGGAGGAGTAGCCTAGTGGTTAGTGCAGTGGACTTTGATCCTGGG
This sequence comes from Microcaecilia unicolor, assembly GCF_901765095.1. Classification (NCBI taxonomy): domain Eukaryota; kingdom Metazoa; phylum Chordata; class Amphibia; order Gymnophiona; family Siphonopidae; genus Microcaecilia; species Microcaecilia unicolor. Next base: position 21,425,009 of record NC_044032.1, on the reverse strand, counting down.
GAACTGAGCTCAAGTCCCACTGCAACTCCTTGTGACTCTGGGCAAGTCACTTAACCCTCCATTGCCGCAGGTACAAAATAAGTACTTGTATATATGTAAACCACTTTGAATGTTGTTGCAAAATACCACAGAAAGGCAGTATATTAAGTCCCATTTCCCTCCTTGATTTTTGGTAAATTTTTGACTCCCTCAGTGCTTCTTGGCCCTAGTGTGTTTCCCAGAGGAATTAATTTACTTCCATTCACTGAATGAATCGCCTACTGTTTTCAAATATTTTTTCTCAATAAAAGAAATCCTAACTTTAATATAATGCAAAGGCTTTCAGGAACCTTTCAGAGTGGCATGAATCACTGTGAAGGTACCAAGTGACACTTTCAGCTCCTGAAGGAACCAGAGCAAATCTGGAAGAATTTTCTTTTCTTCTCTGTCATAGCTCAGCGGTTAAAAGAAGTAAGTTTCAGCCAGTAAACAGAGCAGATATAAGTTATTAATCAAAGGGTCAACTCACATCAATAATGCGAAGGCCTTACTTTGACAACGGAGATTCTTTGCCGGCTGTGATGGCTTTTATTGGCCAACGTGGGAATTAGCCAAAGATGTAACAAGTGAAGCTTGCCAGACCACATAGGTTCCCCCCTTCAGCTAAGGGCCATGTCTTTTTAATATATTGCCCACTCCTTGCTGCAGCTGTGATATATAAATGGACAGGAAATCTTTGGGAAGGGGCTAATAAATGCAGAGAGCAAACCATAGAGCTCCAGAAACAACATTGCCCCTTCCCCTCTCCATGTGGTGTTTTCTATCAGCCTCTGTATGTGGCCCATCCAAAGGGAAGGGCTGGAGAGAGAGCTGTGTGCTTTGAGACAGGATGTTATCAGAATTAGGTCTTCATCAGATGAGGAGGTAACGGGGAGGAAGGGGGGGGGGGGGTCTCAGCATCTGAAAACAAACAGTCATAAAACGAAGTAGGAAATGACTCTCATGTCAAACATATTTTCGTTCAAACACAATGAATTATAGGGATGTTTGTACAAACACACTTCATTATTAAATCCCTCTTGTAGGGAACAGCTGCCCGGGACCCTCCATATCGCTGCCTTCAGAAAGATATATTGCTTTAGTAACACTGGGATTTCCTGTGTGGAATTATCAGCTTGAAGAACAGAGAGGCTAAAAAACAAAGGGGGATGGGGGGAGGGGGGAGTGCTGCCGCTGAAACATGTGTGTTCATCATACGACCTAGCATCCTCCTTTGAAGCAAACTGTATGATAAAGACACGTTGATGGCTATTGGGTGTTTTTTGTTTCATGATATATTCGTGCTCATCAGCTCCCAAGTTTGAGAGTTAACATCCACAGAAAAGGAATGGGGTGTGGCAAGCATGAAATGGCATGGGGGGGGGGGGGGGGGGGGGAGGAAATTACCCCTTTATTATCCATACACACTCTTTGAGCCCCTTACACGCATAAGAACATAAGAGCAGCCATACTGGGTCAGACCAACGGTCCATATAGCCCAGTATCCTGTTTTCCAAACAGTGGCCAAGGCAGGTCACAAGTACCTGGCAGAAACCCAAATTGTGGCAACATTCCATTCAGAATCTCAAGGAGTAACAAGATTCCATCTAGAACCCTAAAGAATAGCAAGATTCAGGAATCCTAAAGAGTGACAAGATTCCATTCAGAATCTCAAGGAGTAACAAGATTCCATGTAGAACCTCAAAGAATAGCAAGATTCTGGAATCCTAAAGAGTAACAAGATTCCATGTAGAATCCCAAATATTTATTTATTTATTTATTTGGATTTTGCTAGTAGCAACATTCCATGCTACCAATCCCAGGGCAAGCAGTTGCTTCCCATGCCTGTCTCAATAGTTGACTATGGACTTTTCCTCCAGGAATTTGTCCAAACCATTTTTAAACCCAGATTCGCTAACCGCTGTTACCACCTCCTCCGGCAAAGAGTTCCAGAGCTTAACTAGTCATTGTGTGAAAAAATATTTCCTCCTAGTTGTTTTAAAAGTATTTCCATGTAACTTCCTCGAGTGTCCCCTAGTCTTTGTACTTTTGGAACGAGTGAAAAATCAATTTACTTCTACACCACTCAGGATTTTGTAGCCCTCAATCATATTCCCCTTCACCTGTCTCTTTTCCAAGCTGATGAGCCCTAACCTCTTTATCCTTTCCTCATATGGGAGGAGTTCCATCCCCTTTATCATTTTGGTCGATCTTCTTTGAACCTTTTCTAATTCCGCTATATCTTTTTTGAGAAACGGCGACAGCCATCACATCAAAAGCAGGAGCCATGTGCCATCTGCTGAATACATCTCATTTATCAGTTCAGAGAGGAGGTACAAGTGGCAAGGTTTTCAGAGGTGAGAAAGGAGCCTGGTCTCAGTATGCACTCTTGCCTCCAGGGGTGGAGTCTTCGATTGGTGGTAAGGGATTTCCCTTCAAGACCTGAAATGTATAATGTCACACCAGTGGCGTAGCAAGGGCGGGGCGGTGGGGACGGTCCGCCCCGGGTATCAACGGGTGGGGGGGTGCTCTGCTGGCGAGTCCCTACCAGCTCCATCCACCCGGCAGCTGTGTGGTGCGGCGCCTCGCATCTGCGCTGCTGTAAGAGAAGAAAATCGCCTCGTCGGCCCTTCCCTCACTCTGTCCCGCCCTCGAGGAAAAAGGACGTTACATCAGAGGGCGGGACACAGTGAGGGAAGGGCCGACGAAGCTATTTTCTTCTTTTACAGCAGTGCAGAGTCGCGCAAGGCGCCGGGTGGACGGAGCTGGTAGACAGGTGGGGACTGGGTCAGGGGGGGGGGGGGTGCTGCATTGCCTGCAGCCGGGGGGGGGGGGGGGGGGGGGGGGTGCGTGCAGCAGCGATCCGCCCCGGGTGGCAGTGAACCACAGAACGCCATTGTGTCACACTATGCCAAAAATACTCAGGGTCACTTAAGAGGTGCTCCAGCTAAACTTTATTGAAGACTTGTCCAAAGCATAAATTTGCTTTGAGGTATTCTTTCTTTCATATTTGCACACCACTGATTAAACACTGTTTCAGTACATTAATACAATATACTGCTCTTTCATCTGTGTCTGTAATCCTTTTTACTCTTCCTACTTCTTTAAGGTTATTGGTTTCCCAGGTTTAACCCTTTGCTATATTGGGGCCCTGAGTGGGAAAGAGTCATGAGTCCATCTCACACTTTGGAATGTCCGGATTTGTGGAATCTCATACGCAGATGATCGAAAGCCCCGTGCTGTTCCAAACAGCGCTCTAAAAATAGCACTAGAACAATGCAGGGCTTTACCACCCCTATGATCAGAGATAATAGCATGCAAATTTAAGCACGCTATTTTCTCTGATCATAGGGTAGAAGTGCAGGAGGATTGTGCCTGAATCCTCCCGCACTTGTTTGACAGGTCTGGGCTGTCAAAAGCCCAGACCTGTCAAACACAAGGGCTGGAGGTCCATGGGACCACCAGATCCCAAGCAGCATGGCCCTGGTGGCCTAGTACCCCCCACCCAAGCCAAGCGACATGGGGGCTGGAGGTCCCCAAGCCAAGTGACATGGGGGCTGGAGGTCCGGTGGACCTCCAGTCCCCCCAACTCCCCTAACACAAGTTCAAGGGGGGCTTGAGATTCAGTGGGTCTCCAGCACCCCTAAGCCCCCCTCCTAGCATCAAATAATAGAGCCCTGGTGGCCCAGTGGGCTATGAGTCGACCCCCCTGACCTGGTGGTCTAGTGGCCCCCCTTCCTCCTCTTCCATCGGTGCCGCCTCCCTTATATGGAGTGAAGTCCCGCCCAGTGCATCCCAGGAGTTTTGAGGTGGTGCCGATGGAAGAGGAGGGAGGCCATCTCCCTCCTGCAATGAAGGTAAGGGAGGAGGGAAGAGGGGAAGAGGGGCCGCTAGACCACCAGGTCGAGGGGGTCAACTCACAGCCCACTGGGCCACCAAGCCCCTATTATTTGAGGGGATGCTAGGGGGGTTAGTGGAGGATGAAGACCCCCCAGATCTCCAGCCCCCCTGAACTTGTGTTGGGCGGGTTCAGGGGGACTGGAGGTCCCGGGGCTGGGGAAATTTGCCCCCTCTCTTGGCGGCCCTGCCCACGGCTGGTGATTTCTTTCAGGGTAGATCCCTGAAAGGCTGGGATCCAAATCTCTGATGGTAGTGATGTTACATCAGAGAAAACTGACTGTGGGGTGTTATCTAGATACAGGTCAGGCTTAAGGGGTTTTTCTCACATGACTTTGCTCTTGTGACTTTGTAAGATCAAGCCTGTGATAGCATCATAACTTTAGGCTCAAGACTTTCAAGTCAACCATTACTGAATTCTAATTTATTAAATAAAGTTCAGTTAATTTTCTTGGCACTCCTGACTACCTTGTGGTTCCTGGGTTGGAATCGGAGGGAACCTGAAGTGAGTATTGCACATCTCTCAAACCGCAAGGGCAGTTCTTGGCGGAGCGGGTTACACAGGTACAGGACCATACCAGGTTAGTGCAGTGAGTGTTAATTCTTCTGCCCTCCCTAACCCAATAAAATGTTCCACACACTTATACAGTTAGGAAGAGAAGAAGTGAAGGCCACGCAAGGATGAGAAAATAGGATTTCTTTATTTACTTATCAATAGAAATCAAACAAAATAAAACATGGAAAAGAAAATAAGATGATACCTTTTTTATTGGACATAACTTAATACATTTCTTGATTAGCTTTCGAAGGTTGCCCTTCTTCCTCAGATCGGAAATAAGCAAATGTGCTAGCTGACAGTGTATATAAGTGAAAACATTCAAGCATTACTATGACAGTCTGACAGGGTGGGAGGAGGGGGGTGGGTAGGAAGTATGCATGGGGACATCAAAGCATATCATTGATTTTCTAACAGGGTGGGTGTAGATAGGTGAGGGGAGGGTGATCAACAGAGACATACAGCTTTATGGTTTATAATGGGCTAGGAACCTCAGATCCTTGTTAAGTCCTTTCTGTTGGGTGTTGAAATATTCAATCATTCTGACTTCAAAGGTCTTACGTTCTTGTATGGTTTTAAAGTTACCTTTGAGGATTCTCACTGTGAAGTCACTGGTACAGTGTCCTGGTCCTGTAAAATGTTGACCAACAGGCGTGGGAACCCTGCTGGCACCAGTATTGTTCATATGATGTCTATGTAAATTGAATCTTGTCTTAAGCATCTGGCCTGTTTCTCCAATATAGCATCCTTCGTTACATTTTTTACACTGAATGATATATACCACATTGGAAGATGAGCAAGTGAAAGATCCCTTTATGTTGAATATCTTTCCTTTGTGGATGACTTTGGGGTCCTGTGAAATATTTTGGCATAGTTTGCAACTGGATAAATTACAGGGACGTGTGCCCTTCTGTTACTTTTCAGTCTGTGAAGGAAGTTTACTTCTGATTAGCTTGTGTTTTAAATTGGGTGGCTGTCGGAAGGCCAGTACTGGTGGGGATGGGAATATCTCTTTCAGTAATTCATCCTCCTGGAGTATAGGTTGTAGATCTCTTATGATTTTCCTCAGTTTTTACAGCTCTGGATTGTATGTCACTACAAGCGGGATTCTGTCTGTGGATTTTTTCTTTTTGTACTGTAGCAGATTCTCCCTGGGTGTTTTGAGGGAGGAGGCAATATTCTTGGAGATTATTTTGGGGTTGTAGCCCTTCTGTTTGAAGGATTCAGTCAGGCTTTTAAGGTGTCTGTCTCTGTCCCCTGGGTCAGAGCAGATACGGTGGTATCTTGTGGCTTGGCTGTAAATGATGGATCTTTTTGTATGTGAAGGATGGAAGCTGGAGTTGTGGAGGTAGCTGCATCTGTATGTGGGTTTCTTGTATATAGATGTTTGTATACAGCCATCACTGCTTGAGACCGTGGTGTCCAAAAAATTGACTTTTTCTGGGGAGTAGTCAATTTTGAATCTGATTGTAGGATGGTATGTATTGAAGGCAGAATAAAATTGTTTCAGAGTTTCTTCACCCTCCGTCCAAATCATAAAAATGTCACCCAATTTAAAACACAAGCTAATCAGAAGTAAACTTCCTTCACAGACTGAAAAGGAACAGAAGGGCACACTTCCCTGTAATTTATCCAGTTGCAAACTATGCCAAAATATTTCACAGGACCCCAAAGTCATCCACAAAGGAAAGATATTCAACATAAACGGATCTTTCACTTGCTCATCTTCCAATGTGGTATATATCATTCAGTGTAAAAAATGTAACGAAGGATGCTATATTGGAGAAACAGGCCAGATGCTTAAGACAAGATTCAATTTACATAGACATCATATGAACAATACTGGTGCCAGCAGGGTTCCCACGCCTGTTGGTCAACATTTTACAGGACCAGGACACTGTACCAGTGACTTCACAGTGAGAATCCTCAAAGGTAACTTTAAAACCATACAAGAACGTAAGACCTTTGAAGTCAGAATGATTGAATATTTTAACACCCAACAGAAAGGACTTAACAAGGATCTGGGGTTCCTAGCCCATTATAAACCATAAAGCTGTATGTCTTTGTTGATCACCCCACCCCTCACCTATCCACACCCATCCTGTTAGAATATCAATGATATGCTTTGATGTCCCCATGCATACCTCCGACCCACCCCCCTCCTCCCACCCTGTCAGACTGTCATAGTAATGCTTGAATGTTTTCACTTATATACACTGTCAGCTAGCACATTTGCTTATTTCCGATCTGAGGAAGAAGGGCAACCTTCGAAAGCTAATCAAGAAATGTATTAAGTTATGTCCAATAAAAAAGGTATCATCTTATTTCTTTTCCATGTTTTATTTTGTTTGATTTCTATTGATAACCTTAAGAGTGGACTAACACGGCTACCACACTCCTTTATTTACTTACCAAGCTAGAAAAAGCGGTCTTCAGGGAGATTCTGAAAGCCTGCTGTTCAGAGATAGCTTTTACTGAGTTGGGCAAACCATTCCACAAACGTGCACTGATGTAGGGAAAGGTAAATGCGTGGCTGGTTTTATACTTGAGGCCATTGCACGAGGCGTAGTGGAGACGTAAATAGGATCGAGAAGATTTGCTCAAGTTCCTTGGTGGCAAGATGATAAGATTATCCATATAAGCTGGAGCTTCGCCGTGAAGGATTTTGTGCACCAGGGCAATAATGACTGTTGGGCAGACTGGATGGATCGTTCAGGTCTTTATCTGTTGTCATTTACTATGTTCCTTTCCAGTCTGGCCATCCATTCCATCTGTTATCCCTTCTTCTCCCTTAGAGGTCCTATATACTTGTCCCAAGCTTGACTTAATTTAGATACAGCCTTCGTTTCCACTGGGAGGTCAGTCTATGCGAATTCACTACCCTTTCCGTGAAGAAGTATTTCCATAGGTTACTCCTGAGTCTGTCCCCTTTCACCTTCATCCTATTCTCCCTAATTCCAGAGCTTCATTTGAGTTGAAAGAGACTTTCCTCCTGTGTATTTATGCCATGGAGGTATTTAAATGTCTCTATCATATCTCCCCTCTGCCACCTTAGTATACTTTGGAGGAATACATATTGAGATCTTTAAGTCTGTCCCCATTCATTTTATGATGAAGAACACTGACCATTTTAATTGCTGCCCTCTAGACTGAGTCCATCCAGATTATATCTTTTGGAAGGTTTGGTCTCCAAAATTGTACATAGTACTCTAAATGGGGTCTCACTAGAAATATATACAGAGCCACTGTTACCTCACCTATGCACCCAAGCATCTTTATGACTTTTGCCATTGATTTATCTACCTCTTTGGCCAACTTAAGACCATCAGATATGATCACCACCAAGACGCACTCTTCTTCTGTTCACAGTGGTATTTTACCCCCTATACTTACATTAAAACATAAGTACATAAGTATTGCCTACTGGGAAAGACCAAAGGTCCATTGAGCCCAGCATCCTGTTTCCAACAGTGGCCAATCCAGGTCACAAGTACCTGGCAGAAAAAGAATAGCAACATTCCATGTAGAACCCTAGAGTAGCAAGATTCTAGAATTCTAAAGAATAACAAGATTCCATGCAGAATTTCAAAGTGTATAGCAACATTCCATTCAGAATCCCAAGTACATAAGTATTGCCATACTGGGAAAGACCAAAGGTCCATCGAGCCCAGCATCCTGTTTCCAACAGTGGCCAATCCAGGTCACAAATACCCGGCAAGATCCCGAAAAAGTTCAATTCATTTTATGCTGCTTATCCCAGAAATAAGCAATGGATTTTCCCCAAGTCAATTTAATAATGACCTATGGCCTTTTCCTTTAGGAAGCTGTCCGGGCCTTTTTTAAACTCCGCTAAGCTAAATGCCTTTACCACATTCAAATCCCAAACTTAATCCAGAAGACTAGGGGATAAGCAGAGCACACCATTCAGTGCCCACTGGTCGGTGGAGCTACCTCCTTTCAGTAAAGCACTCTTGGATCAGCCCATCCTATAATAAGGAATCTATTAGTATTTCTAGCTGTTTGTTGATTTTTGCAGGCTTCCTGTTGCTTCCCACAGTTGTTCTGTTGCGAGATTAATTTGCTGCTCTCTGAATCCTTCTGTCACTAGCAGCACGGGATGACCCACAGTTCATTTGTTCATTGAGAAATCATATATAGCCACATCTGCAGATTTCTGGCATCCCAGAAAGATGCTTGCACCTGCACTGCTAGACAGAGAGGGATTTGTCCTGTCCCAGGCTAGAAGGGGTCAGCCATAAGCCTGCAAGAATGACCACATTATTGACCCACCAACCCTTGGAGGGGTTCATGTGCACAAACACAGCTACGCTCGCTTTGCAGTACATCTGAAAGAGAGCTGACTGCTCAGAAAAACACACCTCCCACTGCTGGTTACAGAGTATAGTAATAACCATGATTAGTTCTTAAATGACAGTGTTAGACGGAGTTCTGATCTAAACTGAATAATATTAACCTGAGTGTCCATTAGTGCCCGATTTGGGTTTCCTATGAGGCAAAGTGAAGCCGTATGGCCGACATATAGAAACTATTTATGCTAGTTTTGATAATCTTAATCTATGCCAGATGATAGGTTGCACAGAACTATGTAGACCCTTTTCATGAATGACTCAGTACTGGGAACTGCAGACTAGCATCACTTTATCTCTGCTTTTCTAGGGGACATGCAATGAAGCTACAACGTAGTAAATTTAAAACAAATCCGAGAAAATATTTCTTCATTCAACGTGTAATTAAACTCTGGAATTCGTTGCCAGAGAATGTGGTAAAGGTAGTTAGTTTAGCGGGGTTTAAAAAAAGGTTTGGCTAGCTTCCTAAAAGAAAAGTCCATAAACCATTATTAAGATGGACTTGGGGAAAATCCACTGCTTATTTCTAGGATACCGTTAAACCAAGGGTGGCTGATCTCTACTAATAATATTTCAAATATCACATAAGTAGCAAGTAGAGTTACTGTTTAAAGTAATGCCTGCTTCTACAGTGTGCGAACATGTAGACGCTGCTAATGGAGGAGGAGTCTCATACACTTACACAGCTGATTTCACTTCACCTCATGGTGAGTCTTAACGTCTGTGTACCTTTATAATCATTGACTAACCTACCACCTCCTTTGTGTTAATGCTTACTACCTAAGAACCACAATTGTGCTACATTCTATAATCGCACTCTGGAGCGGTCTTGTCTCAATTATAACTTAATAACATTGATGGCAGCGCTTTTACTTATCTGTGTCGGCCGGCATGCCCTGTTTCCCCGACAGGTGCCTGTTTCGCAAAAACGCTTTGTCAAGGGGAATTAATACCACCGTACCTGCAAAGATAGAATTTGTGTAAACTGTGTAAAAACGTACTAGCCAGACTAATAATTCTGATTCTACATGCTCGTGTCTTACCGCTTCACCTCACTTGCGCCGTCTGACCGCCATCCACATGTCGTCCAACATGGCGGTGGCGTCAATTTAACTTACAACTCGCAGGAAACAGCTGATTCAGAGTTTACGTGCACAGGAAACAGCTAATCGGAAACTAACGCAAACAACTGGCTACAAAACAAACATGGGGACTGCAGATAGCGAAAAATCACTACTGATGTAAATAATTTAAATAAATTAACTAAAGCAGCCCCAGTGTAAGTATGTATCGATCTAGGATCTTATCTCAAAATTTGGGTGCACCATTAGTCAAACATTGTGTCCAATGCCACCATTCGATTGATAGTTTGCAGTGAATGGTGATAGAACAAATTAGCCCTATGCCCAGGGGAGGTGATCACGATAGAAGATTATTGCAGAGAGAGACCTATTGGATTTACCATTTAAACACTTTAGAGCCCGGGGGTTTAAATACATACTATTCCACTAGCAACATTTCATGTAGAAGTCGGCCCTTGCAGATCACCAATGTGGCCGCGCAGGCTTCTGCTTCTGTGAGTCTGACGTCCTGCACGTACGTGCAGGACGTCAGACTCACAGAAACAGAAGCCTGCGCAGCCTTCTACATGGAATGTTGCTAGTGGAATAGTAACATTCCATGTAGAATCTCCAATAGTATCTATTTTATTTTTGTTACATTTGTACCCCGCGCTTTCCCACTCGTGGCAGGCTCAATGCAGCTTACATGGGGCAATGGAGGGTTAAGTGACTTGCCCAGAGTTCCCCAGGACCAAAGTCCCCCACCATAACCACTAGACCACTCCTCCTACTATTTGAGATTCTACATGGAATGTTGCTATTCCACTAGCAACATCAGCCCTTGCAGATCACCAATGTGGCCGCGCAGGCTTCTGCTTCTGTGAGTCTGACGTCCTGCACGTACGTGCAGGACGTCAGACTCACAGAAACAGAAGCCTGCGCAGCCTTCTACATGGAATGTTGCTAGTGGAATAGCAACATTCCATGTAGAATCTCCAATAGTAGCAACATTCCATGTAGAATCTCCAATAGTATCTATTTTATTTTTGTTACATTTGTATCCTGCGCTTTCCCACTCATGGCAGGCTCAATGCGGCTTACATGGGGCAATGGAGGGTTAAGTGACTTGCCCAGAGTCACAAGGAGCTGCCTGTGCCTGAAGTGGGAATTGAATATTTCATCTGTTTGTCTGTGGTTTTCTTTTCAGATTTCTTATCTCTATAGTTACCTATATTGCTGATTTCTTTTGAGTTTGCCACACATCTAATATAAGAAAAAAAAAAAAAAAGAAAAATCTCTCTCGCTGCCCTACTTTACTTTATGAAAGTAACCTTCTAAGTGTTTTGTGCTCTCTGCACTGCAGTCTGTTGCCTAACTGTTACATTTTCTGGATCTTGAACTGTCGAAACCTCTGCTATATTATTCCGCTGGCATATATGGAGATTCGCCTGATGTCTACAGGACCTGGACATCTTGGTCATTAAGATGACATGGTTCAATGAGTGCCATCAATGGGAACGGGGTATCACTATACCCGACTAAAATGTATTTATTTCTTTTGACATTTATACCCCACATTATCCCGAACATGCTCGAGTTCAATGTGGCTTACAATAAATAAAACGACAGGCAAAGTTTACAGTACCATAAACAAAATATCACGTAAGAGCAGAGTAGTACAAATAAGAACTAAATAATAAACCACTGATGGCCAGTTACAATTTAACGCACTCCATCAATGGGATGAAACCTCTCAAAGAGGAAAGGTTTTTTTCCAGTCTTTTGTGAAATATCAACATTTGCTTATTTCTGCTCTGACGAAGAAGGGCTACCTTCGAAAGCTAATCAAAAAATGTATTTAGTCCAATAAAAAAGGTATCATCTTATTTTCTTCTCTTCTATTGATTACCTTGTGAAATACCAAGTAATCAGGTTGACCCTTGATTGCCATTGGCAGTTGAGTTCCACCATTACCACCCTGGTATCTAAAGTCTGCGGAGTGAACTGACTTATAGCACACTCTCTTGCAATCTACCCAGGAACCCCCCCCCCCCCCGCCTTGGGCTAGATCCTGCAATATACACTACATCAGATCCCTCCCCCCAGAGACTCTGGAGAGTTCTCTCATGATCTATAGTAATCCCCATTATAATGGGGAAAGGGAAATGGGACTTCATATACCGCCTTTCTGAGGTTTTTGCAACTACATTCAAAGCGGTTTACATATATTCAGGTACTTATTTTGTGTCCGGGGCAATGGAGGGTTAAGTGACTTGCCCAGAGTCACAAGGAGCTGCAGTGGGAATTGAACTTTCCCCAGGATTAAAGTCCACTGCACTAACCACTAGGCTACTCCTCCACTAGCAACATTCCCTGTAGAATCTCAAATAGTAGCAACAGAATCTCAACATTCCATTTAGAATCTCAAATATGGAAAGGGAACTGGGACTTGATATACTGCCTTTCTGAGATTTTTGCAACTACATTCAAAGTGGTTTACATATATTCAGGTACTTGCTTTATACCAGGGGCAATGGAGGGTTAAGTGACTTGCCCAGAGTCACAAGGAGCTGCAGTGGGAATTGACCTCAGTTCCCCAGGATCAAAGTCCACTGCACTAACCACTAGGCTACTCCTCCACTCATTCCACCAATAAGAGCCAACCTTATCAGTGATGTCACAATGGCTTGATTGCCCAATACTTGGCTCACTTCTGATATTGTGATGTCATAAGGGAAAGGGAAATGGGACTTGATAAACCGCCTTTCTGAGGTTTTTGCAACTACATTCAAAGCAGTTTACATATATTCAGATACTTATTTTGTACCAGGGGCAATGGAGCTGCAGTGGGAATCGAACTCAGTTCCCCAGGATCAAAGTCCACTGCACTAACCACTAGGCCACTCCTCCACTCAGAAGCCAGCCGCACATCCATTTTCGGCCCAAAATAAAGGACTTTTTGCAGGCGCACTGAAAAATGAACCTGCGCGTGTCCAATACACACATCTACAACAGCGCAAGCCATTTTGTCAGGGCCCCTTGGTATTTTCTAATCTGATTTATGGATCCTGTAGCATCATTTACCTGTTGAATATTGAGGCTCTGTTAATTTGTCTGTCTCCTTTCTCCCTATTCCTTCCTTCTTTTTGTCTTTTACTTAGGGTTAATTGGATCCCTGTCCCCTGCCCCAGTGCCCCCTACCTTATAATTGTGAATTTGTAACCTATTTTCTTTATGTGTTGTTCCATTGCTTCTTATCTCTTTAATTTTCTTATCTTTTGTCCATTGTAAACCGCTTAGATGTTATTGATTTGTGGTATATTAAATAAAGTTGAACCTTGAGCCTTAGTCTTAATGTCTTCCACACGCTTTTCTGCATTGTGAACAAATAGCTAATAGCTTCATTACCATTCATTTTAGAGGTCTATAAAATAATGAGTGGAGTGGAACGGGTGAATGTGAAATGCTTGTTTACTCTTTCCAAAAATACTAGGACTAGAGGGGCACTCAATGAAGCTACGAAGTAGTAAATTGAAAACAAATCGGAGAAAATATTTCTTCACCCAACGTGCAAGTAAACTCTGGAATTTGTTGCCAGAAAATGTAGTAAAAGTAGTTAGCTTAGCAGGGTTTAAAATAGAAGTCCATAAGCCATTATTAAAATGAACTTGGGGAAAATCCACTGCTTATTTCTAGGATAAGCAGCATAAAATGTATTGTACTGTTTTGGGAGCTCACCAGGTACTTGTGACCTGGATTGGCCACTGTTGGAAACAGGATGCTGGGCTTGATGGACCTTCGGTCTGCCCCAGTATGACAATACTTATGTGCTTATAGGCAGTGTGCCAGTGTCCTGCCTGCCGATTTGCACAGAGTGATCTTCTGCATGAAACACTTCTCTGCATGGTGTGCAGATGTCATGCTAACCCCATGCCGATGTCTATGTAAGCCAGGAGTGTCCTAAGCTGTAACTGCATTTTGTGCAATACATCCCTTAGGGGGTCCATTTTATTTATTGCATTTGTATCCCACATTTTCCCACCTATTTGCAGGCTCAATGTGGCTTACATAGTATTGTTATGACAAAGTCAATCCATGATATCAGATACAGTTATTAATGTACAAAGATTAAGTAAGGGAAGAGCGAGGAAGGCGTTAGGCAGGATCTAAGGTCTGAGACCTTACCGCCACCCATTGACTTAGCTGCTGATTACCACTGGGTTAGCGCCATGCGGTAGAACATTTCTACCACGTGCTTTGAACATGCATCAAAAATGGAACTGCAGCCCGGGGCACGTGGTAGCCAAGCAGTAGTTCCAATTTGACGTGTGTTGCGTGTTGTACGCGTGTAGGCACCTTATTATAATTGCCCCACTCACTGCACCGCAGCCACTTCAGGGGACACAAAGGACAGGGAACGATTTTTGTACCCCTCTCCCCCTTTCTCCTTTACACCCAGTGTAGCTGCATCAGTCACACAACCCTCAGGTCGGCCCTGGCGCAAGTTTTTTCTATTGGCTCCTTTGTAACGCCACCAAACCGAATGATCAATAGAGAAGTGAGCACTACTGTTTTTCTAGAAGATTCTTTAGTACATAAGTACATAAAGTATTGCCATACTGGGAAAGACCAAAGGTCCACCAAGCCCAGTATCCTGTTTCCAACAGTGGCCAATTCAGGTCACAAGTACCTGGCAGAAACCCAAAGAGTAGCAACATTCCATGTAGAACCCCCAAAGAGTAGCAAGATTCTAGAATTCTAAAGAATAACAAGATTCCATGCAGAATTTCAAAGAGTAGCAAGATTCCATTCAGAATCCCAAGTACATAAGTGTTGCCCTACTGGGACAGACCAAAGGTCCATCAAGCCCAGCATCCTGTTTCCAACAGTGGCCAATCCAGGTCACAAATACCTGGCAGAAAAAGAATAGCAACATTCCATATAGAACCCTAGAGTAGCCAGATTCTAGAATTCTAAAGAATAACAAGATTCCATGCAGAATTTCAAAGTGTAGCAACATTCCATTTAGAGCCCCAAAGAGTAGCAAGATTCCATTCAGAATCCCAAGTACATAACTACATAAGTATTGCCACACTGGGACAAACCAAAGGTCCATCAAGCCCAGCATCCTGTTTCCAACAGTGGCCAATCCAGGTCACAAATACCTGGCAAGATCCCAAAAAGGTTCAACACATTTTATGCTGCTTATCCCAGAAATAAGTAGTGGATTTTCCTCAAGTACATTTAATAATGGTCTATGGACTTTTCCTTTAGGGAGTTGTCCAAACCTTTTTTTAAACTCCGCTTTAATTACTGTCTGTGTTTTGTACCCCTCCCCCCTTCCCATGATTATATTTTTGCTCCCACAATCATGCGAGCCAGTCAGTGGCTAGACGTTGAGGATCCCTCATTGCTCTGGAGGTTTGGCATGTTGGTAGCATGTAGCAGTCTCAGTTACCCCATAGCGTATTAGCAGCCCACTCTGACAGCTGGGACAGCGACAATCCGCTGCTCATTCCGTGTCAGGCAATCATCTGTGTCCGTTCGGTGGGTGTCATGTTCAACAATATCTCTAACAGATGAGACTTCAGCTCCCTGCCAGCTCCTTTCTTCTCCCAGGAAGACCTAATTAGCACTTGCAGGTATGGGTTAGCTTTCCCTGACAGCGCTCTCTCTCTCTCTCTCTCTCTCTCTCTCTCAGCCCCTGGGAATCCTGTCAGGTTTTATCAGGGCTGTCTGAAGACTGGAGGGATGCATATGACAGGGAAATTTGTGGGCCACGTTCGGAAACTTTGTTCAGATGGAGAGAAGGAACGTGGGGTGAGCGAGGAAGGGTGCTCGCTGAAACAGTTTTCCGCTCTGTACATAGATTAATTGCATATCTTTCCGATCAAGCGCTCGAGAAGTAAAGAGCCTGCAATCGTGACGGGCAATTCTGTAACCTTGGCACTCACACTTTGCAAGCGTATTCCCCCTAATTGTATAAAAGTGACCAAAAATTGTGTGTGCAAATTTGGCTCTGTGCCCAATTGAATACTAAGCTAATTAGCACTAATAATTGGCTTTTTAATCAGCAATTATTGGCACTAGATTTCACTGACATTTTCACAAGCAAATTTAGGCATGGGATCCGAGCCTAGATTTCATACATGCCCCAAAAAGGGGGCACAGAAGTGAGAGGGTCATGGGTGGCTCGGGGCGGATCGTGGGCGTGGTTTTTGGTTACGTGCGCAATTATAAAGGGGACTCCGTGCTTAAATATAGGTATAGGTATTTGCACAACATTTTCATGACTCCCAGGACCCCCAGGACTTAAGCACTATTTAATAGAAAAACACTTAAGCGGGAGGGAGGGGTTTCAGTGCCAATTTTTTAGGTGTCATTTGTGGAATGCACCCCATTATGCACACAAATGATTAGAATATTAGTAGGTGTGAGGTATGTGTGCACTTATGAACATAAAGGGTTACAAACCATACGAGGAGAGACTTGCCGACCTGATCACGTATACCTTGGAGGAAAGGAGAAACAGGGGTGACATGATACAGACATTCAAATATTTGAAAGGCGTTAATCCGCAAACGAACCTTTTCCGGAGACGGGAAGGCGGTAGAACTAGAGGACATGAATTGAGATTGAAGGGGGGCAGACTCGGGAGTAATGTCAGGAAGTATTTTTTTCACGGAGAGGGTGGTGGATATGTGGAATGCCCTCCTGCGGGAGGCAGTGGAGATGAAAATGGTAACGGAATTCAAAAATGCATGGGATAAATACAAAGGAATCCTGTTTAGAAGGAATGGATCCACAGAATCTTAGCGGACATTGGGCGGCAACACCAGTAATTGGGAAGCAAAACCAGTGCTGGACAGACATCTATGGTCTATGCCCTGATCATAACTGAATAGATTTGGATAGGCTTGAGTGTAACTTTAAGGGGCTTCGACGTTAGATTCAGAACTTTTAGTATAAGAACAGTGCTGGGCAGATTTCTATGATCTGTGTCCTGAGAATGGCAAAGACAAATCAAATTCAGGTGTACATATAAAGTATCACATACTATGTAAAATTAGTTTATCTTGTTGGGCAGACTGGATGGACTGTACAGGTCTTTATCTGCCATCATTTACTATGTTACTATGTTACTCTTTGGGGTTCTACATGGAATGTTGCTACTAATTGGGATTCCAGAATCTTGTAACTCTTTAGGATTCTAGAATCTTCAGAACTTTTAAGAAAAGAACAGTTTCCTGTCTCCGCAAATACGGTCACCCTAACCTTTGCTATCTTAAGTACCTTCCCTGGGTCCCTTGGCTTTGCTAGGTATTTCTCCTGACCTCTTTTCCTGGGATCCCATTTGCCTTCTGAACACCAATGCTTGTTTTTGTTTTAATTTGGGGTAGTGAGATATACAGAGCTCTTCCCAGGCTGCCTCATAACACGCACACACTTTCATCACAGGTGGTATGGAGGTAATGAGTCCTGGCATTGGAAACAAAGCAGCCTGGGGATGCAGCTGTTTGAAGAGGTGTGCTTTTAATTTGGGTACAGAGAGAGGTGAGGATGAAACATCTCGGATGGCAGATGGCAACTTGTTTCATCCAGAAGGTACAAGCTGGGAGGGAGCCTCGGTGTGAGATTAGGACTCATGGGGGAAAGAGGGGGAGAGAAATATGTGTGATAGAGAGCTGAGAGCACAAAAGGGAGAATAAATTAATAGATGATAAAAATCATTTCACTGGAAACAGAGCTACGGTGAAATCCGATGCATTTGTACAAGGAAGTCAGGAGACTGAATTTTGCACAATGGTGCCCAAGACATCAATGAAGTGAGAGCATCAAGCACTGGGTGGGCCGGGGCCCACCCATCTTGGACTCAGGCCCACCCACAATTGTGACACTCTTGCTGTGGCTGGTGGGGATCCCCAAACCTTGCCAGCTGAAGATTTTCTGGCCTTGGGCAGTCCCCACTCTTCCAAATGTTGTCTAGCTGCACTTGCCTAAAACTGAGGCTGAGACTGGCCCTTCTGCACATGCTCAGTTTTCGCACAAGCAAAAGCACTGAGCATGCACGGCCTGGACAGCAGCTGCATCAATTTGAAGCAAGTGCTTCTGGCTGCCATTTGGAAGAGTGCTGGCTGCTTGAGGAGGAGGAGGAGGAGGAGAAAATCTTCATATGGCAGGGTTTGGGGATCTCCGCCAGCTCAAGTATTTAATATTTGGGGTTTGTGGGCAGGGAGGGGTGGAGAGAGGAGCAAACGGGGGGGATGAATTCCATGGCCACCCACCTTAGGCTCAGGCCCACCCACAATTGGCCATCTGACTACGCCCCTGGCATCAAGGTGTAAAGTGAGAATTGCAGAGCTGGTCCATCTCCCCCCCCAACCCCCCAACCCCCCCCCCCCCCCCCGGCCATAATATTGAAGTGGAACCAAAATATCTTGGGGCTCGGTCTGAAAGCTGTTAGAGTTCGTCAGACAATTTATCTAGCTAATCTTAACCAGATATTCAGTCAAGTTGCTGAATCTATACATATGTGATCTAGGTCTCACCCCTGTACTGGCTACAGCCCCCAGGCCACAAAGCACATTGGTCACATTTAGGGCCACCCTCCCCTCACTCATCAATTCCAGTACACATGCGACTGAGTTTGGGAGTGGGTCAATGGCCCAGACTAGAGATCCGGGGGGTTGAGAGACACTCACGTTCACGGGCATCAATTCACTCTCGCCTCTCAGTTCCCAAAGACACACTGTAATCATAAGTGCATAAGTAATGCCACACTGGGAAAAGACCAAGGGTCCATCGAGCCCAGCATCCTGTCCACGACAGCGGCCAATCCAGGCCAAGGGCACCTGGCGAGCTTCCCAAACGTACAAACATTTTATACAAGTTATTCCCGAAATTGTGGATTTTTCCCAAGTCCATTTAGTAGCGGTCTATGGACTTGTCCTTTAGGAAACCGTCCAACCCCTTTTTAAACTCTGCCAAGCTAACCGCCTATGTCTATGCAAGAACTCAAACTTTTATTTTCCAGCTTTGCAACGGCAGCAACATCAAACAGTCTTTTACAATCCAACTCCAGGTAAACACAAATGCTGGTCCAATTCTTCTGTTGTTCCTCAGGGAACTCCTTTACCTCTTCTCTCCTCAGGTTTATTTACAAGGGCAAGTTCCCAAAAGCGAATATGTACATATATACGATTCTCCTGTTCCTGCCTGTCCCTTGGGCAATGTTCTTCCCCCCTGGCTGCTTCTCCTCCTTTTCTGTACAAACTCAAAACTCTGCAGGTTCAGACTCTCCTCTGGTCTGACCCCCCCCCCCCCCCCCCCCCCACCAGCAGTGACCTGTCTCTGAATCCACCCTGGTCTTGGGACACAGCTCTACCTGGCTCCTATCCCCTGCTCCCGGGTCGGCTCTCTCCTCTGCCCACCCAATCTCCTGGTTGCCGCTTTCAGGAGCCACAACCCAACTTTACAGCCAGTGATCACACTCCTCACTTAGGATTCCCCTCTTGGTCTCTAAGCAAGACGTATGGAGTGCTGTACACATTATATACAGGTACTTTCTCTGTCCCTAGGGGTCTCACAATCTAAGCTTTTTGTACCTGGAGCAACGGAGGGTTAATTGACTTGCCCAAGGTCACAAGGCGCTTCAGTGGGAATCAAGCCCAGGTTGCCAGGATCAAAGCCCACTGCACTAACCATTAGGCTATTCCTCCACTCAGGCAATCAAAGACCCCCTCGTGGGCATAATTCCAAGCTTTGTCCCCTTAGTAGCTCCTCCCTCTTGTCATTCTCTATAAGGACAGCTCTTTTCACCTGCATTCTATTTCAGATGGGCTGGGCCTCCTCCCACCCAGGGATATCCTACCATTCCAGCCCTCTAGCAGGGACTTCCCCCCAGGGCTCTGGAAAAATCTATCACTCTAGTAATACCAGTTCCCATGGGGTATTACACATAGTTAAATGAATCTGGGTTTTAAAAAGGTTTGGACAAGTTCCTGGAGGAAAAGTCCACAGTCTGCTATTGAGGCAGGCATGGGGAAGCAGCTGCCTGCCCTGGGATTTGTAGCATGGAACATTGCTTCTGTTTGGGATTCTGGAATCTTTCTACTCTTTGGGGTTCTGGAATGTTGCTACTCTTTGGGATTCTGGAATCTTGCCACAATTTGGGTTTCTGCCAGGTACTTGGGACCTGGCTTGGCCACTTCAGGAAATAGGATACTGGGCTAGATGGACCATTGGTCTGACCCAATATGGCTACTCTTATGTTCTTATGTAACCAGTTAACTTTAACAAATATCACTGCTATCTGGCTGAAGTCTAACTCCATAACCAGATGCCTCTCTTCCCTCCCATATTTCTGTACAGCCCCTAAGGTTTTGTCTTGTTTAGAGACCTCTAGTGGCTCTATAAGAGTATTGCATTATAATCTTTTTGTACCATTTACATTTTCCAAAACAGGGGAGGGTTCTCTGCAACAGTGAAGTAATGGTGGGAGGAGTCCTGTCTTGGAGGGAAGTTTGAACTGGGATAAATAGCTCACAAATCCTATATAATAATTCTCATCTCCAATGTTCTGACTTGCTGCCTGGGACCGTGGCTCATTCCGAGTTGGTCTGCTAGTCTCCGTAGATCAGGCTGACATCACCGTAGCCATTATGATGTCAACTTCAGAACCTGGGGGAAAAAAAACATGCCTCACAGCTGAACCATGTCCAGAGGAGGGTCGCTGGACATAGGTGGCAGGAGGTGGGACAGGGGAGAGAGGTGGGTCACTGGACATGGGTGGCTGCAGGGGAGCCGAGGAAAACCTTGCTAGCGCCCGTTTCATTTGTGTCAGAAACGGGCCTTTTTTACTAGTATATCTATAAATAGAAGGAAAATGTTTATCTCTCTTTCCAGTAGAAACCCAAATCCTATTACTTCCAACAGAGAAACTGTTTTGGTTCAGGCTTTTTATCTTCCTTTAGTCTTATAAATATAACCAATCATATTTATCGTATCTTTACAAAACTTTTATATTCTCACATACATTGAATGGTATACTAAATAGAGCTGTATGGAATTAGAAAAGTTTCAAGGAAGAGCGATCAAAATGATAAAGGGGATGGAACTCCTCTCATATGAGGAAAGGCTACAGAGATTAGGGCTCTTCAGCATGAAAAATACATAGATGAGGGGAGATATGATTGAGGTCTAAAACATCCTGAGTGGTGTAGAACCAGTAGAAGTGAATCGATTTTTTTACTCATTCCAAAAGTACAAAGACTAGGGGACACTCAATGAAGTTACAGGGAAATATTTCTTCACTCAAAAGAATAGTCAAGCTCTGGAACTCTTTGCTGGAGGATGTGGTAACAGCGTTTAGTGTATCTGGGTTTAAAAAAAAGGTTTGGACAAATTCCTGGAGGAAAAGTCCATAGTCTGCTATTGAGACAGACATGGCGAAGCCACTGCTTGCCCTGGGATTGGTAGCATGGAATGTTGCTACTCTTTAGGATTCTGAACGGAATCTTGCAACTCTTTGGGGTTCTACATGGAATGTTGCTACTATTTGGGATTCTGAATGGAATCTTGCAACTCTTTGGGGTTCTACATGGAATGTTGCTACTATTTGGGATTCTGAATGGAATCTTGCAACTCTTTGGGGTTCTACATGGAATGTTGCTACTATTTGGGTTTCTGCCAGGTACTTGTGACCTGGCTTGGCCACTGTTTGGAAAACAGGATACTGGGCTAGATGGACCATTGGTCTGACCCAGTATGGCTACTCTTATGTTCATATTTTACTATTCAGCAAATGCAAATATCAAATACGAACAATGGGCATTGAGATTTAACATAACAAATAATAAAAGAACAGTGTGAAATCAGAGATCAAGTGTTTATTTCAGTAGGATTTAGCACAATAGAGTCCCGGATTGTTCATATTCAAATTTAAATCACTATTCGGCCAAATATGAATAATGTATTCAGGGCACTATTTGGGGCCAATTCAAATTATAGCATAACATAACAAATCTTATACACTGAAGGCTCAGAATGGTTTACAGCATAATAAAAATAATCATCAAGGTAAAAAAAAGAAGTACAAATACAAATACCAGTTGCAAACTGCATAAGACATAATAAATCTTACAACAATAAGCAGCAAATACAAAAAACATCGAAGTACAAATTTAAGACAAATATTTAGTAAACAACCAAAATTTCAGTAACTAGTGGAACATCAGCTAGTAAAGGCCCTGTTTACTAAGCCGCGCTGTAGGCGCGCTATCATTTTAGTGCGCGCTAATGCTAATGCTAGAGACATCCGTAGGAATATATGGGTGTCTCTACATAAGTACATAAGTTTTGCCATACTGGGAAAGACCAAAGGTCCATTAAGCCCAGCATCCTGTTTCCAACAGTGGCCAATCCAGGTCACAAATACCTGGCAAGATCCCCAGAAATAGTGGATTTTCCCCAAGTCCATTTAATAACGGTCTATGGACTTTTCCTTTAGGAAGTCGTCCAAACCTTTTTTAAACTCCGCTAAGCTAACTGCTTTTATCACATTCTCTGGCAACGAATTCCAGAGTTTACACGTTCAGTGAAGAAAAATTTTCTCCGATTTGCTTTAAATTTACTACATTGTAGCTTCATTGCATGCCCCCTAGTCCTAGTATTTTTGAAAAGCTGAAGAGCCCTAGCCGCTTTAGCCTTTCCTCATAGGAAAGTCATCCCATCCCCTTTATCATTTTCGTCACCCTTCTCTGCACCTTTTCTAATTCCACTATATCTTTTTTGAGATGCGGCGACCAGAATTGAACACAGTATTCGAGGTGCGGTCACACCATGGAGCGATACAAAGGCATTATAACATCCTCATTTTTGTTTTCCATTCCTTTCCTAATAATACCTAACATTCTATTTGCTTTCTTAGCCGCAGCAGCACACTGAGCAGAAGGTTTCAACGTATCATCAATGACGACACCTAGATCCCTTTCTTGGTCCGTGACTCTCAACGTGGAGCCTTGCATGACGAAGCTATAATTCAGGTTCCTCTTTCCCACATGCATCACTTTGCACTTGCTCACATTAAACGTCATCTGCCATTTACACACCCAGTCTCCCAGTCTCATAATGTCCTCTAGCGTTAGCGTGCACCTTAGTGCACTAGTGCGCCTTAGTGAACAGGGTCCTCAGTTTCAGTCTGAATTTCAAAAGGAACCACAGCAGCTCAGTTACCATGTGGCTCTTGCGGTAATTTCATTTTTGGTGCGCATCCAATACATGCGGCTGAAAAATCATTTTTCTTTTTGGACGCACATATCGGACGCATGCTGAGTGGGATTTGACACACATAAGTCATTACCACCGCTAGGTCAATGGCTGGCAGAAAGGTCGCGGACCCAAAATGGACGAATGGCAATTTTGATTTTGTCTCACGTCCATTTTTGGCAAAAATTTTAACAGGGCCTTTTTTACAGGCGCGCTGAAAAATGGATCGGCGCCTGCTCAAAACCCGCGCCTACACTACTATTTTTCAGCGCCCCTTAGTAAAAGGACCGCCCGGTCCTGGAGGCACCCCAGCCTGTCAGGTTTTCAGGATATTCACAATGAATATTCATGAGAAAGATTTGCATGCAGTGCCTCTACTCAGAGGCGTACCTAGGTGGGGTGCAAGGGTGGATTTTGAATACAACGATGTCTATGCGAATTGGGCCTGCAGCCTCACACTGTCACCTATTTTACAAAACGTTTGCTCCCCCTGATATCAAAACCTGGCTACACTTCTGCCTCCACTGCATGCAGATCTCTCTCATGAATATTCATTGTAGGTATCCTGAACACCTGACTGGCCGGGGTGCCTCCAGGGCCAGGTTTGGGAACCACTGGTTTAAAGAAACAAGGACATGGTAACTTATTAACATACATAGGCCTGGTTCTAATTTTAAAAGGCTTTACAGAAATTAAAGAAGAAAGATATTTCAGACAAAGACCATTTCTGATCTTAAAGACCAAACACAGGGTCCTAAATCGAATCCTGGCCTGTGCTGGTAACCAGTGAAGAGCCTTGAGCAAAGCAGTAACACAATCAGACTTCGTTTTATAAAGAAGCAATCGAGGAACCGTGTTCTGAAGTAATTGGATCCTGACCAACGATTTAGAAGATAAACCCAAATAAAGGGGATTATAATAGCCAATTTTTGAAGTAATCAAAGCCTGAGCCAATTTTTGCATATCATCAATTGAAAAATAAGAGTGAATTTGAAGCAAATATCTAAGCTTGAAATAAATAGCAGTTGTTAACTTCTTAATCTGAATTTCACCAGTTGAATCGGAATCACTCCAAATGGCCAGGCTTTTAACAGCTATTTGAAGATGAATCGTTTTTTCGGGGTGGGGGGAGCGGCGGAAAGTGGGGAGCAGCGGGGGGGGGGGGGCAAGGCCGTCCGTACAGGACGCTTCTGATGAGCGCCCTTGCCCCCTCCCGATCCTTTTTTTATTTTTATTTATTTATGTTTTTCTGACGTCCTTTGGACCAATCACAGCGCTTTTAGCTCTGCTAATGCGCTGGGATTGGCTCAAAGTTTGTTTATTTTTTCTCTTAATGATTTTTCCTGGCACGGAGCTGTCCTAACGAGAGGTCCAGACCTCTCGTTAGATTTCCTGCCTTTTTCCTGCGTAAAGGCAATCGGAAAAGGTTAGTGCATGTAGTTTCAATGGGGTTTTCACACTAATTGCTCATCTCCATTCCGTTTTCGTTAGCTGCTGGCTTCCTCGGTAAAAGCCCTTTGATGCATGCAACGGATCAAATTTTCCTCGTTGGAGAGTCATTAAAGGCTCATTTAGCTTTAGTGCATCTGCCTCTTTATCAGGTCCACATGAGTAAGATGTACAAACAAACAACCTCCCCCCCCCACCACCAAATCCACAAAAACATTTAACGTGAGTGAGTCCCATCAGAGCGAATGCCCTCACTCTGCAGACAAAACCAGAGATGCCTGTATTCCTTCACTTACATTCTGGGCTGTGTATCAGATATAACGATGAAAAGATAAAGCTTTATGGTTAAGGTTAGGAGAATATTTAGCCAGTCGGAGCTACCTGGGACACTTTGTCCACCACCAGCAATATCAGCACTCGACAGCCAAAGTGAAAATGTGCCCGCCAGTGCCCCCCTATGCCACCTTCTTTTAACTGATAAATTTTGGCTAGGCAACAAGTTGCAGGAGCAGAGAGCAGGTGGGTGTGGAAGGAGGAATTTGAGCTGTTCACGTGTTTTGGACATCATATATAGTAACATAATAATTACGACAGATAAAAAGACCTGTACGGTCCATCCAGTCTGCCCAACAAGATAAACTCATTTTACATGGTATATAATACATTATATGTATACCCAAGTTTGATTTGTCTTTGCCTTTCTCAGGGCACAGACCGTAGAAGTCAACCCAGCGCTGTTCTTGTACTAAAAGTTCTGAAGATTCTGGAATCCTAAAGAGTTACAAGATTCCGGAATCCCAATTAGTAGCAACATTCCATGTAGAACCCCAGAGAGTAACATAGTAAGAGTAACATAGTAAATGATGGCAGATAAAGACCTTACGATCCATCCAGTCTGCCCAATAAGATAAACTCATTATACCTGGTATATGATACTTTATATGTATACCCGAGTTTGATTTGTCCTTGCCATTTTCAGGGCACAGACCGTAGAAGTCTGTCCAGCACTGTTCTTGCACTAAGTTCTGAAGCTAACGTCGAAACCCCTTAAAATTTACACTCCAGCCCATCCCTATCCAGTCACGATCAGGGTGTAGACCGTAGAAGTCTGCCCAGCACCGGTTTTGCTTCCCAATTACCGGTGTTGCCACACAATCTCCGCTAAGATTCCGTGGAACCATTCCTTCTAAACAGGATTCCTTTGTATTTATCCCATGCACGTTTGAATTCCATTACCGTTTTCATCTCCACCACCTCCCGCGGGAGGGCATTCCACGTATCTACCACCCTTTCCGTGAAAAAATGCTTCCTGACATTAGTCCTGAGTCTGCTCCCCTTCAACCTTAATTCGTGGCCTCTAGTTCTACTGCCGTCCCGTCTCCGGAAAAGGTTTCTTTGCGCACTAATACCTTTCAAATATTTGAACGTCTGTATCCTGTCATTCCTGTTTCTCCTTTCCTCCAAGGTATACATGTTCAGGTGTGCAAGAGACAAGCTGACAAGAGATAAGGATGTCGAGGATTGTCTCATCTGCATATTTTAATACCTGTTCTTCGGCCAGAGGCCCCAGATGATCCTCTGGAGGTAGTTTTATGCTGATTATTTCCGAATGCTACTCCTGAGTCTACCAACTCCCCCCCCCCCCCCACCCCCCATATTCTATAGTTTGTTTTCCTTCTCACACTCTTCTCCTCTGTTGTTTAGTACCAACCCTTCTCCGGGACTTCTAAAGGTGGTATGGGCTAGAATGTCAGAGGCATTCTCAGGAAAGATGTTAGGAAGTATTTTTTCACAGAGAGGGTGGTGAATGCTTGGAATGCCCTCCCGCGGGAGGTGGTGGAAATGAAAACAGTAACGGAATTCAAACATGCGTGGGATATACATAAAGGAATCCTGTACAGAAAGAATGGATCCTCAGAAGCTTAACCGAAATTGGGTGGCGGAGCAGGTGGGGGGAAGAGGGGTTGGTGGTTGGGAGGCGAGGATAGTGGAGGGCAGACTTATATGGTCTGTGCCACAGCCGGAGATGGGAGGCGGGACTGGTGGTTGGGAGGCGGGGAATCCTGCTGGGCAGACTTATACGGCCTGTGCCCTGAAAAAGACAGGTACAAATCAAGGCAAGGTATACACATATGAATTTATTATGTTGGGCAGACTGGATGGACCATGCAGGTCTTTTTCTGCCGTCATCTACTATGGTACTATGTTACTATATGTTAAGCACAATTGTAGCTGCTCATAAAGCCCTTGTGTCTCTGCAGTGGTGAAATGCTGCCATCCTGTGGCAATAAGCTAGAATGGCAACATTTCTTCCTTCAACCCCAATAGGTTTGCCCAGAAAAAAAAACAGACCAGATTTACAGGTAGGGCTTAAAAAATAATAATAATAAAGGGCAGCCAAAATCCTAGAAGTCAGTTTGAAGTACTGATTTTAGAGTGATTAAGCACTTTGTAACTCCAGGAAGGAAAAAATATTTCACAAGCAAAAAAATGTGCAGAAAGCATTGCAAAGATTTTTATCCTCAAGGGTTTGAGAATCAGGCAAAAGTCCATCATGATTATTCATGAAATGGAGTTGCGTGTGATTGGTCCAAGATGATCCAATCCGATTTCCATAGTTGATGACTCATTCAGGGGTCTCAAAGCTGCATTTGGGAACCATCACTCTATAACTCTTTGCAGTGGGGCATGATTTATAAATAATTCAGGCTCAGCAGCTGTATGAAATTCTGCATCAGAATCTGACAAGTTCTGCTTTCTACTGCGTGTTTTTGGCGTGCGACAAAAATGGAATTACCGCCCAGGGCACATGTCTACATGCTTTAGTAAAGGGGCCCCTAACAAGCCAATCAGTGCTGATAATTGCCAATTAATAAGCAATTATTGACACTAATTGGCATTAATTAGAATTTATGCATGGAACTGTCAGCATATTCTGTAATGTGATGCGCGTAAATTCTAAGTTGCATAGTTGAAAAGGGGGTGTGGCCATGGGCGTGGAACGGGCGGGGTGTAGGCATTTCTGAAATCTTCAGGTTGACATTAGAGAGGAAAATGTTGTTACAAAACATTAAACCACCCAAAGGCTTTTATTAAAACATCCAGTGATTCGACACAAGCTGTGTTTTGGCCACAAAGGCCTGCCTCAGGAGTCTAAAAATAACAATCATAACAAACCGATGTCATTAAGTAAATCAATCATATCAGGTGAATAAAAATGAAACCGTCAAAACACATATATACATACGTTATCCATTGTGAGAGAAATACTATATCAAGTTTTAAACATAGTAACATAGTAAATGACGGCAGATAAAGATCTGTACGGCCCATCCAGTCTGCCCAACAAGATAAACTCATATACTTTATATGTATACCCGAGTTTGATTTGTCCCTGCCTTTCTCAGGGCACAGACCGTAGAAGTCCGCCCAGCACTCTTCTTATACTAAAAGTTCTGAAGATTCTGCAATCCTAAAGAGTTACAAGATTCCGGAATCCCAGTTAGTAGCAACATTCCTTGTAGAACACAGTTAATGATGGCAGATAAAGACCTGAATGATCCATCCAGTCTGCCCAACAAGATAAACTCATTTACATGGTATGTGATACTTTATACGTATACCCGAGTTTGATTTGTCCTGGCCTTTCAGGGCAAGTCTGCCCAGCACTGTTCTTGTACTAAGTTCCGAAGCTAACTTCGAAGCCCCATAAAATTTACACTCCAGCCCATCCCTATCTATTCAGTCACAATCAAGGCGTAGACTGTAGAAGTCTGCCCAGCTCCCATTTTGTTTCTAATTACCGGCATCGTCACCCAAACTCCGCTAAGATTCCACAGAACCATTCCTTCTAAACAGGATTGCTTCGTGTTTATAACAGATAAAATCATATTGAGTTTAAACATATAAAATGATCAAAACATAAAATGAATACATACAAATATAGATCTAAAAACTATAAATATTAAAATCACAATCATGAATAAATTTAAAGTGATAAAAATGGAAAATTGGATTTTTTTGCAGACGCGCTAAGAGGTGGCCTGAGCGTGTGAGAAAACCACGCACTACAGCTACTGCTTCCCACCTTTTAGCAACTCCTCCATAAAAGGGCTCCTTAAGTTGGTACTTTTAAACGTTTTCCCAAATCTCATAGAGATCATTTTACTAAGATGCACTAAAACAGTGTTTCCCAAATCCGGTCCTGGAGTACCCCTTGCCAGTCAGGATATCTACAATGAATATTGTAAAAAGTATGATGAGGCTACTGTGATGATGAAGCTCCCACCTCAGGCTCCCAGATCCCTCTTTCACTCAGGGTGAGCTGGTTCTCAATATGCAGATTTTATGCAAATTAATCTGCTACCCTTTTCTGCTCAGGGTGACCTGCTCCTCAAAAGGCAAACATAGTCAGGTCTCACCAATCAGGCTATTTTCATACACATCTTTATTCCAGCCTCTGGGGCACACTTCTTTTAGCTTAAAACACTTTCACAAGCTTAAACAGTTCTTCCAGCTTAACCATTTCATTTCTTTCTACTCAGTGCAATCTTCCCTTTTAAACATTTCTTCTTGCACAGTTCAATATCCATAGATTTCTTGCCCCTGAGCCCTCTCACACAGGCATTTGGGCTCAGTACTAACTCAGTCCCTGGACACACCGTCCCTCCTTGTAGCACCCAGCTCTAGACACACAGTCTCTTCCTCTGGGACACACAGTACCTCTTCACTGTTCTAGACACAGTCCTTTCACCTGGGACACACAGTACCTCTTCACTGTTCTAGACACAGTCTTTCACCACCAGGCCATAGGGCTCAGCCAGCACTTCTCATGGGGATCCCTCTGCTTCAGTTACCAGCCTTCTCCCTCAGCTGCCCGCTCTCCTTCCTCCCTTCACAACTCAGGAGGAGCATAAGTAGTTAATAGCCAAACAGGCCCCAGCCCATAACCTGCTGCACCTGTCTCTATCCCCAGGACTCGCCCCGGTCCTAGCGACCTCCAGCTATCCTCCAGGACTCGCCCCGGTCCTAGCGACCTCCAGCTATACCTCCCTGTACTGGCTCCCTTCAGCAACTCACCCAGCCCTTCTCCCTGGACATTTTAGGGTAACTACGCCCTCTAGGGGCCTAACCAGGGTAGGACAGCCTCTTCCTTCTTACATACCCCACCCTTAAGATATTTGCTGCTCAACCTCAGCCACTCTGTAAGCCTTTTCCACTGAGGAGCAGCAATTCTTCCAAGAGGGCATACACTTTTCCAAGCTCATCCCTGTTCTATCCCTGGGTCTCACCAACCCCCATCTAGGCTCCTCATCCCCCTCTTAGCACATCCCATGGCCCCGGGCCCCTCCCATTCACCAGGCCCGAGGGGTTTCCGCTGCAGCGGGCCCTTCCTGACCCTCTTCTCCTGCAGCCCCCTCCCGCCTCTTGGGCCACCCGACGCTACCATGAGCCCTCCGAGGGAGGGGTCACCTAGCCCGCCTAGGTCCCTTATCTTTCTCTTAGCACCTCACATGGCTTGGCCCATCCCCCCGTTCCCGGGGACCTGAGGTGCCTAACCGCAGCAGGTCCTGTCTGACCCTCCAACTGCAGCCACCTCCTACCGCCTGGGGCTTCCGACCTCACCACGATCCCTCCGAGAAAGGGGTCACCTGACGACTCTTCTCTTAGCACCACACATGGCCCGGGCCCTTCCCTCTCACTAGGGTGCCCGCCACTACCATGCTCCCCTAGGCTGGGACCCCTGCAGTAGGTCCCTTTTGACCCTCCCCCTGCAAGTCCCAAAACCTGGTTCTTAATGTCCAGCTTTATTAGATCCTCTCCAGCGGTAGTTGACTCCGGTGAGTGCTGTGGCCTTCTCCTCTCCGGCTTGAACTTTTCTCCGGCTTCTCAGGCCTCCATCCTTCCTGGCCGTCCGATGGGGTGCAGCCTGCAATCACAACTAACAAAATCCAAGTGTGGCCTGTTTTCTCTCCTGGCCCCCTCACTTGTGCTGCACCTCCCTGTGTGTCCGCCCCCCCTCCTGGGAAGGAGTTTGTGGCCTCCTCCATCCCCTACAGCCACTCCCAAGCCTCCAGTTCTCACTTATGTATCCATTCTCACCTCCCCCCTAAATACCCTTTACCTGGGGTAGGTGAGCAAAGCGCTTTTGCTAGTGTTGGCCCCCTCGACGGGCTTCTAGAACCACTCCCTCTGGAACCTCCAGGTACACCTCCATCTCACGCCGACCCCTCATCTGGTCCAATCTGGAATCCAACTGCTCCCACGTGGATGTTCAGTGAAGATCCCACCACTGCCACCAATTGTAAAAAGTATGATGAGGCTACTGTGATGATGAAGCTCCCACCTCAGGCTCCCAGATCCCTCTTTCACTCAGGGTGAGCTGGTTCTCAATATGCAGATGTTATGCAAATTAATCTGCTACCCTTTTCTGCTCAGGGTGACCTGCTCCTCAAAAGGCAAACATAGTCAGGTCTCACCAATCAGGCTATTTTCATACACATCTTTATTCCAGCCTCTGGGGCACACTTCTTTTAGCTTAAAACACTTTCACAAGCTTAAACAGTTCTTCCAGCTTAACCATTTCATTTCTTTCTACTCAGTGCAATCTTCCCTTTTAAACATTTCTTCTTGCACAGTTCAATATCCATAGATTTCTTCCCCCTGAGCCCTCTCACATGGGCATTTGGGCTCAGTACTAACTCAGTCCCTGGACACACCGTCCCTCCTTGTAGCACCCAGCTCTAGACACACAGTCTCTTCCTCTGGGACACACAGTACCTCTTCACTGTTCTAGACACAGTCTTTTCACCACCAGGCCATAGGGCTCAGCCAGCACTTCTCATGGGGATCCCTCTGCTTCAGTTACCAGCCTTCTCCCTCAGCTGCCCGCTCTCCTTCCTCCCTTCACAACTCAGGAGGAGCATAAGTAGTTAATAGCCAAACAGGCCCCAGCCCATAACCTGCTGCACCTGTCTCTATCCCCAGGACTCTCCCCGGTCCTAGCGACCTCCAGCTATCCTCCAGGACTCGCCCCGGTCCTAGCGACCTCCAGCTATACCTCCCCATACTGGCTCCCTTCAGCAACTCACCCAGCCCTTCTCCCTGGACATTTTAGGGTAACTACGCCCTCTAGGGGCCTAACCAGGGTAGGACAGCCTCTTCCTTCTTACAATATGCATGAAACAGATTTGCGCATAATGAAGGCAGTGTATGCAAATCAAGTTCCGGACTGGACTTGGAAAATGCTACGCTAACAGATTTAGCGCACACTAATGATTAGCACATACTAAATAATAAGATACCCTTAGGAATATAATGGGCATCTTATCATTTAGTGCACGCTAATCATTAGTGGACCTTAGTAAAAGGACCCCATAATAAGTGATTTTTCTGGCAGTTGAAGAACTACTACTACTACTTATCACTTCTGTAGCGCTACAAGGCATACGCAGCGCTGTACACCATACATGGAAAAGCAGTCCCTGCTCAAAGAGCTCTCATTCTAGATATGGAATGTTGCTAGTGGAATAGCAACATTCCATGTAGAATCTCAAATAGTAGCAACAGAATCTCCAATAGTAGCAACAACATTCCATGTAGAATCTCAAGTAATAGCAACATTCCAGAATCTCAAATAGTAACAACATCCTATGTTCCACTGCAGTAACCACTAGGCCACTCCTCCACTAGCAACATTCCCTGTAGAAGCCTACCCTTGCAGATCAGCAATGCGGCCGCGCAGGCTTCTGTTTCTGTGAGTCTGACGTCCTGCATGTACGTGCAGGATGTCAGACTCACAGAAACAGAAGCCTGCGCGGCCGCGTTCCTGATCTGCAAGGGCAGGTTTCTACATTACTACTACTACTTATCACTTCTGTAGCGCTACAAGGCATACGCAGCACCGTACACCATACATGAAAAGACAGTCCCTGCTCAAAGAGCTCACAATCTAAATAGGACAGACAAACAGACGGAACAACTAAGAGGTAAGGGAATTAAAGAGGTGGGGATAAAAGGGGACAGGGCAAGTGAGTAGTGGTTAGGAGTCAAAAGCAGCGTTAAAGAGGTGGGCTTTTAGCCTGGATTTGAAAACGGCCAAAGAAGGGGCTAGACATACAGGCTCGGGAAGTCTATTCCAGGCGTGAGGTGCAGCGAGATAAAAGGAGCGGAGTCTGGAATTAGCAGTAGAGGAGAAGGGGACAGACAAGAGAGATTTATCCACAGAACGGAGTACCCAAGGGGGGGGCGTAGGGAGAGACAAGAGTGGAGAGGGGTACTGGGGAGCAATAGAGTGAATGCACTTATAGGTCAGTAAAAGAAGTTTGAATTGAATGCGGAAACAGATAGGGAGCCAGTGAAGTGACTTGAGGAGAGGGCTAATGTGAGCATAGTGACTCTGGCAGAAAATGAGTCGTGCAGCAGAATTTTGGACTCATTGAAGAGGAGAGAGATGGCTAAGTGGGAGGCCGGTGAGAAGCAGGTTGCAATAATCTAGGCGAGAGGTGATAAGAGTGTGGATGAGGGTTCTGGTAGAGTACTCAGACAGGAAGGGATGGATTTTGCTGATGTTATAGAGAAAGAAATGACAGGTTTTGGCAATCTGCTGAATGTGAGCAGAGAAGGAGAGAGAGGAGTCGAAGATGACCCCATGGTTACGAGCTGATGAGACAGGGAGAATGAGAGTGCATAAGTACATAAGTAATGCCACACTGGGAAAAGACCAGGGGTCCATGGAGCCCAGCATCCTGTCCACGATAGCGGCCAATCCAGGCCAAGGGCACCTGGCGAGCTTCCCAAATGTACAAACATTCTATACATGTTATTCCTGGAATTGTGGATTTTTCCCAAGTCCATTTAGTAGTGGTTTATGGTCTTTTCCTTTAGGAAATCGTCTAACCCCTTTTTAAACTCTGCCAAACTAACCGCCTTCACCACGTTCTCCAGCAACGAATTCCAAAGTTTAATTATGCGTTGGGGGAAGAAAATGTTTCACCGATTTGTTTTAAATTTACTACACTGTAGTTTCATCACATGCCCCCTAGTCCTAGTATTTTTGGAAAGCGTGAACAGACACTTCACATCCACCTGTTCCACTCCACTCATTATTTTATATACCTCTATCATGTCTCCCCTCAGCCGTCTCTTCTCCAAGCTGAAAAGCCCTAGCCTCCTTAGTCTTTCTTCATAGGGAAGTCGTCCCACCCCGCTATCATTTTAGTCACCCTTCGCTGCACCTTTTCCAATTCTACTATACCTTTCTTGAGATGCGGCGACCTGAATTGAACACAATACTCAAGGTGCAGTCACACCAGTGGCGTACCAAGGGGGGGGCAGTGGGGGCGGTCCGCCCCGGGTGCACGCCGCTGGGGGGTGCCACGGCGCGAGCCTGCTGCGAGAGTTTGCTAACTTCTCTCGTTCGCTGCAGCTCCCTCTGCCCCGGAACAGGTTATTTCCTGTTCCGGGGCAGAGGGAGCTGCAGCGAACGAGCAAAGTTAGTAAACTCGCAGCAGGTGTGCTGCGGCCCCCCCCCCCCAGCGGCATGCACCCGGGGGGGCTCTTTCGCGGGGGGGGGGCGCGCTGCATCGGGGGGGGCGCTGCACCCGGGGGGGCAGGGCGCCACCCCGGGTGTCCGCCCCCCTGGGAACGCCACTGAGTCACACCATGGAGTGATACATCGGCATTATAACATACTCACACCTGTTTTCCATACCTTTCCTAATAATACCCAACATTCTATTCGCTTTCCGAGCCGCAGCAGCACACTGAGCAGAAGGTTTCAGTGTATTATCGACGACGACACCCAGATCCCTTTCTTGGTCCGTAACTCCTAACGTGGAACCTTGCCATCCACAGAAATAGAGAAAGAGGGGAGAGGAGAGGTGGGTTTAGGGGGAAAGATGAGAAGCTCGGTCTTGGCCATGTTAAGTTTCAGATGACGTTGAGACATCCAGGCAGCAATATCAGATAGACAGGCTGAAACATTGGTCTGGACGCTGGTTGAGATTTCGGGGGTAGAGAGGTAGATCTGGGAGTCGTCAGCGTACAAATGGTATTGAAAGCCATGGGATGATATCATAGAGCCAAGGGAAAAAGAACAGAAACTCTCCTGTTAGATAGTTCAGGGAAAGTGACCAAGCATAGAAAGGAACTTCAATTAGGGACACTTTTTTTTTCATTAATTTAGTGAGATTATATAGTTTTCAGGAATCGTGGTATATGCAGGAGCACAATTCAGATTTGCTCTCTTATAAGTACATAAGTAGTGCCATACTGGGAAAGACCAAAAGTCCATCTAGCCCAGCATCCTGTCACCGACAGTGGCCAATCCAGGTCAAGGGCACCTGGCACGCTCCCCAAACGTAAAAACATTCCAGACAAGTTATACCTAAAAATGCGGAATTTTTCCAAGTCCATTTAATAGCGGTCTATGGACTTGTCCTTTAGGAATCTATCTAACCCCTTTTTAAACTCCGTCAAGCTAACCGCCCGTACCACGTTCTCCGGCAACGAATTCCAGAGTCTAATTACACGTTGGGTGAAGAAAAATTTTCTCCGATTCGTTTAAATTTACCACACTGTAGCTTCAACTCATGCCCTCTAGTCCTAGTATTTTTGGATAGCGTGAACAGTCGCTTCACATCCACCCGATCCATTCCACTCATTATTTTATACACTTCTATCATATCTCCCCTCAGCCGTCTCTTCTCCAAGCTGAAAAGCCCTAGCCTTCTCAGCCTCTCTTCATAGGAAAGTCGTCCCATCCCCACTATCATTTTCGTCGCCCTTCGCTGTACCTTTTCCAATTCTACTATATCTTTTTTGAGATACGGAGACCAGTACTGAACACAATACTCCAGGTGCGGTCGCACCATGGAGCGATACAACGGCATTATAACATCCGCACACCTGGACTCCATACCCTTCCTAATAACACCCAACATTCTATTCGCTTTCCTAGCCGCAGCAGCACACTGAGCAGAAGGTTTCAGCGTATCATCGACGACGATACCCAGATCCCTTTCTTGATCCGTAACTCCTAACGCGGAACCTTGCAAGACGTAGCTATAATTCGGGTTCCTCTTACCCACATGCATCACTTTGCACTTGTCAACATTGAACTTCATCTGCCACTTGCACGCCCATTCTCCCAGTCTCGCAAGGTCCTCCTGTAATCGTTCACATTCCTCCTGCGACTTGACGACCCTGAATAATTTTGTGTCATCGGCGAATTTAATTACCTCACTAGTTATTCCCATCTCTAGGTCATTTATAAATACATTAAAAAGCAACGGACCCAGCACAGACCCCTGCGGGACCCCACTAACTACCCTCCTCCACTGAGAATACTGGCCACGCAATCCTACTCTCTGCTTCCTATCTTTCAACCAGTTCTTAATCCATGATAATACCCTACCTCCGATTGGGTTTATTTTATTTAAACATAGCTTAACAAGGAGAAGATACAGATGAATATACAAGACAGATGAAGCAAAGAACCGAAAGAACTGGAAGATCAGATAAGTAAAGAAAAAAGAGAAAAAGAAAGAAAATTGGACATTTAAGCACTTCAGAAAGAGGTGTGAGTTACATATAGCAAAATATACATATTTACCTGGCAGGTCCTGGAAATTGGTCCTGAAATGAACCTGAAAAACAAAAATAGATTACATTACACAAAGAACATTTATTCTGTATCTTCCCTTAAAGTAAAGCTTAGTAAGAATTTATTATAAAATACTTATTATTTATCCAAATGTGATATGTAAAACTTGAGTAGTCCAGCATTTATATTTAACTGGATCCGGTTCTAGGATACAGAAAGGAAAAATTTTCAGCTATTCAGACTATTTTAAATTGTTTTTCATAATTTTAATATTTTTAACTCATTTAATAACTTTTTAGCTATAGTTTATGCAATACATTCCAATATTTGCATTTTAAATACAGTATCAATTCCATCCTTACACTACTTTACATCTATATTATATAAGAATCCTGTAATACCCCCTTCAATTATTCCTAGTCAGGTTCCCACTGAGCAGGTCTCCACTTGTTCAAATATGGCTAGTGTATCTTGGGTCTCCCCACTCCTGAGAAAGTTCACAGACTGAGGTAACTCAACCATTAGTATAGAAATAGAGTACATAAGAACATAAGAGTAGCTATACTGGGTCAGACCAATGGTCCATCTAGCCCAGTATCCTGTTTTCCAAACAGTGGCCGAGCCAGGTCACAAGTACCTGGCAGAAACCCATACTACAAATCCTAGGGCAAGCAGTTGCTTCCCATGTCTGTCTCAATAGCAGACTATGGACTTTTCCTCCAGTAACTTGCCCAAACCTTTTTTAAACTCAGATACGCTAACCACTGTTACTACATCCTCTGGGAAAGAGTTCTAGAGCGTAACTATTCACTGAGTGAAAAAATATTTTCTCCTATTTGTTTTAAAGTATTTCCATGTAACTTCCTCCCCTAGTCTTTGTACTTTTGCCCTAACCTCTTTAGCCTTTCTCACAAGAGAGGAGTTCCCATCCCCTTTATCATTTTGGTTGCTCTTCTTTGAACCTTTTCTAGTTCCATCACGTCTTTTTTGAGATACGGCAACCAGAACTGAACGCAATACTCAAGGTGCGGATGCACCATGGAGCAATACAAAGGCATTACAGTATTTTCGGTCTTATTCGCCATCCGCACCTTGGGCAGACTGGATGGACCATGCGGGTCTTTTTCTGCCGTCATTTACTATGTTACTATATCCCTTTCCTAATAATTCATAGCATCCTGTTTGCAGTTTTGGCTGCCGCCACAAACCGAGCAGAAGATTTCAGCGTATTATCTACAATGACACCTAGACCTTTTTCTTGAGTGCTGACCCCCAAGGTGGACCCTAGCATCAGGTAACTATGATTCAGATTATTCTTTCCAATGTGCATCATTTAAGCATTTGTCCACATTAAATTTCATCTGTCATTTGGATCCCCAGTCTTCCAATTTCCTAAGGTCTTCCTGCAATATTTCATAGTCCGCTTGGGTTTTAACAACCGTGATTAGTTTTGTATCATCTGCAAATGTAATCACCTTACTCATCGTTATGATTTCCATATCATTTATAAATATGTTAAATAGCACCGGTCCCAGTACAGATCCCTGTGGCACTCCACTGTTCACCCTCCTCCACTGAGAGAAATGACCATTGAACCCTTAACCA
The DNA here is from genome assembly GCF_901765095.1 of Microcaecilia unicolor. NCBI lineage: Eukaryota > Metazoa > Chordata > Amphibia > Gymnophiona > Siphonopidae > Microcaecilia > Microcaecilia unicolor. The sequence continues at coordinate 21,387,185 of NC_044032.1, read as the reverse complement.
AATCTTAATCCAGACCAAAACCTTGCCTTCTATCCCATGACTCTTTAATTTTCTCAGGACACTCTCATGAGGAACTTTTATCAAAAGCTTTCTGAAAATCTAGACACAGTACATCAACCGGCTCACCTTTATCCACATGTTTATTCACGCCTTCAAAGAAATAAAGCAAATTGGTGAAGAAAGATATCCCTTCGTTGAATCCATGCTGATTCTGTCCCATTAAACCATGTTTGTCTACATGTTCTGTAATTTTATTTTTTATAATAGTTTCCACTATTTTGCTGGCAGTGACATCAGGCTTACCGGCACCTGGTCAAAAGAAACCAGACAAAAAAGTTCCAAACAAAAAATGTTCCTGACATAAAAGTCCCTGACAAACTAGACTCCCGACAAAAGGGCCTGACGAAATAGATTTATTTTTGAATGGTACGAATTTGAAGGGTACAAAGAAGTGGAGGAGCCATAAATTACTGAGAAAGTCCACGGCTTGTCACTTGAAAGTCCTGGCACCTGCCTACGGCTTGACTTCACTATCCACACTTGGTATCTAGTGAGAATCATAAATCTGCTTGAAAACATAGTCCAGCTTGATTAAGAGTCTATTTTGTCTTGGGTTGTTTTGTTGTGGGGTTTTTTTGGGAGGGTTTTTTTTTTTTTTGGTCATGGTCTGTTTTGGTTTTAGTCTGTTTTGTTGGGGTTTTTTGTCTGTTTTTTTTGTTGTTGTTGTTGTTGTTGTTGTATGGTCTATTATGTCGGGGTGCCAGGCTTACCGGTCTGTAATTTCCCGGATCACCCCTAGAATCCTTTTTAAAAATCGGTGTCACATTGACCACCCTCCAGTCTTCAGGTACTACGGACGTAGTACTACAGTAATATAGGATTGGGATCTCTTTCTTAGCAGAGTGGGATGACAGCATAGATAGAGTAAAATGTAGTAGTCAGAGAAAGGATCGACAAGAAGATTAGACAGCAGGTGAGGCCAGCGACTGTTTCATGCAGACATACAGCTCGCACATGGGTCTGTTGTTGAGCGGAGGGGGGAAGGGGCAACAATGTTAAGGCCCAAAATGTCCAAAACAACAAAGGGAGAAAAGTAAGCATCGTATCTTGCAGTATCTCTGATAGCTGTATATTTTGCACAGTACAGGAGGAAATGCATTTCTTCTCTAGTGTTGTTAGAGCATGCGGAGTCTGGCTTTTTGGAACTTCCAGTTCCGTTTTTATCTGGACATTTTTGTTTCTAGTTTTTGGTCCCTTATTCTGTATAGGGTTGCCAGCTTTTTGAAAGAGAAAAACCTGCCATCTGCCGCACCCATGCCCCTCCCTTGCCCCACCTAATCCCCGCCCTGCCCGGCTCCATGTTCTGCCTCTGCCTTGCCCCCAGCAACTATATTCAGGGCAGCAACACAGGCTTTAGTGCCTGGAGGCCACATTGAGGGTCGGGGGGGGGGGGGGCAGTGGGGGAAGTGCAAGAGGTTGCACTCTTCAGCCCTCTTTGCGAGACAATCCTCCAACACACATAATGCCACGTAGGAGAAGCAAACCTGTACATGGTATTAAAGACAAATACATTCTGCATCCACAGAACCTCCCAGCCTTCCTCCATATGGAGCAGAGCTAAGACATTTACTCATAAAACTCACCACACAAAGAAATCTCTGATTCTAGTGCCATATAAAGCCATATTATTAAGTAACTAGTAAAAAAGGCCCGTTTCTTAACGCAATGAAACGGGCGCTAGCAATGTAATGAGTTCCTGCCATTAATGTTTCCACGGTTGTATTCTGAATATAATTGTTGTTTACATGTGTAAGATTTCTTTATATACAATATTTTTTGTGTAAACTGTGTTACAATGTGGTCAAAGTTTTCCTTGTTCAGGCTCTTCAATCACATTAGAAGAGCTCCTTACTCGTAAGAATGCCCATGTGAGAGACTGAGAGTGACAGTGTGTTTTACAGACAGTGTAAGAGAGAGATACACAGAGTGATTGAGTGTGTGTGTGTGCAGGGCCGTGCTGACCCGGTAAGCGAGGTAAGCATGGCAGGGGGGCGCTTCCCTCTGGGGGGCGCCGCCGCACCATGCTCACCTCGCTTGCCCTCCCCCAACATCCCTTTTCTTTTTAAATTTACCTCCGTGGCGGCGGTTCCGGCAGCGCAGCGTCAGGGAAGGAGGCGGCGCTCCCGACGTCTCTAGCCTTCCCTTCGCTGTGTTCCGCCTTCTTCTGACGTCAATGATGGAAAAGCAAGTGGGCATCACTCCTGCTTCTTAAGGTACACCCTGGGAGGATTTGGGGCGACATGGAGGAGAGGGTCAGGGCTGCCACTTAACACCAGGGAACTTTTTTTAGTGGTGGGAGGGGGTTGAATCAGGAGGTGGGAGAGGGGTGCCCTAGACAGGGAAAATTTTTAAGCCATTTGAAGGGGGTTGGGTCAGGAAGGAGAGAATATTTTTTGTACAGTTGGGGGCAGGGGAGGAAGGGGTCCGCTAGACACCAAGGACCGATGTAGAAAGCTAAAAGAGGGCAGAGACTTGTGTTGGGAGAAGGGAGGAGATGCCTCTAGACACTCATTAACCCTTTTATGCCACCCTGCACCCATTAAAAATGTTTTTGCATTGTGTGCACATCAAAAACCAGTTTCCTTCTGTGCATTGCAACAGAAAACTTAACAGGCTCTTTACCACCTATTTTGATGGAGCGTGCGGCCATGTCTTTGGCGCAAGTTAACACCCACGCTCAAACTCTCTCTGCATTGGTCAAGAAGTAATATGGGTATACATCCCCCAGTAACTGCACAGTTAGGCTCATGATAGCTTACTGTATCAGCCTCTCTGTGTCCCTAACCTCCTCCCATGTTCAGCATTTCCCCCTCGGTCCCTATTTTCCTCTGTCCAGCATCTCCCCTCTATGTCCAACCCCCCCCCCCCCAAGTCTAGCATTGCCCCTCTGTGTCTCTACCCCCTTTATTCCAACATTGCTCCTCTGTGTCCCTATCCCTATCCCCACTAAGTACTTTATCACTCCTCTCTGTCCCGGTCCCCCCATGTCCTACATCTCCCTTCTGTGTCCCTAGGTCCAACAGCTGCCTCTGTGTCTCTTCACCATGTACAGAATTGTTTATGTTTATGAGATTCTTGATATACCATCTTTCTGTGGTACAACCAAAGTGGTTTGCATATTGGATACAGGTACTTTGTCCTTAGTAGGTTCCATTCAAAGTCCTTCTGTTTCAATATGTCCCCTTTCATGTCCAGCATTGCTCCTCTATGTCTGTATCCCCTCCCTGTCCAGCATCACCCCTCTGTATCCTTACCCTCCTCCAGTGGCGATCCTAGGTCGGCTGCCACCCGGGGCAGATCACCGCAGCAGCGTCCATCCCCTCAGGGTGCAGCATGACACACCCCTCCGGCGCAATGACACCCCCCTCCCCGGCGCATCAAGCCCCCCCAGCACAATGACGCCCCCTCCCCGGCGCATCAAGCTCCCCCCCCCCGATGCAATGACACCCCCTCCCTGGCGCATCAAGCCCCCCCCTCCCCCCGGGTGCATTCTTGGCTGCTGGAGGGTGCAAAGAGCAGCCGCGTGACTGTCGGCTCCACTGGCTCCCTGCTCCCTCTGCCCCGGAACAGGAAGTAACCTGTTCCGGGGCAGAGGGAGCAGGGAACCAGAAGAGCCGACAGGCGCACGGCTGCTCTCTGTACCCTCCAGCAGCGTGCACCCGGGGCGGACCACCCCACCGCCCCGCCCTTCCTACGCCACTGCCCTCCCCATGTCTAGCTTCTCCCCTCTCTTTTTTGCTTCCTCCTACATCCCTTCCTCACCTCCCAGAACCAGCATCTCTCCCTCTTTCTTCCCTCCCTCCTTGCTCCCCCTCCCTCCTTTGTCCAGCATCTCTTCCTCATCTTTCCTCCATCCCACATGGGTTCAGCATCTCCCCATCCCCATTGAATCTAGCATCTCTCTCTCTTTTCATCCCCCCACCCTTTACATGGCTCCAGCATCCCTCCCTCTCCCTACCTCCCTGCCTTTACTGCCAGTGGCAGTGATTAACACATGCTGCCTTCAGTCAGCGCTGAGGTCTGTTCATGTACTCTCTTTCATTTAAGCAAGATATTTCAATGACGTTTGGTGCTCTAGAGACTGGTGTAATGTTTGCAATGCTGCCTTTTCATAGGCTCTGTGCCAGTTCCAGGTGTGTGGCTTTGTGGGGGCAGGGCTACGGTGGAGGGTGATAATCTCCTTGGTGAGAATGGCCCTGCACCCTGCAAGTGAGTACTCGTTCCTTTATTCTTACAGAAAAAGAACTGATTTTAGGGTATCAGAAGTTGTTTGGACGTAGATAGATCTCTGGTCTTCTTTTAAATTTACTACTACTACTACTTATCATTTCTAAAGCGCTACTAGACGTACGCAGCGCTGTACACTTGAAAATGAAGAGACAATATAAGCTTACATTGTGATTTACAAAAAAAAAAGGAAAAACATGAAGTTTTTAAAGCTGAGCCTTTGAAAATTGGGATTCTGCAGGAGAAATAGGGCTACAGGTCCCAGAATGCTCTTGTGGTTTCTAAAGGTACCAAATCAAGGGGTCCCTTTACAAAGGCATGCTGAAAAATGGCGCGGGTTTTGGGCGCGTGCCGATCCATTCTTTAGCGCGCCTGTAAAAAGGCCTTTTAAAACATTTTGCGAAAATGGACATGGGGCAAAATGAAAATTGCCACGCGTCCATTTTGGGTCAAAGACCTTACCGCAAGCCATTGACCTAGCAGTAAAGACTTGCGCGGTAACCGGGCGATAATGACCTACGCACGCCAAATGCCACTTGGCGCGCGTCTGTTACGTGCGCCCGAAAATAAAAAATATTTTTTCAGACGCGGGTATCGGACGCGCACCAAAAATGAAATTACCGCAAGAGCCACGTGGTAGTTGGGCGGTAACTCCATTTCAGCGTGCGTTGGGCGCGCGTAGACGCTTACGCGGCTTAGTAAAAGGACCCCCAAGGAAAAGAGTCTGATTAGAACGGCAGTTTGTACAAATACCACTAGGTGGCAGTTTAAGACAGAAAAGACTATTCCATCTCTATAACAGAGCACTTTGATTTCTTCTGTAGAAAGCCAAACTTGGTAAATTGAAAGCAGGCCCAGATTTTTGGCATTGGAAACGTAGACAATTACCTCTGGCGCCAAATTTTGATAGATGCTGAAGCGTTTCCACTCTCAGCAAGAAGTTCAGCAAAAATCGGCATGAGATGAGGCCTGTGAGTTTAGTGCACAAACTCACAGACCCTGTGGCAGCCTCACACAGGATTCCTTGGTAACAGGAATCTGATGCAGGAGGAAGCCATGGGTCTGCCACAGGGTCCGTGGGCACAGGGCTTTTTTTGAGGGGATACTTGGGGGTACTGAGTACCGGCACCTTTTCCATTGTCTGCTAAAATTGACCCATGGACCCCAAGTTTTAATGAAAGAACTCAGGCTCTACACACCAATTCTGCCTTGTCATAGATTCTGTGACTGGTTGCAGGGGACCTGGCTATTGTGGGGAGGGTCCCTCAGTGATCACCCTACCCCTGAAGGGTGGCCTAGCATTTGAGTACCGGCACCTTTTTTGCTAGAAAAAAATGCACTGCGCGGGCATAGATGCTGGCATACAGGCCCCATGCTGCCATTTTGTCAAATTGTCACTGTGGCATGGCTGAAGAGGGCTGGGGTGGCACTGGCAGGCTGGCGTGATACCTGGATGATTTATGGAGGTCAGGAGGGATGTGATGCCGGAAGCCAAGGAGAGAGGGAGATTTGGGTGTTGTTGGGGGTCGGGGTAGGGTTACCATATGGCTCCAGAAAAAGGAGGACACATTGATCCAGTCTGGGTTTTGCTTCCACTGAAAGCAATGGAAGTAAAACCCAGACTGGCTCAATCCATCCTCCTTTTTCTGGAGCCATATGGTAACCGTAGGTGGGGGGCCCTGACGGGCTGCAGCATGCTCAAATTTGAAATCCAGTCCAGTCTGTGAATAATATTTCTACCTGAAAAGCTATATGTATAGTTTCAAACAAGTACCAGAATAGTTCAATTTTTTATGTTGTTACATTTGTACCCCGCGCTTTCCCACTCATGGCAGGATCTATGCGGCTTATATGGGGCAATGGAGGGTTAAGTGACTTGCCCAGAGTCACAAGGAGCTGCTGCCTGCGCCTGAAGTGAGAATCAAAGTCAGTTCCTCAGTTCCCCAGGACCAAAGTCCACCACCCTAACCACTAGGTCACTCCTCCACTGTTGCTACTATTTGAGATTCTACATGGAATGTTGCTATTCCACTAGAAATCGGCCCTTGCAGATCACCAATGTGGCCGCGCAGGCTTCTGCTTCTGTGAGTCAGGACGTCAGACTCACAGAAACAGAAGCCTGCGCAGCCTTCTACATGGAATGTTGCTAGTGGAATAGCAACATTCCATGTAGAATCTCCAATAGTAGCAACATTCCATGTAGAATCTCCAATTGTATCTATTTTATTTTTGTTACATTTGTACCCTGCGCTTTCCCACTCATGGCAGGATCTATGCGGCTTACATGGGGCAATGGAGGGTTAAGTGACTTGCCCAGAGTCACAAGGAGCTGCTGCCTGCGCCTGAAGTGAGAATCAAAGTCAGTTCCTCAGGACCAAAGTCCACCACCCTAACCACTAGGTCACTCCTCCACTGTTGCTACTATTTGAGATTCTACATGGAATGTTGCTATTCCACTAGAAATCGGCCCTTGCAGATCACCAATGTGGCCGCGCAGGCTTCTGCTTCTGTGAGTCAGGACGTCAGACTCACAGAAACAGAAGCCTGCGCAGCCTTGTACATGGAATGTTGCTAGTGGAATAGCAACATTCCATGTAGAATCTCCAATAGTAGCAACATTCCATGTAGAATCTCCAATTGTATCTATTTTATTTTTGTTACATTTGTACCCTGCGCTTTCCCACTCATGGCAGGCTCAATGCGGCTTACATGGGGCAATGGAGGGTTAAGTGACTTGCCCAGAGTCACAAGGAGCTGCCTGTGCCGGGAATCAAACTCAGTTCCTCAGTTCCCCAGGATCAAAGTCCACCACCCTAACCACTAGGCCACTCCTAGTTATGTGGTTAAATATAGAAACAGAGAAATATGTAGGCAGACAAAGACCATATGGCCTATCCAGTCTGCCCATCCATGCCATTTACTCTCCCTATCACTCCCTTACAGATCCTATGTCCTTGTCCCAAGCACTCTTGAATTCGGATACTGTTTTCATCTCCACCACTTCTACCGGGAGGCCGTACCACGAATTCACCATACTTCTCTGCGAAGAAGTATTCCCTCTGGATTCCAAAGACTTCGCCATTCTCTGTTTTAAAAATGTTTCCATTAATTTACTTACCACAGAAGTCAGACTTACTGGCCTCTAGTTCCCAACCTCTTCTTTACTTCCGCTTTTGTGGAGAGGGGCCACATTTGCTCTTCTCCAGTCCTCCGGGACCACTCCTGACTCTAGAGAAGCATTGAGAAGGTCAGCCAGTGGAGCCACCTGAACTTGCCTAAGATCCTTCAGTACCCTCGGACATATACCATCTGGCCCCATCGCTTTCTCCATCTTTAGTTTAGCTAGCTCCTCACAAACACAGTCCTCTGAAAATCATTCAGAGACTACCACACCTCCGCTCCTATTTGTATTTGTCTTCTGTAGTCCTGCTCCCGGTCCTTCAGCTGTGAACACAGAGCAGAAATATTTGTTACGTAATTTCACCTTATCTTCATCAGCTTCTGCATATTTCTCCTCTTCACCTTTGAGTCTCGCAATGCCACTTTTGTACTTCCTCCTATCATTAGCATACCCAAAAATGTCTTATCCCCCCCCCCCCCCCCCATTTTACTGTATTGGTTATTTATTCTTCCATTTGCATCTTTGCTTTCCTGACTACTCTACCAGCTTCTTCTGGCTTTTCCAGATATTATCGCTGTCTTCATGTTTCAGTGATCGCTTATAGTTCATAAAGGCTAACCTCTTTTCCTTAGCTTTTCAACTACTACTTTTGAGAACCAAGCAGGCTTCCGTTTCCTCTTACTTTTATTTACTTTCCTTACAAATGGTGATGGATCCCACACAGTGTGTTTTTTCTAGCAAAAAAAGGTGCCGGTACTCAAATGCTAGGCCACTCTTCAGGGGTAGGGTGATCACTGAAGGACCCACCCCACAATAGCCAGGCCCCCTGCAACCATTCACAAAATCTATGACAAGGCAGAATTGGTGTGTAGAGCCTGAGCTCTTTCATTATAGTTCGGGGACCATGGGTCAATTTTAGCAGACAATGGAAAAGGTGCTGGTACTCAGTACCCTTAAGTACCCCCTCAAAAAAAGCCCTGGTCCCAAGAGGGAAGATGCGACTCTGGATCTGGTGCTCACAAATGGGGGGAAAGTGTGTCTAATGTCAGCTTAGGTCCTCACCTGGGCAGTAGTGATCATAAAATGGTTTGCTTTGATGTAACAGCTAGAGCGGAGGGCAGCCACTCAAAGCTCAAAGTCCTGGATTTCAAACATACCGACTTTAACAAAATGTGGGCGTACCTGAAGAAAGAGCTGATGAAACGGGAAGACACAGAAGTGGAAAGGCAGTGGTCCAGGCTGGAAGGGGCTATTAAAATGGTTACTGACATTTACATAAGGAGAGTAAATAAAAGCAAGAAGAAAAGGAAACCGATATGGTTCTCCAAACAAGTGGCTGAGAAAATCAAGGCGAAAGATGCGGTGTCATGAAATACAGAAAAACTCAAGAAGAGGAACCTAGAAAAATATACCGACAGAAACTGAAAGAAGCCAAGGCGGAAAAGCAAATGGCTAGAAATGCAAGGAACGGAGACAAAATATTTTTCAGGTATATTAGTGAAAGAAGGACGGCTAGAAATGGAATTATGAAACTGAAAGATACTGTGGACGGCCATATGGAGAGCAATGAAAAAAAAAAGCGAACATGCTGAACAAGTACTTTTCTTCTGTGTTCACAAAAGGAAATACTGGAGAAGGTCCATGATCGGCTGGTAAAGGTACTTATGAGAATGGAGTGGATGTCACACCATTCACAGAAGAAAGTGTTTATGAACAACTTGAAAAACTGAAGGTGGACAAAGCCATGGGACCGGATGGGCTTCATCCCAGGATATTGCGGGAGCTTAGAGAGATTCTGGCGGGTCCTCTTAAAGATTTGTTTAATAAATCCTTGGAGACGGGAGAGGTCCCGTGGGATTGGAGAACAGCAGATGTGGTCCTTCTTCATAAAAGTGGCGATAGATAAGAAGTGGGAAACTACAGGCTGGTAAGCCTAACTTTGGTTATTGAAAAAGTAGCTGAAAAGTTGCTGAAGGAAAGGATAGTGAATTTCCTGGAATCCATTGAGTTACAAGATCCGAGGCAACATGGTTTTACCAAAGGTAAGTCATGCCAAATGAATTTGATTGAATTGTTTGACTGGACGACCAAAGAATTAGAACATAACAGTAGCCATACTGGGTCAGACCAATGGTCCATCTAGCCCAGTATCCTGTTTTCCAAACAGTGGCCAGTCCAGGTCACAAGTATCTGGCAGAAACCCAAATCATGGCAACATTCCATTCAGAATCTCAAAGAGTAACAAGATTCCATGTAGAACCCCAAAGAATAGCAAGATTCTGGAATCCTAAAGAGTAACAAGATTCCATTCAGAATCACAAAGAGTAGCAACATTCCATACAGAATCCCACAGAACATAAGAGTAGCCATTGGTTCATCTAGCCCAGTATCCTGTTTTCCAAACAGTGGCCAAGCCAGGTTACAAGTACATGGACATGCACTAGATGTAATCTACTTGGATTTCAGCAAAGCCTTTGACACAGTCCCTCATAGGAGGCTCTTTAATAAACTTGAAATGCTGGAGTTAGGACCAAAAGTGGTGAATTGGATTAGGAACTGGTTGACGGACAGACACCAGAGGGTGGTGGTTAATGGAAGTCACTCGGAGGAAGGAAAGGTGAGTTGCGGAGCGCCTCAGGGATCGGTGCCGAGTCCTATTCTGTTCAATATATTTGTGAGTGACATCGCCAAAGGATTAAAAGGTAAGGTATGCCTTTTTGCGGATGATACCAAGATTTGTAATAGAGTGGGCACCCCAGAGGGAGTGGAAAACATGAAAAGGGATCTGCAGAAGTTAGAAGGATGATCTAAGGTTTAGCAATTAAAATGTAATTCAAAAAAGTGCAATTGATGCATTTGGGGAGTAGAAACCCAAGGGAGCTGTATGTCCTAGGTCCAGGAGGTGAGAGGCTGATATGCATAGACAGGAAGAGGGACCTTGGGGTGATGGTTTCCGAGGATCTTTAAGCGAACAAACGGTGTGACAAAGCAGTGGCCGTAGCCAGAAGGATGCTAGGCTGCATCGAGAGAGGAGTAACCAGCAGAAGAAAGGAGATGCTGATGCCCCTGTACATCGCTGATGAGGCCCCACCTGGAGTACTGTGTTCAATTTTGGAGGCCGTGTCTTACTATAGATGTAGAAAGACTAGAAGCAGTCCAGAGGAAGGCGACAAAAATGATATGGGGCTTGCACCATAAGACGTATAAGAAGAGACTGGAAGACCTAAATATGTATAGCCTAGAGGAAAGAAGGACAGGAGAAATATGACACAGATGTTTAAATACTTGAAAGGTATTAATATAACAAATTTTTTTCCAGAAAAGGGGAAATGATAAAACTAGAGGACATGAGCTGAGGTTGCGGGTTGGTAGACTTAGGAGTAATGTCAGGAAATTCTTTTTTACGGAGAGGTTGGTCGATGCTTGGAATGCCGAGGGAGGTGGTAGAGACTAAAACAGTGACGAAATTCAAAAAGGCATGGGATGAACACAGAGGACCAATGTCCTCAATTGGATTTGGGGACTCTGTTTTGCCTTGGTTTTTGTCTTATCTCTCCCGTCACACTTGTAGTGTATATTCTGGTGGATTCTCCTTCACTAACATCCCACTATCAGTCAGTGCACATCGGGGCTCTGTCTTGGGACCTCTTCTCCTCTCTTTCCACACTATTTTATCTCTCTCCCTTGCTCTCATTGTTTTTCTGCCTCTTCCTTTTTCCTCTTATTTGCTCCTGGATGAATTCTACACACACACAAAAAAAAAAAACACAGCAACAAGTTTAGAAAATTCTACGTTTTTTAAAAAATTCTGCATTCTTTATTTGTTTTCTTTATTTATTGCATAGAATTCCCCTAGCATAAATGTCTAGCTTATCTTTGCGGCAGGAAAACAAAAGAACAGTAGCCTTTGTAGACATGCAAACAAATCAGTCACAACAAGGGTGACAAAAGAAAGAGCAGCAGACGATGTCCAAACTAACGTCCAAGATTCGACATGAGTCGTGTTTCAGCCTTCAAAGGCCTTCCTCAGGAGTCTTTAAAAAAGTTTGCACTCCGGACAGTCCAAGTGTTCTACAAAGCTTTTTTGGAAAGAAAGCAGCAAGATATCGAACATCACCTGTATCACATTAAGCCTAGCTTAATATCAACATCGCCGCATCTCAAGAAAGATATAGTGGAATTGGAAAAGGTGCAGCGAAGGGCGACTAAAATCATAGCGGGGATGGGACGACTTCCCTATGAAGAAACACTAAGGAGGCTAGGGCATTTCAGCTTGGAGAAGAGACGGCTGAGGGGAGACATGATAGAGGTATATAAAATAATGAGTGGAGTGGAACAGGTGGATGTGAAGCGTCTGTTCACGCTTTCCAAAAATACTAGGACTAGGGGGCATGCGATGAAACTACAGTGTAGTAAATTTAAAACAAATCGGAGAAACTTTTTCTTCACCCAACGCATAATTAAACTCTGGAATTCGTTGCCGGAGAACGTGGTGAAGGCGGTTAGCTTAGCAGAGTTTAAAAAGGGGTTAGACGGTTTCCTAAAGGATAAGTCCATAAACCGCTACTAAATGGACTTGGGAAAAATCCACAGTTCCGGGAATAACATATATAGAATGTTTGTACGTTTGGGAAGCTCGCCAGGTGCCCTTGGCCTGGATTGGCCGCTGTCGTGGACAGGATGCTGGGCTCGATGGACCCTTGGTCTTTTCCCAGTGTGGCATTACTTATGTACTTATGTACTTATATATAGCCAATTAAAGACTCCTGAGGAAGGCCTTTGTAGGCCAAAACACGACTCATGTCGAGTCTTGGATGTTACAATAAAGGCGTTAGTTTGGACATCGTCTGCTGCTCTTTCTTTTGTCAACCTTGTTGGCTCTTCTTTTGCTCCAGACTGATGCCACATGGGGTGTCTTCCAGCTTAGTCTCAATTTCCTCTCTCCAATTAGTTTATGTCCCTTCCCCCCTTGCCCCCTGGCAGATTCAATTTGCAATTTTCTTTGCCTTCCCCCATCCCTCCAGCTTTCTTTCTCTCTCTCTCTCTCAATACCCAGAAAGACCTTCTCCTCTCAGTTCTGTCTCCATCCCTCCCAATACACACACATCCCATACCACTATGTCACACCCCTCAATACCACATCCAGACTTCTCTTTCATGCCTCACCCCACCACACACACACACTAGCGTTGTTTCTGAAATTTCTCTTACCCCCAACAGACACAATCCCTTAGCTCTCTAAGAATATCCCCCCTCCCCATACTGTAGATCTCTCTCACACCACCCCGAGCTTGCACCCCATTATAGCTCTGTTAATCTTTTACCCCCGCCCCCAGGTGCAAACTCCACCATAGTTCTCTCAACCTTCCCAGGACTCACAGCATCGCAGCTCTCTCAAACTCCCCCTCTCTCCACATACACTCCCCCCCCCCCCACAACACCTCCCTAGACTTTTCCTCCCTCCATAACACATACTTATACCCAGACTCACCTCTCTTTCCTTCCCCAATAGTAGTATCCCTACATTTCAACCACGGCACCTCCAGTTTTCCCATCTCCCCCCCTCTCATACCTTCAGCATGTGCACCCCTCCCATGGGCACCCCCTCTTAAGCTTTCCCCTTTCATCTCCTCTTGAATCCCCAAGCTCACCCCATCCTGGCATGTACCCCCATGTCACAGCACTATCCCGCTTGTCCCGTTCATTTCTTCTCGGCGCCCTCTCTTCCTGGCACACGAGCAGGAAAAGAGCAGCAGCACATCAAGCGATGTCCTGTTCCTCTGTTGTGCTATCCAAACTGGAACTGTGCAGGACACCATAGAACCCCCCCCACACACACACAGTTCTAATTCAGCAGTGACAGCCAGGGCAACAGGGGAGCACAGGACATGGCCTAATTTGCAGCTGCTCTCCTCCTTCTCCTGTGCTTGGGTTGAGCACCGGAGATGGGGGGTCGCCGAGAGACTAGGCCGGGCCTGGGACAAGGCTGCCGCCCCCCGCCGCTCCCTCTGCCGCTGCAGTCCGTGATCTCACCTGCCTGCCTCCACGGTTCCGGGCCCCCTTCATTCAAAGTGGCAGTCGCAGATCGCGTCTCTTCTGGCCTTCCCTCCGTGTCCCGCCCTCGTCTGATGTAACTTCCAGTTTCCACGAGGGTGGGACACAGAGAGGAAAGGCCAGAAGAGAAGCGATCTGCGACTGCCACTTTGAATGAAGGGGGCCCGGAACCGAGGAGTCAGGCAGGTGAGACCGGGGACTGCAGCGCTGGTGACCTGACCCTGGTGCCGGGGCCCCCTTGGAGGCCTGGGGAATATTGCCCCCCCCTGCTCCCCTCTCAGCAGCCCTGGAGGGAGGGATAATGAATAGGACAAGCTGGGGGTTGCAATGGGAGGAGGTAAGGAGGGCTTGGGCCCTGTACAGAACTCTATGTAGCAAATGCAAAACTCTGCACGGGAGCTGGATTCTATGCAAATTGTGCATTGCACAGAAATCCCCCAGAAGTATTCATTACTGAATGAATTCCGTATACCACCTTGTATGTAACCAAAGGTGCTATATCAAACCAGTAAACTACATTAAATAGGATGTAAATATCCATCAAGCAATAGCTCTGGGCTCTTGGCTTTGCTTTTTTTATTTGGCATTTATTTTCAGTTTGTATAATGCAGCTACAGATTAATTATTGATCTGCACACCTGCTGCTGTATTTCTTTGCTGGATGCCACAGAAACCAGTGAGCTGAAGATGATAGATTGATAAAAGACAGGGTTAAAGAACTCCATCACTTACAGATCATTCAGAACACCGCAATTCGGCTTGTTACCGACATACAGAAATACAATCATGCCATATTGGTTACCAGTTGCCTATAAGGTGTTAGTCTTTAAAGTTTAGACCTCTAGTGAACCTCATTATTATTATTATTAGCATTTGTATCCCACATTTTCCCACCAATTCACAGGCTCAATGTGGCTTACATTTGCCGTAATGGCGATTGCCATTTCCGGGCCACAAAATACAAAAGTCGCTGCATTAAGGTGCATGCATACGTGGTAGAGAGGAATGCATTGTGGTAGTGCATATTAATTCTTATGTGATAAATAGGAATGTAACATACATTAGGTCATCGACTGTAGAGAGCTTCACCGTGTATGATCTTAAGAACCAGGGCGCAGACCTTGAATGCAACGCGTTCTCTTAACGGCAGCCAATGTAGTTTTTCTCTTAAAGGTCTGACGTTTTCAGATTTCATTTTGCCAAATTAAGGCACGATATATAGAATTTCGGGGATGCTTCAGTGCATTCAGGACTCATCCCAACTGGTTCACCTCTAGGGTCAGAAAAAGAGGGTCTAATAGAAAGCAGCTTTAAATAAAAGTGTCTTGAGATCTGTCTTGAATTTATCTAAAGTCTGCATGCAAAAGGATCTTTCACGCTACCCTTATTCCTTATAGTCCATCTAAGGCCAGCCTATCAAACCAGTTGTTGGTTCCCAGTTACGGTGAGATAAAACGTGAACATATCGGATACTCAATTTTCTCCATAAAGGGACCGCAGTTATGGAATTCTCTCCCAGGATCCTTTTGCATGCAGACTTTAGATAAATTCAAGACAGATCTCAAGACACTTTTATTTAAAGCTGCTTTCTATTAGACCCTCTTTTTCTGACCCTAGAGGTGACCCAGTTGGGATGAGTCCTGAATGCACTGAAGCATCTCCGAAATTCTATATATCGTGCCTTAATTTGGCAAAATGAAATATGAAAACGCCAGACCTTTAAGAGAAAAACTACATTGGCTGCCGTTAAGAGAACGCGTTGCATTCAAGGTCTGCACCCTGGTTCATAAGATCATACACGGTGAAGCTCCGGGGTATATGTCAGGCCTCATAGACCTACCAACCAGGAACTCTACTAGCTCATCACGTACGTTCCTGAATCTCCACTATCCCAACTGTAAAGGACTAAAATATAAATTAACATATGCATCCAGTTTCTCCTATATGAGCACGCAAATCTGGAATGAATTACCAAAAACCATAAAAAACAATCCACGACAAAATTAATTTCCGTAAATTATTGAAAACCAATTTATTCAAGAAAGCAATACCACAATAACTCATTCTAAATGCCAGTTAACAAAATGTACACTGGATCAACACGAAACGTAATTCTTTATTTCCTAATTGTTCGTACTAATTTTATCATGATTTGAAGTTTAATATTCTTGATTGTTCAAGCTAATTTATCACGCATGAAGTTTAATCCAATACCTTTCATTTCTTATTATAAAATGAACTTTCCTTACCTGAATACCTAATCCATTTTGTCTCCTCTACCTTAAGTATGTATTTCTCTTTTCCGGAATTGGTAATCGCCATTACGGAACTATGTAAGCCACATTGAGCCTGCAAATAGGTGGGAAAATGTGGGATACAACTGTTACAAATAAATAAATAAATACATTTCCACGTGGAAATAGAAGCGTGTTCTATAACTAAGCCACGTGTCTACGTGCGCCCAACGTGCGCCAGAATGGACTTACCGCCCAGCTACCATGTGGCTTTTGCAGTCATTTCATTTTTTACGCGTCTCCAATACGCGCGGTTGAAAATTTTTCGGACGCACATATCAGACGTGCACCAAGTGCCATTTGACTCACGTAGGTCATTACCGCTCGATTACTACATGAGACTTTACTGCTAGGTCAATGGCTGGCAGTAAGGTCTCAGAACCCAAAACGGACACGCGACAATTTTCATTTTGACGCACGTCCATTTTTTGGCAAAAATTTTAAAAAGGCATTTTTTGCAGGTGCGCTGAAAAATGATTCTGCATGCCCAAAACACATGCCAACACTACCGCAGGCCATTTATCAGAGCACCTTAGTTAAAGGACCCCTTAATTGGTTAACTAGCTAATCAGCACTGTTAATTGGATGCTAACAAGCACTTATCAGCACTGATTGGCATTAATTACAATTTATGCGCACAACTCGATAAGCGCATTCCGTAACACGGTGTGCGCAAATTCTAAGTTGCATAGTTGAAAAGGGGGTATGGTTATGAGATGTAGTGATCAGAAGTACACGTGGAGGGGCATTTTCGAATGGGGACGCCCATCTCTAAGGACGTCCCGGCGAAGGGGCAGGAAAACCCGTATTATTGAAACAAGATGGCATCCATCTTTCGTTTCGATAATACGGTCAGGGACGCCCAATCTCAACATTTAGGTCGACCTTAGAGATGGTCGACCTAAATGCTGAGATGGTCGACCTTAGAGATGGTCGTCTCCGGTTTTCGGCCATAATGGAAACCAAGGACGCCCATCTCAAAAATGACCAAATCCAAGGCCTTTGGTCATGTGAGGAGCCAGCATTCATAGTGCACTGGTCCCCCTCACATGCCAGGACACCAACCGGCACCCTAGGGGGCACTGCAGTGAACTTCACAAATTGCTCCCAGGTGCATAGCTCCCTTACCTTGGGTGCTGAGCCCCCCAACCCCCCACCAAAACCCACTCCCCACAACTGTACACCAGTACCATAGCCCTAAGGGGTGAAGGGGGGCACTTACATGTGGGTACAGTGGGTTTCAGGTGGGTTTTGAAGGGCTCACATTTACCAGGACAAGTGTAACAGGTAGGGGGGATAGGCCTGGGTCCACCTGCCTGAAGTGCACTGCACCCACTAAAATTGCTCCAGGGACCTGCATACTGCTGTCATGGAGCTGGGTATGACATTTGAGGCTGGCAAAAAAAAATAATAATTTTTTTAGGGTGGGAGGGTGTTGGTGACCACTGGGGGAGAGCAATAAAGAGGGAGGGGGAAAAGGAAAGTAGAAATCAACATCTCTGGACTCCAGATCTCAGCCCGGTCAAGCCACAGTAGCAGACCTCAGCTATAGGCATGGTGGCCATGGTCTCAGCCAGGCATCTATTATGGCTTCAGAATTGGTTGGTAGAGTCAGCCTCCAAGACTTAGCTCTGCAGACTTCCATCTTGGGAGAAGCTGCTCTTTGGTGAAGACAAACTCATTCTGTTCTTCTGCTTTGCCGCATGGATGTCCAAATTCTTTGACATGCACCATTACCACCAAGGACCGTGTCAGGAAGACTTCTATGTTCTCTGCCCTGAAAATGGCAAGGCCAAATCAAGATCAAGTATACATACCTTATGCTATGAGTTTATCTTGTTGGGCAGACTGGATGGACTGTACAAGTCATCTACCACATTACTTAAGTCCCAATTCGCCTGCAGTCAAGCTTGGGAGTGAGTCAATGGTCCGGAATAGAGATCCGGGGTATTGGGAGCAAAGTTCACTTTACCAGCTCCGGGAACAGTTGTCTTCGCTTGCACTCGAAAGATCACTCTACAACAGGTAATTAAATACTTCAGATCTCTTTAGATATATTGTCTCTCCAAGACTATTCATGATAATCTCAGCTACTCCACTTCATTCTTTGAATATCGTAAAGCTCTACATATTTACATACTCCTGTCCTTTACCCATCCTGTTGTGCCAGTAATAAACCCGAGGTTGCTCCGGTTACTGTTGATACCAATCCAACCCTTTAGGCTGTCCTTCCACCGATGTACCTCGCAGGGCTGCACCCCGACCTTGAACCAACTTCCTCAGCTCTGGTTCCCGCTTCCAGGCTGGATCCGAAGCTCTGTCTCCTTCTCAGTTGCCACTTACAGGGGCAGCAACTCCCCCTGTACTCAACCTGCATTTATTTCTTTTACTGCAGGATCCCCTAATCCTCCCATGGCGGGGGTACAGGTAACCGAAGACTTCATGTACCTCACTTCCGTTCCTTTTATTATTTTCCAACTCCAGTCCTGCTGTCACTCACCACAGGGAACCTATCTCTGCGACTTCTCTGCCAACCCCTCCCCTGGGCAAGCCTCCAGCTCTCATTCTGCAGCCCAGTGGTGTAGCCAGAGTTGGCCTGGGTGGGCCAGGGCCCACCCACTTAGGGCTGAGGCCCACCCAACAGTAGCACACATTTAGCAGTAGCTGGTGGGGATCCCAAGCTCTTTCAGCTGAAGACTTCCCCCTAATGGTAATGAAAACACTACTCTCCATGACATCAGCACCTTCACATGCTCAGTTTTCAGCGCATGCCTGCTGCGGACTGCCAAGATGGAAAGAAGCGTTTTCCCGCCAGCTGGGTGGTGGTGGGGGAAGGGAGAACAATTGGTGCCCACCCACTTCTTGCCTAGGCCCACCCAAAATCTATTGTCTGGCTACACCCCTGCTGCAGCCCACTGGCAAGGACCTCCCTCACCCCAGGGCCTCTGGGGAAATCTACCACTGCTGTCTTAGTAATACCCATTACCTATGGATTCAGCGTCTGTCACAAGTTGCTGTGGTATGGGAAGCAACAGGCAACCCATCAGAGGTTCTGCATGATGGTTCCCTGATGAGATCTATATGGGCAGGATAGAAGAACAATACACAGGTAATGACATGGATCCACTAGAACAGTCCTTACTCTTTTATAAAGACTGTCTAAAATCGGGGCCACCAAGAGACTTTGCCGGGCCCAGGGCAAAGCCGCCCTGCTGCCGCCCCCCCATCGCTCCACCTGCCACTGCCGCTCCCTGCTGCTGCCGCCCCCCGTCGCTCCCCAAGCCGCTGCAGTCCGCGGTCTCACCTGCCTGCCTCCATGGCTCCGGGCCCCCTGCATTCAAGGCGGCAGTCGCAGAGCGCCTCTTTTCTGGCCTTCCCTCCCTGTGTCCCGCCCTCGTCTGATGTAACCGGGTTTCCGCGAGGGCGGGACACAGGGAGGGAAGGCCGGAAGGGGGGCGATCTGCGACTGCCGCTTCGAATGCAGGGGGCCCAGAGCCAAGGAGGCAGGCAGGTGAGACCGGGAACTGCAGCGCCGGTGGCCTGACCCCGACGCCGGGCTCCCCTTGGAGGCCCGGGCCTGGGGAATTTTGTCCCTCCTGCCCCCCCCTCTCGGCGACCCTGTCTAAAATATGTGTATATCTGCAACTCTCTCTCCTGCTTACTGTGCCCACGCAGGCCATAAATTTCAGACCTGGCATAATAAAATGAGAGCTTACGCAGAAATATGCTTTATGGAGATAGCTTTCAAGCTCTGCCATCCAACCTTGCCTCCCCTTCCCCTGGCTGCCAAGGACCTTATTCAATGTCGGCCATAAATCAGCCTGGCCATTACATGGCTGATGCCTGACTGCATTTCAGCTGCGTGATAAAGAAACAGTCCTTCCTGTCCTTGGATTTTGTGATTAGTGACGTCAGAAAGCAGAGCATCAGGTGATTCATGAAAGCTACTGTTTCCTATGACCACCGATGTGAGGAGAAAAAAAGAAAGTCGACTGTATGCCAAGGAGCAGTCTCTGAAGAGAGGCCATCCAAGGTCTGATTTCTTCAATGCGTGGATTTTTAACTAGGGTTACCCAACTGGATCCACAGATTCACCCAATAGGGTTGATCCAGTCAGGGATTTACCCCATTGCATGCAGGGATTTGTGGTCTTATTTTTCAAGGGGAATTCAATCGGGATAAATGAGAACTACAAGTCCCCGCATGCACTGGGGTAAACCAAAGACTGGATCGACCCTGTCAGGTGAATCTGGAGCCAATTGACAACCTTAGTGTTAAAGCTCATCTATATAAATAATTCTCACCTCGAACATTCTGAAGCTCACTCTGTAGCAGGGACACACTGAAGCCCTGCACTGCTGTCAGCACCACTCATTGTCACTGCACCACTCACTCTCAGTCATAGACCCGCCCTCAGCCATGCCCCTTCCGGACATAATTCGCAACCCCAACGTTCTAAATGAAGCTGCAATTTCCTCTTGCATGGTGGTGTAGATCGGAATGTGTCTTTTTCACCCATGAGTGTTTGCCCCGCCCTCCCGTCAAAACGTCATGACGTCGAGGGCGGTTGCAATGACACTCAACAAATAGCATCGCTCACCGCCCCGCCCTCACGTCTAAACGTATCCCCTTCCTCCAAGTTCCACACTCAGCCCTCCCTCCGAATTCAACACCCCCCCCCCTCCGCGTTACAGCCCCATGGGCCCCCTTTCCGCGCCCTGTCAACCCCCCCTTCCCGGCGGAAAACCATCCCCCACCAACGGCGAGTACTTTGCTGATGGGGGACCCCAACCTCCGACAGCGAACTCCTGTTCTAGCCTTCGCCGTTGCTTCTTGAATGCTCTTCTGTTCAAGTTCCTCTGGTGTGTCGGACGTCAGACGCACGCACGAAACTTGAACAGGACTTCATTCGGGAAGCGACGCCAGGACAGACGAGAACAGAACTTCGGCAGATGGGGGTTGGTAGTCGACGGCGGCGGGGGACAGTTTTCACCGGGAAGGGGGGTTGTTCAATTGAACTCCATGGGTGGGTGGGAGGGAGGGAGGAAAACCTTCCTAGCGCCCGTTTCATTTGCCTCTGAAACGGGCTTTATTTACTAGTACTTCACTAAATCTGATCTGCAGACTGCGTATCTTTATTTGGTTAACTTATCTGTACATAGTTATCCATATTGTCAGCTGTCTGAAACGCATGAATGGAGTGGCTAAATAAGTATATAAGTGAAAACAATGCTTGAATGTTTTCACTTATATACACTGTCAGCTAGCACATTTGCTTATTTCCGATCTGACGAAGAAGGGCAACCTTCGAAAGCTAATCAAGAAATGTATTAAGTTATGTGCAATAAAAAAGGTATCATCTTATTTTCTTTTCCATGTTTTATTTTGTTTGATTTCTATAGATTCTACATGGAATGTTGCTATTCCACTAGCAACATTCCATGTAGAAGTCGGCCCTTGTAGATCACCAATGTGGCCGCGCAGGTTTCTGCTTCTGTGAGTCTGACGTCCTGCACGTACGTGCAGGACGTCAGACTCACAGAAACAGAAGCCTGCGCAGCCTTCTACATGGAATGTTGCTAGTGGAATAGCAACATTCCATGTAGAATCTCCAATAGTAGCAACATTCCATGTAGAATCTCCAATGGTATCTATTTTACTGTCATAGTAATGCTTGAATGTTTTCACTTATATACACTGTCAGCTAGCACATTTGCTTATTTCCGATCCGAGGAAGAAGGGCAACCTTCGAAAGCTAATCAAGAAATGTATTAAGTTATGTCCAATAAAAAAGGTATCATCTTATTTTCTTTTCCATGTTTTATTTTGTTTGATTTCTATTGATAGAATTAGGGGGAAAGGGGCCAATTGTACAAAATGTATCTCTGTACCCTGTAATGGTGATGCCATGACAGGTTTTTTGTAAGCCACATTGAGCCTGCAAAGAGGTGGGAAAATGTGGGATACAAGAGCAATAAATAAATAAACAGCCTCAAAGATTCTAGCATAGAACACTAGCGGAAATTGGCATTTATGTGCTAACATTTAGATGTGCTCCCGCTAATAATTTGAGCATACCACTCAACCAAAATAAGTAAGACTTACAAAATGAGAGTGGAAACAATAGTCAAAATGCTGATAATCGACGTGCAAAACCATTTTCTTTATACTTTTGTTGGTTTATATATTTTTTTCAGGATAATCCGCGAAAGGCGAAGAACTGGAACGTCCCACGGAGAGACACGAAGAGTGGAAGAGAAAGTGGGATGTTTGACCACGGAAACCAAAAACTGGAAAGATGGATCCTTCAAGAAACAAACGTTTATTAAATCAAAAGACTCGACACAAACGCTGTGTTTCGGCCGCTAGGCCTGCATCAGGAGTCTCAGTAGATGGAGAGCATCTGATGCGCAGATATGTGGTGGAATATTGAACGGTGTCAAAAAAGTCGGTCTTTAAAAAGACCTTAGCGAAAAAAGACTCAGTGAACAATGAGTAAAGTTTTGGGGGGTTTGGAGGGCTCAACATTTACCACCACAAGTATAAGAGGTATGGGGGGGATGGCCTGGGTCCGCCTGCCTGAAGTGCACTGCACCCACTAAAAACTGCTCCAGGGACCTGCACACTGCTGTCATGGAGCTGAGTATGACATTTGAGGCTGGCATAGAGGCTGGCAAAAATATTTTTAAAGTTTTTTTAGGGTGGGAGGGGGTTGGTGACCACAGGGGAAGTAAGGGGAGGTCATCCCTGATTTCCTCTGGTGGTCATCTGGTCAGTTTGGGCACCTTTATGAGGCTTGGTCGTGAAAAAAAATGGACCAAGTAAAGTCGGCCAAATGCTCGTCAGGGACGCCCTTCTTTTTTCCATTATCGGCCGAGGACGCCCATCTCTTAATCATGCCCCAGTCCCACCTTCGGTATGGTGCTGACATGCCCCCGTGAATTTTGGTCATCCCCACGACGGAAAGCAGTTGAGGACGCCCAAAATCGGCTTTCGATTATGCCGATTTGGGTGACCTTGAGAGAAGGATGTCCATCTCCCGATTTATGTCGGAAGATGGGCGCCCTTCTCGTTTGAAAATTCACCTGAATGTGCGTCCAATGTGTGTCAATTTGGAACTACCACCCAGGTACTGCGTGTCCCAGGCAGTATACGTGCATCCGATACACTCGGCGGAACATTTTTAAATTTTCTACCATGTGGCGCTAACTGGGTGGTAATCGGCAGTGTACACACTCTGACGATTACTGCCTGGTTAACACATGAGACCTTACCGCCACCGCATGAGACCTTACTGCTAAGTCTATGGGTGGTGGTAAGGTCTCAGGCCCAAAATGGATGCGCGCTGATTTTTATGTTGCCGCACATCCATTTTTGGCAAAAAGGTCTTTTTTTGCAGGTGTGGTGAAAAATGGACCTGTGCACATCCAATACACACGTCTACACCAGCGCAGGCCATTTTTCAGTGCACCTTAGTAAAGGACCCCTGAGTCCTCACACCTAAATTATAGGCATGTATTTTACCGATGGAATTACTAGCTTAACAAGGAAACTACACACCCACTATCCTTTATAGAATATATACCACATAGACACCCTCTAGGCCCTAAATATAAGCACCGTGTTATAGAATGGAAGGAATGGATCCTCAGAAGCTTAGCGGAGATTGGGTGGCAGAGCCGGTGGGGGGAGGCGGGGCTAGTGCTGGGCAGACTTCTACAGTCTGTACACTGAAAATGGCAGATACAAATCAAAGTCAGGTATACATATAAAGTAGCGCATATGAGTTTATCATGTTGGGCAGACTGGATGGACCTTACAGGTCTTTCTGTGCCGTCATCTACTATGTTACTATGTAGAATTGACTTCCACTTGCCAGCCATTTTCTAGAGAAACTGTTCAGCACCATGGGATGGACAGCTCCTTTGACAGACAGATGGACCAGTGCACATCTTCTACTATAATAAAACTCACCCTCAACGTTCTGAGGACACTGAAGTCAGTGAAGCCAAGCCCTGACTTCCTTCAAAAAGGTTCGAAGGTTCGTGGTGGTGAAGCCACCAAAATCGCCCTCGAGGGCGGAGCAATGGCAGAACAACGAAGGGGTTGGCAGGGAGGGAGGCAGGGAGGCAGGGGTGGGAAAACTCTCCAGGTCCCGCCCTCGCGTCAAATGTCATGACGTTGGGGGCGGAGCAATGACAGAACAATGAAGGGGTTGGCCAGGGAGGGAGGGAGGGGTGTTGGCGACGAAAACCTTGCTAGCGCCCGCTTCATTTGCTCTGAAACGGGCCTGTTTTACTAGTAATAAAATGAATTGCACGTTCCAGCTTTTTGAAACATACTTCAAAAGATTAAAATTTTCACTGGCTGCTTATCCGTGAGGTGTGCTTCAATATGTAATGCCTTTTCTCTTTCTAAATCCCTTAAAAACTCCTGAAGGATCGTTGGAGCATTGCGGGCAATTAGCCACCAGGTTCAACCACTGTGTCCACCACTTATGCATTATAATGTCCAGTGTATATTTTTGGAAAATGTTTTTAAATTGCAAGTGAAAATAGATTTCTAATTCCTTGACTGCCAGGAGAATCTTTTTATGTTCAATTACAAACATTTTTTTTATAATGAATAAAGACTGTAATAGAGCCTTATGGCTACCTGCTCTGTCTTTAATAGGGTGCCTGAGGCGCTCTGACATTCCTTGAACAATTTTTACGAGGCTTTCAAAAGACGAAGGATATTCATTTTGACGTGTTCCCTAAGGGTTGTAGTATTGAGTTTATATTTTATCCCAGGCCTTTACGTATTTTCTTTCAGTCTAGAAGCTAGCCCAGAAACTTAGGAGCCAGTGGCTGAGATCTCTCATCCCTCCCCCACCCAACCCTCCATTATCCCTACCAAGAGCAGGGGAGGGAGGGACATCCTTTAGAGGCCTGCATCAGCTAATTTGGGATCTAATTTACTAATACTGTTTTCCTATTCTGTTTCAATGGAAAAAGTCATCAGGCTTCTAGTACAGCACTGCACAGGGCTGGAAGAAGCCAGCAGCTCTCTCTCCGTAGCTTGTAGTCAGCAGTATTGCCATCTCCCCTCTTAATAATTGCACCTGAAAAGATTTACCTTTTTGGTTCAGTTATCAGCTGTGACAGGGAGTCTCCACCAATCTCACATAGTAACATAGTAGATGACGGCAGAAAAAGACCTGCACAGTCCATCCAGTCTTCCCAACAAGATAACTCATATTTGCTGCTTTTTGTGTATACCCTACTTTGATTTGTACCTGTGCTCTTCAGGGCACAGACCGTATAAGTCTGCCCAGCACTATCCCCGCCTCCCAACCACCAGCCCCTCAGAGCCGGTGGCACAGACCGTATAAGTCTGCCCAGCACTATCCTCACCTCCCAACCACCAGCCCTGCCTCCCAACCACCGGCTCTGGCACAGACCGTACAAGTCTGTCCAGCACTATCCCCGCCTCCCAACCACCAGTCCCGCTGCCCACCACCGGCTCTGGCACAGACCGTATAAGTCTGCCCAGCACTATCCCCGCCTCCCAACCACCAGCCCCGCCTCCTGATCTTGACTAAGCTCCTGAGGATCCATTCCTTCGGCACAGGATTCCTTTATGCTAATCCCATGCATGTTTGAATTCCGTTACCGTTTTCATTTCCACCACCTCCCGTGGGAGGGCATTCCAAGCATCCACTACTCTCTCCGTGAAAAAATACTTCCTGACATTTTTCTTGAGTCTGCCCCCCTTCAATCTCATTTCACGTCCTCTCATTCTACCACCTTCCCATCTCCGGAAAAGGTTCGTTTGCGGATTAATACCTTTCAAATATTTGAACGTCTGTATCATATCACCCCTGTTTCTCCTTTCCTCCAGAGAGTATACATGTTTAGTTCAGCAAGTCTCTCCTCATACGTCTTGTAACGCAAATCCCATACCATTCTCGTAGCTTCTCACCGTCTCACCTTCTCTCTTATCACCCTACCTCCCTGCCCTTCCTTTGACACCTCTCTATTTCTCATAGTCCCCCTCCCCTGCCCTTCCTCGTTTTCTTCTCTTTTATCCCTCCCACCCTGTCCTCCCTCAGTCTCCTCTGCCTTCTCATCCCCCACTCTCCTCTCCCAGTCTCCCTTCTCAGTCCCCCTGCTGCAAGTCCCTCCTTCTCATCATGTCTCTCCTAATCAGTAATCTCTCTCTCTTTCTCTCGCAATCTTAGCTCCCCAGAGCAGGCAGGTACCAGGAGGCGTAGAGCTTATTTTTCTCTTTTCTTGTTGATTAGTGAACATTGGCCTTGAGGCCATGCCCTTCCCTACCCCAGCTTTTCCTACTGCTGGGCATCAGGGACTGGCTCCGTGGTACATCCTGCCATTTCCACAGTGTAGCTGCCCACCGGCATTGTCGCTTCTGACATCTCGGGGCTTGTCGCAGGTCAGGCAGATCATTCCCTCGCTAGTGCTCCTAGGTATGCGTGCGTGATCGGGTTCACTTATTAAAGGACCAGCGGTGGGAGTTTCAAGGGGCACCCTGTGATGACATCAGAGGCCTGAGTTCCACTTAAGGGAGCTAGATTCACTGCCTCTTTGCAGCAGGTCTCCTTGCCTTGCTTGGTATGGGTTGCGGCCTCTCTTCAAGTCCAGCTTCTGATCCAGTTCCGGTATGTCTGTTCAAGTCCAGCATCTGTTCTAGTTCCAATATGTTTCTTCAAGTCCAGCCTCTGTTCCACCTCCAGCACCCCTTCAGTTCCACCTCCAAACAATCCTATACAATTTTTCAGTTCCAATGTCTTTAACTCCAGCCCTGCCCTCAGCTTCAGCCTTGTCTTCAGCTCGAGCCTGATTTTCAGTTCCTACCATGGTCCTCTGCTCCTGTTTCCACTCCAGTCCCTCTCTGGCTACCAGTCCTCGAGACTCTGGATCACTCCCTAGACTGTGGCTCTGTCCACCTCCTAGACTTAGACTCTGGCCTGGCTTTCCCTGCTACTCATGCACTTCTGCTTGTCCTGATTCTAGCATGCTTGATGATGCCATGATCTAATAGTCCTTTGCTTTGTCCAGGTGTGACTCACCTGCCGTCAGTTTGGGCCTAGTTAACCCTCAGGTTGGTTAGGTAGCGTCAACTCAACTGCAGCCCAAGGGCTCACCGTTTCAGCTGTGTGACACCATCTCTTTCCTTAATACTTACAAATTCCTTATCATGGTTGTGAGGGAGTCTCTAGGATGCTACCCTTATCCCTTAATAGCACTTCCTCACAGTGTCAGCGTTACCTTAAAACCCAAAGTCCTGCTCGAAGGGGAAGAGAAATGGATGGGATGAAGCCAGGAGGGCATGGTCCAGGAAATATATGGGGGTTTTTTTGTTACATTTGTACCCCGTGCTTTCCCACTCATGGCAGGCTCAATGCGGCTTACATGGGGCAATGGAGGGTTAAGTGACTTGCCCAGAGAGGAGCTGCCTGTGCCTGAAGTGGGAATTGAACTCAGTTCCCCAGGACCAAAGTCCACCACCCTAACCACTAGGCCACTCCTCCACTGTTGCTACTATTTAAGCTTCTACATGGATTGTTGCTATTCCACTAGCAACATTCCATGTAGAAGTCGGCCCTTGCAGATCACCAATGTGGCCGCGCAGAAACAGAAGCCTGCGCAGCCTTCTACATGGAATGTTGCTAGTGGAATAGCAACATTCCATGTAGAATCTGCAATAGTATCTATTTTATTTTTGTTACATTTGAACCCCACACTTTCCCACTGATGGCAGGCTCAATGCGGCTTACATGGGGCAATGGAGGGTTAAGTGACTCACCCAGAGTCACAAGGAGCTGCCTGTGCCTGAAGTGGGAATTGAACTCAGTTCCTCTATTCCCCAGGACCAAAGTCCACCACCCTAACCACTAGGCCACTCCTCCACTCCAAAGCTAGGTTAAGGGGGCCCAGAGGGAAGCAGAGAGAGTCAACCAGATTTTCCTCCACCACCTAAGTGTGAATTGCAATCGTAATGGTCAGCTAGGCCCAGTGTCACTGGGGACCTTGAGGACTGTATGTTTGATCCTGCTAGGGGCTGGCTGGTGACTACTGTTGACCCATACATGCCATGGCCTGAAGGAGCAGGACCACAGGAAGACTTTTAACTTATGCATAAGGACTCGTTGTGTTATTTTCCTCTTGCCTGTGAAGCTAACAGGACGACCCCCCCCCCCCCCCCCCCCCATACCTAGCACCTTTAATAAAATATTATTAATTTGCTGACTGTTGTGTGGCTCCAGTCTATTCTGGCTCCAGGGCCCACCCTCTTTCACGTTACCACAGTGATCCCTCGGTTCTTAAATAGATCTCTCAAACCTTCTACCTCTATACGTACTTTGTTTCTACCTCTATACGTACTTTGTGTTCTTCCCCACAAAAACTGCTTACGGTACCCCTCCCCCCCTACAACCCTCTTATCTACAAGTCAAATCGCAATCAGCCAGTAATTCATGTTTCTCGGTGGTATCCCCCTTCATTTTGAAATTCTCTTCTGCTTGATATTAGGCTTGAACTCTCTTTCTAAAAATACAAAACGCTACTCAAAACTCATCTCTTGACCAAGACCTTCCCTGAAGCTACATGACTGAGAGCTGAATTCTGTGACTATCCTCAGACAGCAATACAGTCTCGCTGTCCGTGTGTTCTTCTAGATGGAGCTAATTATTTCTCTGTTTTTCTTTTCCTCTCCACTATAATTACCTCATTATATCCCTATGCAGCTTATAATTGAAAAAGAAAAATGCCTATATTGCGACCCCAAATCGGGAGATAGACGTTTATCTCACAAAAACGAATAAGCGGTATAATCGAAAGCTGAATTTGGACGTTTTCAACTGCACTCCGTTGCGGATGCGGACAAAGTTGATGGGGGCGTGTCGAAGGCGTGGTGAAGGCGGAACTGGGGCGTGGTTGTCGGCCGATCAGAGATAGGCGCCTTTCGCCGATAATGGAAAAAAAATATGCGTTTTAGCGAGAATTTAGGGCACTTTTCCTGGACCCTATTTTTCCACGAATAGGGCCCCCAAAAGTGCCCTAAATGACCAGATGACCACTGGAGGGAGTCTGGGATGACCTCCCCTGACTCCCCCAGTGGTCACAAACCCCCTCCCACCACAAAAATATGCTGTTTCACAACTTTTTATGTTCACCCTCAAATGTCATACCCACCTCCCTGGCAGCAGTATGCAGGTCACTGAAGCAGTTATTAGGGGGTGCAGTGGACGTCAGGCAGGTAGACCCAGGCCCATCCCCCCCCCCCCACCTGTTACACTTGTGCTGGTAAATGGGAGCCCTCCACACCGCCCCCCAAACCCACTGTACCCACATGTAGGTGCCCCCCTTCACCCCTTAGGGCTATAGTAATGGTGTAGACTTGTGGGCAGTGGGTTTTGAGGGGGATTTGGGGGGCTCAACACACAAGGGAAGGGTGCTATGCACCTGGGAGCTCTTTTACCTTTTTTTTTTTTTTTTTTGTAAAGTGCCCCCTAGGGTGCCCGGTTGGTGTCCTGGCATGTGAGGGGGACCAGTGCACTACGACTCCTGGCCCCTCCCACGAACAAATGCCTTGGATTTATTCGTTTTTTGAGCTGGGCGCTTTCATTTTCCATTATCACTGAAAAACAAAAACGCCCAGCTCACAAATTGTCGAATAAAACATGGACGTCTATTTTTTTTCGAAAATACGGTTTGGTCCGCCCCTTCACGGACCCGTTCTCGGAGATAAACGCCCATGGAGATAGACGTTTTCCTTCGATTATGCCCCTCTATGTAACCTAGGCCTCTTCCTCTTAATGTCTCCCATTTCCTTTTTTGTCTGTTGGATTTTTATTGTAAATAAATGTGAATTGTGAATTATCTTCTCATTTTTCCCCTTCTAACCTATCCCTTTTCTTTATCCTTTCCTATGTTTTCACCTCTAACGAATCCTCGCCCCCCCCCCCCCCCCCATTCCTTTTTGCTGTCCCTAGGCCTCTTCCTCTTACCATTGCTGCACTTCTGCCAAAACAGGTCTTCCTCTGCACAGTGCAACTCAGGAACTGAGGAACTGAGTTCGATTCCCACTTCAGGCACAGGCAGCTCCTTGTGACTCTGGGCAAGTCAATTAACCCTCCATTGCCCCATGTAAGCCGCATTGAGCCTGCCATGAGTGGGAAAGCACAGGGTACAAATGTAACAAAAATAAAATAGATACTATTGGAGATTCTACATGGAATGTTGCTACTATTGGAGATTCTATATGGAATGTTGGTACTATTGAGATTCTGTTGCTACTATTTCAGATTGTACATGGAATGTTGCTATTCCACTAGCAACATTCCATGTAGAAGGCTGCGCAGGCTTCTGTTTCTGTGAGTCTGACGTCCTGCACGTACATGCAGGACGTCAGACTCACAGAAGCAGAAGCCTGCGCAGCCACATTGGTGATCTGATTTCTACATGGATTCCATGTAGAATCTCAAATAGTAGCAACAGTGGAGGAGTGGCCTAGTGGTTAGGGTGGTGGACTCTGGTCCTGGGGAACTGAGTTCAATTCCCACTTCAGGCACAGGCAGCTCCTTGTGACTCTGGTCAAGTCACTTAACCCTCC
This sequence comes from Microcaecilia unicolor, assembly GCF_901765095.1. NCBI lineage: Eukaryota > Metazoa > Chordata > Amphibia > Gymnophiona > Siphonopidae > Microcaecilia > Microcaecilia unicolor. The sequence goes on along the minus strand of NC_044032.1, from coordinate 21,356,813 downwards.
ATTGCCCCATGTAAGCCGCATTGAGCCTGCCATGAGTGGGAAAGTGCGGGGTACAAATGTAACAAAACAAAACACAGTTCAACTCAGTTCTATTTTAAGCTGTGCAGTGCAGGAACTCCAGAGTTGGTCTTCTCATCTGAAACTCGGTTCTAGAGCTGTGTAGTGCAGGAACCCCACAGCGGGTCATCTGATCTCAAACTCAGTTCTAGTTTGAACTGCATAGTGCAGGAATTTTCTCTCAAATCTCAAAAGACTTGAAATGGTAAGAATAATAGCGAATTCTGGACTACATAAGTACATAAGCACTGCCACGCTGGGAAAAGACCAAAGGTCCATCAAGCCCAGCACTCTGTCTCCAACAGCAGCCAATCCAGGCCCCAAGAACCTGGCAAAAACCCCAAATTTAATAATGATCAATGGACTTTTCCTTCAGGAATCTGTCCAGACCCCCTTTAAACTCAGCAAGGCCAGCTGCCATCACTACCTTCTCCGGCAATGAGTTCCAGAGTCTAACTACGCGCTGAGTAAAGAAAAACTTTCTCCGATTTGTTTTAAACCTACCACATTCTAATTTCATCTTGTGTCCCCCTGGTTCTATTATTGTTAGAAAGTGTAAACAAACGCTTAACATCCGTCCGCTCTACCCCACTCATTATTTTGTAGACCTCTATCATATCACCCCTCAGCCGCCTTTTCTCCAGGCTAAAGAGTCCTATCCTTCTTAACCTCTCCTCATAAGGTAGTCGTCCCATCCCTTTTATCATTCTTCTTGCCCTTCTCTGCACCTTCTCCAATTCATTTATATCTTTTTTGAGAGGAGGCAACCAGAACTGAACACAATACTCCAGGTGCGGTCGCACCATGGAGCGATATAACGGCATTATAATATCCTCATGCTTGGTTTCCATCCCTTTTCTAATAATACTCAACATTCTGTTCGCCTTCTTAGCCGCCGCAGCACATTGAGCTGAAGATTTCAACGTCCTATCCACGATGACTCCCAGATCCCTTTCTTGGTCCGTACATGGATCAAACCTTTAGGTATAGAGAATTCTCGTCTACACAGATCAAACTTTTAGGTACAGAAGGTTTTATCTGTTCCTGAAGGGCTCACAATAACATATAAAGGCATTAACTACTACTACTATTATAAATCACTTCTATAGCGCTACCAGTCGTACGTAGCGCTTTACAATTGAACATCAAGAAGACAGTCCCTGCTCAAAAGAGCTTACAATCTAAATCAGGACTGACTGACAGGACCAATAAGGAGAAGGGAAGGACAGACAGAAGGACACCTAAGGATAAGTTAAAAGTTGCAAGTCAGGAGTTGAAAGCAGCATCATTAAGGCGGGATTTGTACCCGGGTCCCATTGTTTAAAGTCCATTGCACTGACCACAAAGGATGCTAGACAGATGTTTTTGTACCATTCATATTTTCAATGTTTCATTTTGGAAAATGGCCATTCATTTTGGACGTTTTCAGCACCAGAACACCCTTCTCGCGTATTTTTAAATTTTTTTTATTTTTGTTACATTTGTACCCCGCGCTTTCCCACTCATGGCAGGCTCAATGCGGCTTACATGGGGCAATGGAGGGTTAAGTGACTTGCCCAGAGTCACAAGGAGCTGCCTGTGCCTGAAGTGGGAATCGAACTCAATTCCCCAAGACCAAAGTCCACCACCCTAACCACTAGGCCACTCCTCCACTGTTGCTACTATTTGAGATTCTACATGGAATGTTGCTAGAGGAATAGCAACATTCCATGTAGAAGTCGGCCCTTGCAGATCACCAATGTGGCCGTGCAGGCTTCTGCTTCTGTGAGTCTGACGTCCTGCACGTAAGGACGTCAGACTCACAGAAACAGAACAGGACGTCAGACTCACAGAAACAGAAGCCTGCGCAGCCTTCTACATGGAATGTTGCTAGTGGAATAGCAACATTCCATGTAGAATCTCCAGTAGTATCTATTTTATTTTTGTTACATTTGAACCCCGCACTTTCCCACTCATGGCAGCCTCAATGCAGCTTACATGGGGCAATGGAGGGTTAAGTGACTTGCCCAGAGTCACAAGGAGCTGCCTGTGCCTGAAGTGGGAATCAAACTCAGTTCCTCAGTTCCCCAGGACCAAAGTCCACCACCCTAACCACGAGGCCACTCCTCCACGCCAGTGTTTTCCCTGTTTGAAAATGGCTGTAAAGATGGATAGGGTTTTTTTTCTTTGACAGTATGAGCAGGTTATCCTAATTCCGGCTTGGATGCTCTTTCGAAAATAACTCTGTGTGTGTGTGTTTTTAAGAAGGATATGCAGTTGTTTGAATGCACAGCAAAAGTGATAATAACACGCTGAAGGAAATCCTCTCCTGTGATACCTGATGGGCCTATGATCAAAATTCCTGCCCTATTCCGAATAGCTGGAAAACAACAAAGCACAGATCAGTGGAAAACTAAACTAGACTTTATTAATAAAATAAAATCTAGAGTATGTTGCCCGACGCAGGCCGTGTTTTGCCCAGCAGGGCTGCCCGAGCAACAAAAGACTCAAATACAAATCCACCTATGCGTCCAGTTTTTCATACTTAAGCGCACAACTGTGGAACGCACTGCCAAAAGCAGTAAAAACTACGCTCGACCACCTAAATTTCCGGAAAGCACTAAAGACAGAACTGTTCAAAAGAGCATACCCCACCAACCCAACATAAAATAACTGGACATCTGCGACACAATGTAACCAAAGACCGTAATGGACATCACATGACTCTTCCTCCCCTCTCCCTTTCTAAGTTCCCCCCAACTGTACCTACCATACGTGTACCTCATTCTATCACAATATCGCTTTGAATTAATCCAAACCTTGTATTTGTGCAGACCGGAATCGGCTAACGCCGTTTACAGTAATATGTAAGCCACAATGAGCCTGCAAAATGGTGGGAAAATGTGGGATACAAATGTAACAAATAATAAATAGCATAGCATATGTCATCGATATGACCTCAATATTCAGCAGCATTCACCCAGGTGGATAATTCTCTGAAAGCCCACCTTGCTTTTGACTCGTAACCACTTGTAACCACTCGCCTCCACCTACCCTCCTCTCCTCCTTCCTGTATGCATTAATTGATTTGATTTGCTTACTTTATTTTTTGTCTATTAGATTGTAAGCTCCTTGAGCAGGGACTGTCTTTCTTCTATGTTTGTGCAGCGCTGCGTATGCCTTGTAGCGCTATAGAAATCCTAAATAGTAGTAGTAGTAGTAGTAATTCTGCTGGAAATCTTTCCTGACCGCACCAGTACTGTTCAGGTAATGGCAAGGCAGAGCTGGAAGTTCTCTGAGTACCCTGTCATATTCGGACAGCGCAGCTGAATATCGATGGTACCCAGATAACCTCTGCCTAGGGTTAAGGGCAGCCATTCCCAACCCAGTCCTTGTGGTACATCTAGTCCCATTGGGTTTGCAGGATATCCACAATGAATATTCATGAGTTAAGATTTGCATGCACTGCCTCAATTGCCTGCAAATCTACCTCATGCACATTTTCATGTGGATATCCTGAAAACCCAGCAGGGGCTAGGTGTACCCCAAGGACTGGGCTGGAAATGGACTGGGAGGGAGGAGCGGCCTAATGGGAAGGAGGCGTGGCCTAATGGTTAAAGCAGTGGGCTTTGATCCTGGCAACCTGGGCTTGATTCCCACTGCAGCTCCATATGACCTTGGGCAAGTCACTTAACCCTCCATTGCCCCAAGTACAAATAAACTTAGATTGGAAGCCCTCTAGGGACAGAGAAAGTACCTGCATATAATGTGTACAGTGCTGTGTACATCTAGTAGCACTATAGAAATGATGAGTAGTAGTCGTAAATGACTGATTCAGGGGAAGGGATACAAAGGAGGCAAAGTTGGAAATTTCTTCATCACAAAGGCATCGAGAATCACCACGGCTGGCTCTCGCGAATTGTAATATTGAAGCATGGGGTGCAAAGGTCTTTATTTAGGATGACTGGCGTGTCCATCAGTGGTGTAGCTACGTGGGACCTGAGGGGGGCTGGGCCCCCGTAGATTTCCTCCTGGACCCCCCTCCCGATGACCCTCTCGACCCCCCCCCGCGAACCCTCCCCCGCCGTCGCCTACCTTCGGTTTGCTGGCGGGGGACCCCAATCCCCGCCAGCCGACGTCCTCTTTGTCCTGCATTCAAAAAAATCTTCGTTCTGTTGCAGGACGTCAGACTCAGAGAACAGAAGCTCGTTCTGTTCTCTGAGTCTGACGTCCTGCGCGTACAACATGCAGGACGTCAGCATGCAACAGAACAAAGACTTTTTTGACTGCAGGACGAAGAGGATGTCGGCTGGCGGGGATTGGGGTCCCCGCCAGCAAAACCGAAGGTAGGCGACGGCGGGGGAGGGTTCGCGGGGGGGGGGGGTCGAGAGGGCGGGAGGTTGTGAAAAGTGGCAGCAGGTTGGCAATGGGGGGGATCGGCAAAGGCGGTGGGGGGGGGGGGCTAAAATGTGCCCCCTCACCTCGGGCTCTGGACCCCCCTTCCACCGAAGTCTGGCTACGTCCCTGGTGTCCATAGATCCTTAGTTACTCTCTGAAACCAGCACATTGTCATGCAAACAAACTTGATCACACTTTTTTGCCTGGAAAAGCGTTCTCTTACCTTTCCTTGCCCTTCAGTTTGTAATTAGCATATGCCTGATTTGCATGAAGGTTTGGCATCATTTGACTAGGTGAATATGAACAGAAGCAGAAAGGGATGCTCTGCTTTTCAGCCTGATGGTCTGTGCGTTTTGGCTTCCCAGAATTCAGTTGGTTATATATTGGAAGCTTGAAATAATACATGTGTGTTATCGTATACAGATGGGCTGAGGCTGTTACAGCTTGTAGTCCTTTCATCCCCATTTTGTTTGATTTAAAAAAATGTTAGTGATATGACAATGTAAGTTAATAAGAAAACATTTTAGAACGACAGAAAAGACATTTCAGGTACTGGTGCTGGTCCATATTACCTGCAATCAAGTCACTTTTCTAGCCTGGCTGCAGGATGTACATAAGCACATAAGTAATGTCACACTGGGAAAAGACCAAGGGTCCATCGAGCCCAGCATCCTGTCCACGACAGCGGCCAATCCAGGCCAAGGGCACCTGGCAAGCTTCCCAAATGACTTGTGGATTTTTCCCAAGTCCATTTAGTAGTGGTTTATGGACTTGTCCTTTAGGAAACCGTCTAACCCCTTTTTAAACTCTGCTAAGCTAACCGCCTTCACCATGTTCTCCGGCAACGAATTCCAGAGTTTAATTATGCGTTGGGTGAAGAAAGATTTTCTCCGATTTGTTTTAAATTTACTACGCTGTAGTTTCATCGCATGCCCCCTAGTCCTAGTATTTTTGGAAAGCGTGAACAGACGCTTCACATCCACCTGCTCCACTCCACTCATTATTTTATATACTATGTTGCTGCTATTTCTGCGGTTTCTCAGGGAGCTATTCAGAGATTTTCCTGCTTTTTCTTTTGTGGGAAGGTTTTGGTTTCCTAGGTTGGGAAATGTGCAGATCTGATATCTTTGTGTTTTGTACAGCGCAGGGGGAAATGCATTTCTGTTTGTGTTTCTGGCTTCTCAGGGTTTCCACTTCAGTTTTTGTCTGTGCATTTATGTCTAGGTTTTGGTTTCTTAATCCGTATTTGATGAGGGTCTGTCTGTTACCTGGTAGATGTGTGACCAAGGTAAGGGATTCTGCTGGCATGTGGTGTCTGCGTAGAGGTCTGTAACAGACCGGCTTCCTCTCGCATATGGCTTCCCTATTTGCTGTGTTTGCATAAGTAGGGCTGGCACTGTGGCCTTGAGCAAGTGACTTTATCTCTCCGTGTCCTGCCAGTGTATTTTTAAAATCTATTTTTGGCTTTCTAGTTTTCCTATGCACCCGTCTGATCAGAACTAGCCTGGCAGGAACAGCATATTAGAGATTGCTTGTGTGACAGATACCAGAAGGGCTGTGTTGAATGGAATTCACTAAGGAGAGAAAGTTGAGCAGTGAAGAGCCTCCAGGATCAGTTCTGAGGGCTGGTTCTGTTCGGTATCTTTATGAAATGGAAAGGGGAAAGGGAAATGGGACTTGATATACCACCTTTCTGAGGTTTTTGCAACTACATTCAAAGCGGTTTACATATATTCAGGTACTTATTTTGTACCAGGGGCAATGGAGGGTTAAGTGACTTGCCCAGAGTCACAGGGAGCTGCAGTGGGAATTGAACTCAGTTCCCCAGACTCAAAGTCCACTGCACTAACCACTAGGTTACGCCTCCACTCATTCCACCAATAAGAGTCAACCTCATCAGTGATGTCACAATGGCTTGATTGCCTGATACTTGGCTCACTTCTGATGTGATGTCATAAGGGAAAGGGGGGAAAGGGAAATGGGACTTGATATACTGCCTTTCTGTGGTATTTTGCAACTACATTCAAAGTGGTTTACATATATTCAGGTACTTATTTTGTACCTGGGGCAATGGAGGGTTAAGTGACTTGCCCAGAATCACAAGGAGCTGCAGTGGGAATCGAACTCAGTTCTCCAGGATCAAAGTCCATTGCACTAACCACTAGGCGATGCTGATCTGCAAGGGCAGGCTGCTTCATGGAATGTTGCTAGTGGATATCCTGTTTACTGATGGGTTCATCTTAACTGTTGTAATTTGCTTTGGGAAACCTGGTGTTATAAAGACTGGAAGTAAAATTAAACTTTCCTTTCATTGGGGCACATGGAATCACATCTTCACCTCATCTCTTTTGTACAAATGGATTATTCTGTTTTGAGCATGTTTCAGGGACAAGTGGTTTTCATAAGTCAAAATTAAAAAAATATATATTTTCTTTCATGCAGATCTCTCATTTGTTTTAACATAACTAAATAGACTTTAAGCCCCTAATGCAGTCCATTGGTTTCCTTATATTTTGTCCTTGTGATGACTTATACTGTGCCAAAACCTGTCCCTCCCCCCCCCCCACAGTAATGCTGCCACCCCCCTCCAGCGTACTAGAGTCCTACTTTGCGCCTTCCCTGGTGGTGTAGTGGCCTGTGTGGCTGCAGGGGCAGGAAAGAATCCCACTCTTTCCTGCCTGCTGCCGCTAGTCCGTCTCCGGCGCTCTCCGTTTTTCTCTTCTGTGCTGTGTGCGCCGCCACCAAAATGGCTGCCGAAACTTCGGCAGCAGGGCAGGGGTGGGACAGAGGTGAAGAAATGCTGGACTTGAGGGACAGAATAGAGGAAAAAGAGAGACCCCTGGAGCAAAGGGGAGGGGGAAGATGGGAGAGATGGTGGAGTGGGCTGGGAGAGCGGAGGGAAGACAGAGAGAGAACTGGAACAAAAGGGAGGGGGAAGAGAGGGGGCAGATGCTGGACTGTGGTAGATGGGGGAGGGAGCAGAGAGAGAAAGAGACTAGACCAGGGGAGAGAAGGGGACAGATGATGGACCAACAAAGGAAGAGGGAGAGAGATGTCAGTTCATGGAGGATCGGGGTGTTTATGTGCAGGATGAATGAAAGAGAGAAGCTGGACATGGGAAGGGACAGGGACACAGAAGAGGTGTGGGCCCTAGAGAGAACATATGGACAGGGACGCAGAGAGGAGCATAATTGAAATGGGCACCCAAGTTTTCCTGAGGACGTCCTCGCAGGACATCCCGGCGAAGGGGCGGGGAAACCCGTATTATCGAGATGGGCATCCATTTCGATAATACGGTCGGGGATGCCCAAATCGCAAAATTTAGGTCAACCTTAGAGATGGTCGTCTCCGATTTTCGCCGATAATGGAAACCAAGGATGCCCATCTCAGAAATGACCAAATCCAAGCCATTTAGTCATGGGAGGAGCCAGCATTCGTAGTGCACTGGTCCACCTAACATGCCAAGACACCAACCGTGCACCCTAGGGGGCACTGCAGTGGGCTTCAGAAATTGCTCCCAGGTGCATAGCTCCCTTACCTTGTGTGCTGAGCCCCACAACTCCCCCTCAAACCCACTCCCCACAACTGTACACCACTACCATAGCCCTTACGGGTGAAGGGGGGCACCTACATGTGGGTACAGTGGGTTTCTGGTGGGTTTTGAAGGGCTCACATTTACCACCACAAGTGTAACAGGTAGGGGGGATGGGCCTGGGTCCGCCTGCCTGAAGTGCACTGCACCCACTAAAAGTGCTCCAGGGACCTGCAGTCATGGAGCTGGGTATGATGTTTGAGGCTGGCATAAAGGCTGGAAAAAATATTTAAAAAAAATTTTTGAGGGTGGGAGGGGGTTAGTGACCACTGGGGGAGTAAGGGGAGGTCATCCCCGATTCCCTCTGGTGGTCATCTGGTCATTTAGGGCACATTTTTTTGGCTTGGTTGTAAGAAAAAAAGGACTAGGTAAAGTCGTCCAAGTGTTCGTCAGGGACGCCCTTCTTTTTTCCATTATCGGTCGAGGACGCCCATGTGTTAGGCACTCCCCAGTCCCACCTTCGCTATGCCTCCGACACGCCCCCGTGAACTTTGGTCGTCCCCACGATGGAAAGCAGTTGAGGATGCCCAAAATCGGTTTTGATTATGCCAATTTGGGCGGCCCTGTGAGAAGGACACCCATCTTGCGATTTGTGTCGAAAGATGGGCGCCCTCCTCTTTCAAAAATAAGCCTGAAAGGGTTATGATGGATGGGATACAGATACTGAATAAGGAGGAAGGGTACAGATAGGGACACAGAGGGGGGACACTAGACAGGACAAATAGGAACACACAGAATAAATAAGTGCTGGACAAAGTGAGATATCAAAAGGACAGGAAACCCAGAATAAAGCAAGAGAAAAGCAGAAGAGAGACACTAAGACCAAAGCAATACTGAGCTTTAAGAAATGTGCATCCTCCCTCTCCTCCACCCCAGTCCCCATTACCTTAGGAGCAATGGTGTTATAGGGGGCCTATCTCAATTTTTCTGCCCAGGGTCCATTCAGTCGTACTGACATAGGGCATAAGGAACTTTAGTTGGACAGAATTAAACTTTAATGGGTCTTTGGTTATTGACTGTTTGTATGGCACTGCAATGATAAATTGTTCCCACAATATTTGATGTGGCTGAAACTAATCTGTTTTAAAGCCAGTCTCCTTGGGGAACATCTAACTGTTCATTTTTCAAAAGTCAAAAATGGTTTAGCGGATGGAGCAAAAAGGACAATATGCCCAGGATTCTATAAACTTGTGTGCTCAACTTTATGCTCAACACAGAAAGTTGCATGCACAGGTTGTAGAATAAGGTCAATTGCATGCATGAATTAATGTAATAATGAGCTGATAATTTGTGTTAACGAGCACCAATAGGCTTCAAATGGCCTTAATTGCCGTTAATCAGCAACTACCCTTAGTCGTATTCTGTAACATGCGCAAGCAAATTCTATCGCACTCTCCTATTGGAGGGGTGTGACCAGGGGTGGACTGGCGGAGATATTATAGAGGTCTATAAAATAATGAGTGGAGTGGAATGGGTAGACATAAAGCGTCTGTTTACCCTTTCCAAAAATACTAGGACTAGGGGGCATGCAATGTTAAACTGTTCGTGAGCCCTTGTGCCCAGGCCAAGGCTTAGGAAGGACTGTAGACTGAAGAGAGAAGCTGCACATGGGGGGAGGGGGTTTTACTTAGCTCAATCATAAAGTGAGAGTCTTCAGTGGGGGACCACAACCATAGCAGCCTCTGAAACTGAGCAATCATGGACCCGATGTTTAGCCACTAAGGAGGTCATTCTATAAACTGGCACTTAGACATATGTGCAATTTACGAGTCATAGGCACCAGTGTGCCCCGGACAGTATTCTATAAGGTAACTCCTAAGCGCTATAGTGTGTAACTGTGTGGAGGAGGGGAATAAATGTGGGTGGAGCATGGGCAGGTCTCTAAGGGTCCCTTTTACTAAGCTGCAGCAAAAATCATCTACGGCCAAGTCCCAGGCTACATGACAGACCTCATAGACCTACCACTCAGAAACATAAGCAGATCATCCCGAACATACCTAAACCTCCACTACCCAAACTGCAAAGGACTGAAATACAAACCAGTCTATGCATCCAGCTTCTCCTACATAAGCACGCAACTATGGAACGCACTGCCAAAAGCTGTGAAAACAACCTATGACCTCCTAAACTTCAGGAAATCATTAAAAACCAACCCAACATAACCACTTACACACTGCAACACAGCAAAACCAAACATCGTAATGGACAGTACACAACCTCCTCTCCTCGATCCCCATTGTAATGGACACTATTTAACCTTCCTCTCCTCTATCCCCATTGTACCTGAAACACATGTATCTATATTCGACTTTATCACCTTGTATTTGTTTTTCTACTGGGCTTGGCGAATGCCTTTACGGTATTATGTAATCCACATTGAGCCTGCAAACAGGTGGGAAAATTAGGAAGTTACCTCAGAGGAGGGCGGGACTCAATGTGGGAAGGCCGGACACGACGTTGAGGAGATTTTTACCAGCAGGCAGACACGAGGCGCTGCCTGCCACTCTGGTGCTGCGAAAAAATGTTTTAAAGGTAGGACAGGGTGGGAGCAGCGGGAGCGGAGCACCCCCCCACCCGCTGACACCCAGGGCGGACCGCCCCCACTGCCCTGCCCTTGCTACGCCACTGCCCCAAGGTTACGTGCTGGATGAGCATATTATCCACAAAAATAGAGACCTTAGCGTTAAGGTCTCATGTGCTACATGGTCGGTAGGCATTCAACGCACACCCGCTGCCGTTTACCGCCAGGTAAGTGCCACGCAGTAGAAAACAGAAAATATTTTCTACCGCGTGTTTTTTGTGCGTACCAAATTCAGAATTACTGCCAGGCGGTAATGCCGATTTGGCCCTTACACACTTTTGTAAAAGGTCCCTCTGTGATGTGTGTAACTCATAGAATATTATCAGTTACTAGATTAAATTAGATTAGATTTGTTCATTTATAACCCACTTGTAACTAAGCAGCGTACAAGTACTGCATACAGAAGACAAAACACAAATCTAAAAACGTATACATAAAATATATTCTAAAAAATTCACAATCATACTAGTGAGGGAAAAAATTAAAAAAAAAGAATCAGATATTCCCATAGTGCAAAAAGTCCAAACAGGGGAGGACCAATTACAAAAATAACACCTGGTCAGATAAAAAGTAGAAAACTTTATTAGGAAAATAAATCAGACTCGATGTAGATCTGCATTTCAGCACTCAATCGCCTACCTCAGGATTTGACAATATCCGTATCGATGGGCTTAAACTAGCAAACAAAACACAATAAACCAAAAATACAACCGGTAAAAATTGTGAGTGGTATCAGCAGTGAAACCTCACTATACAGTGAAACCAAAAGACTGAAGTATCCAACAGCGCTGAACTGTTTCTTAATCCAGAGTCCCGGTCATCTAGTCCTATATAATAATTCTCACCTCCAACGTTCTGACTTGCCTGGGACCGTGGCTCATTCAGAGTTGGTCTGCTAGGCTCCGTAGATCAGCCTAACATCACCGTAGCCATTATGATGTCAACTTCAGAACCCGGGGAAAGAAAAAAAAACATGCCTCACAGCTGAACCATGTCCAGAGGAGGGTCGCTGGACTTGGGTGGCTGGAAAGGGGCAGGGGAGAGAGGAGGGTTGCTGGACATGGGTGGCTGGAGGGGGGCAGGGGAGAGAGGAGGGTCGCTGGACATGGGTGGCAGGAGGGGGCAGGGGAGAGAGGAGGTTCGTTGGACATGGGTGGCTGCAGTGGGTGCAGGGGGAGAGGAGGGTCACTGGACATGGGTGGCAGGAGGGGGCAGGGGAGAAAGGAAGGTCGCTGGACATGGGTGGCTGCAGGGGAGCCAAAGAAATCCTTGCTAGTGCCCGTTTCATTTGTGTCAGAAACAGGCCTTTTTTACTAGTTTTAAATAAACTCCAGTGTGTTCCCATTTGTTTTCAAGTTTTCAGTTTACATTTCACAGCGTACTGAAATGTTAGTGTTGTTTGAAGTCCGTTGAGTTATGACATTACTGATGCAGACGTGTAATTGTGATGAATCAGGCGAATGTTTATAAGATTTTCCATTTCCCTTTCCTTCCCTAGGGACAATGTGCAATGTGTTTCCAGCTCAGTGGATGCCTTGAGAAAGCTGAATGAGACAGCCCAGGTTATCCAGAGGAGCACCGGAAATCTTTGGTGGCTCGAATCACAAATGCTCCTGCAGTACATCTGGTGTGTAAATCACAACACATATGACACCAATCTTTTATATATGACTAAAGATGTGCATTCATTTGCAATTACATTTTCTGTGTTTCAAGCCATTTTTGACCTGAAATGGCAGGAAGAAAACTTTAAGTGCTGTAGTTTTCCTACGTTGTCTATAGTGTGCGTAATTGTTCAAAAATATTCACTATTTATCAACAGGTGCACTCACTACTGCGGAACACTGTGCACTATTACACCGTATGGCACACTGTCACATAGGAACTTCGTAAATGACGGCAGATAAAGACCCCACAGCCTCAAACACTTAATAGACAATCAAGATGACTTAACATTTGGTAAACTGAGATGCGTAGGCGTATTTTCAAAGCACTTAGACTTACAAAGTTCCATAGGTTACGATGAGGCATATTTTCATAAGTACATTAAGTATTGCCATAATGGGACAGAACAAAGGTCCATCAAGCCCAGCATCCTGTTTCCAACAGTGGACAATCCAGGTCACAAATACGTGGCAAGGTCCCCCAAGAAGTACAAAATTTTTTATGCTGCTTATCCCAGAAATAGTGGATTTTCCCCAAGTCCATTTAATAATGGTCTATGGACTTTTTCTTTAGGAAGCTGGCCAAACCTTTTTTTTAAACTCTGCTAAGCTAACCGCCTTTACCACATTTTCTGGCAACAAATTCCAGAGTTTAATTACACGTTGAGTGAAGAAACATTTTCTCCGATTCGTTTTAAATGTACTACTTTGTAGCTTCATCGCATGCCCCCTAGTCCATGAGGCATATTTTCAAAGCACTTAGACTTGATTATGGCCGTGAGATGAACAATATATTTTGGCCATTTTGAGTAGGATGTGGTTTTTTTTGGAAATACCCTTCTCAATGTCATAAGTGGTGTCAAACAATTGACGATTGGCTTCACTTATATATGCCTCAGTATCTAAAATAACAATACTCCCTCCCTTACAGCTGCATGTATCATAATGGAAGGATCCTCAAGTAAAGTTTAATCAAAGCCATTTCAGCAGTGGACAAATTGTACTTTACTCTACTTGGAAATGCTTCCGAACTGGTAATGGACCAGATTCCACTAGTTGTTGAAAAACTTGGATGTGAGGTTCAATGACACCCGGGGGGGGGGGGGGGGGGGGGAGGGTTCTTTCTCATTAGATATGATGTTCCCTGTGTGTCAAAATGATCTTGGAAAAATAGGCCCGTTTGCACTTCCTGCTTGGAGTGGAGGAGTAGCCTAGTGGTTAGTGCAGTGGACTTTGATCCTGGGGAACTGAGTTCAATTCCCACTGCCACTCCTTGTGACTCTGGGCAAGTCACTTAACCCTCCATTGCCCCTGGTACAAAATAAGTACCTGAATATATGTTAACCGCTTTGAATGTAGTTGCAAAAACCTCAGAAAGGCGGTATATCAAGTCCCATTTCCCTTTCCCTATTGGAGATTCTAGATGGAATGTTGCTACTATTGGAGATTCTAGATGGAATGTTGCTACCATTGAGATTCTGTTGCTACTATTTGAGATTCTACATGGAATGTTGCTACTATTGGAGATTCTAGATGGAATGTTGCTACTATTGAGATTCTGTTGCTACTATTTGAGATTCTATATGGAATGTTGCTATTCCACTAGCAACACTGCAGATCAGCAACACGGCTGCGCAGGCTTCTGTTTCTGTGAGTCTGACGTCCTGCACGGCCACATTGCTGATCTGCAAGGGCAGGCTTCTACATGGAATGTTGCTAGTGGAGGAGTAGCCTAGTGCTTAGTGCAGTGGACTTTGATCCTGGGGAACTGAGTTCGATTCCCACTGCAGCTCCTTGTGACTCTGGTATATCAAGTCCCATTCCCATTTCCTAATAAATTCATACATGCAGACTTGTATCAAAAGGGTTGTACATTCCAGTAGGCACATATGATAAACCTTTCTGTAACACCGCCAGTTCATTATTGCAGATCTGTCTTAATGATAAATTAAAAACAGAAAGGTTTATTAGGAAGTGCATACTGGCCTATTGTTTTCCAGATCATTCTGACACACAGGGAACATCGTGTCCACTGAGAAGGAAAACAGTTTGGAAACCCCCCCACCCCCAGGTCCGGTTGGGCTTTGTCGCATTTGCCACAGTGGCGTAGCTACGGGTGGGCCTGGGTGGGCACAGGGCCACTCATTCTTGGCTCAGGCCCACCCGGTGGTGGCACTCCACATCAACATCTCGCCTCCACGGCGTCCTGGCATCTTCACGCCTGTCGCTGAACCCCGCCCCTCCCTGGTGTACCTCACAGGCGTCGCCGGTGCCTGTAGTCATTCAATTATTGCAGCCTGCACCGGCCCTGCGGGCTTCCATCAGCGGGGTCCTGCCAGACAGGAAATGATGAAAGCGAGGGCAGGACCCGGCTGATAGAAGCCTGCAGGGCCGGCACAGTCAGCAAGAACTGAATCACTGCAGGCGCTGGGGACACCTGTAGGATACACCAGGTAGGGGCGGAGTTCAGCGACGGGCGGACAGATGCCGGGATGCCATGGAGGAGGAAAGATGTTGATGTGGGGTAGGTGAAAAAAAATCTATAATGTTTTTTATATCTCCGGGGGCTGTGGAGTGTTGTGCTGTGGAAGGGTCCAACTAAGTTACCTTGGGACCTATCCAAAATACTGGGTCTAGCTATGCCACTGATTTGCCACTCGGGGATTGCTAGAGTGATTTAGCACTGACATAGTGAGTTTCTTCCAGCCATTACTAAAAACTTTTTAGCATGGGCATAGTTTGACTGTTTCATTTGGGGGGGCAAAGGATGGGGCGGAGCATATTAGCATATTCATTTGCAAAAAAAAAAATATATATATGCAAATGAATATGCTAATATGGAGAAAGGAAGGGAAAAAAAGCTGACCACCTAGAATAAGCAAGAGTTTCCATCTCTCTCCCGCTCCCCCTATACAGCTCCTTTCCTTCACAATACAGAAAATATGCAATTCTGCTATCCAGAAAGTGGGCAGCAGCTTTCCATGCCGGGAACTGCGAGTTCCCCTGTTTCCTCCTGTAAGAGCTATCTGAACCTCTCACCTCACAGAAGCTGTGGCTTCTCTTTACTTTCTCTGCATTTTGCAGCTCCCTTTGCACAAACGTCTGACCAAATGGCTTCCTTCCTTACAGTGGACTAGACAGGACTCAGGAGCCAGCACTTCCACTCCAGCGGCGAACGGGCGAGCGAGCGGAGGTTGTAAAAGCAGCAAGCAGGCACGCTCATCTCCGTCCACTTCCCTGCCCTCTCTGCGTCCCGCCTTCCTCTGATGTCATTTCCTTGCGGGCGGGACGCTGAAAGGCCAGGGAAGCGGACGGAGACGAGCGTGCCTGCTTGTTGCTTTTACTACTGGTGCCCTGCTCGCCAGTTCGCCGAAGCGTCTTCGGGTAAGTCGTCGCCGTTTGGGGGGGCACTGCCCCCCTCGCCTCCCCCAGTCTATGCCCATGCTTTTTAGTGCTCCTATTTTTATGTTGGCAAATAAAGACCTGCACGGTCCATCCAGTCTGCCCAGAAAGATGACTAGGGTTGTACCTGCCACTGCGTATTGGTTACTCCCTTTGTTCTTGGGGTTGTAATTAGAGAATGGCATGGGGACAGGGACCTGCAGTAACCGCGGGGATGGGGATGGAGACAGAGCTTGCGGGGACGGGGCAGGGACAGGCCCCACGGGGATAGGGACAGAGCCCATGAGGACGGGGGACAAATTTTGTCCCGCTGTCATTTTCTACTTTGAAGCCTGTTAATGTACTGGACTGTTATTTATGTTTGAGTGATGGAAAAACAAGCAAACATACTGGCCACAACTAGCAAAATTTGCATGGGAGATCCAGTACATCCTGCTACCAGCACATCTTCTAAGAAGACAACTTCTATTCCAGGAAGGACTGTGGGAGACAGGAGAGCTCGATTGAATCCTGAGATTGTTGATGACTTCTTATTTATCCGCAGATTATACAGTGCAGAAGATAAACCTTGAATTCACTTCCAAGCCTTCTCCTCCCTGTGACTTCTTAACCCACTCCCTCAACCAACCTAACCGGGCCTCCTTCTCCTCCTTCCCTGAGATCACCGAAGAGGAAACTGCTCGCCTTCTTTCTTCCTCTAAGAGCACCACCTGTTCCTCTGATCCCATTCCCACCAATCTGCTTACCAACATCTCTCCTACAGTTAACCCCTCAATCTGTCACATCCTCAACCTCTCTCTCTCCACTGCCACTGTCCCTGACACCTTCAAGCACGCTGTAGTCACACCACTTCTCAAAAAACCATCACTTGACCCCACCTGTCCCTCCAACTACTGCCCCATCTCTCTTCTACCCTTCCCCTCCAAATTACTTGAACGTGCTGTCCACAGCCGCTGCCTTGACTTCCTCTCCTCTCAGGCTGTCCTCAACCTGCTTCAATCCGGCTTTCGCCCACTACACTCAACAGAAACAGCACTCTCTAAAGTCTGCAATGACCTGTTCCTTGCCAAATCCAAAGGTCACTATTCCATCCTGATCCTCCTCGACCTATCTGCCGCCTTTGACACCGTCAATCATAATTTACTTCTTGACACACTGTCCTCATTTGGGTTCCAGGGCTCCGTCCTCTCCTGGTTCTCCTCGTATCTTTCCCAACGCACCTTCAGAGTATTTTCTAATGGTTCTTCTTCCACCCCCGTCCCGCTCTCTGTTGGGGTCCCTCAAGGATCTGTCCTTGAACCGCTTCTTTTCTCGATATACACCTCTTCCCTGGGCTCGTTGATCTCATCACATGGTTTCCAGTACCATCTCTATGCTGATGACACCCAGCTTTACCTCTCCACTCCCGACATCACAGTCGAAACCCAGGCCAAAGTTTCGGCCTGCCTTTCAGACATTGCTGCCTGGATGTCCAACCGACATCTGAAACTGAACATGGCAAAGACTGAGCTCCTTGTCTTTCCACCCAAACCCTCTTCTCCTCTTCCCCCACTTTCTGTCTCTGTTGACAACGTCCTCATCCTCCCCGTCTCTTCAGCCCGCAATCTCGGAGTCATTTTTGACTCCTCCCTCTCCTTCTCTGCCCATATCCAGCAGACAGCTAAGACCTGTCGCTTCTTCCTCTATAATATTAGCAAAATTCGCCCATTCCTCTCTGAACAGACCACCCGAACCCTCGTCCACTCGCTCGTTACCTCTCGTCTTGACTATTGCAACCTTCTCCTCGCTGGCCTCCCGCTTAGCCACCTATCCCCCCTTCAATCTGTCCAAAATTCCGCCGCACGTCTTATCTACCGCATGAACCGATACTCTCATATCACCCCTCTCCTCAAGTCGCTTCACTGGCCCCGATCTGCTACCATATACAGTTCAAGCTTCTCCTATTGACCTTCAAGTGCACTCAATCTGCAGCCCCCCATTACCTCTCTACCCTCCTCTCCCCGTATGTTCCCACCCGTAACCTCCACTCTCAGGACAAATCACTCCTTTCTGTACCCTTCTCCACCACCGCTAACTTCAGACTCCGCCCCTTCTGCCTCGCATCACCTTATGCCTGGAACAGACTTCCTGAGCCCATACGCCATGCGCCCTCCCTGCCCATTTTCAAGTCCTTACTCAAGGCCCATCTCTTCTCCCTTGCTTTTGGTGCCTAACCACCTTCCCATTCCTGATACCTACACTGACTACATAGTTTTTACCTTTAAATTGTAAGCTCTCTTGAGCAGGGACTGTTTAAACTTGTACAGCGCTGCGTAACCCTGGCAGCGCTATAGAAATGCTAAGTAGTAGTAGTAGATTAAAAAATCATAACAGTGCTTCATAGGGAATATTTCTCCCCTCTAGGGCATACAGAACGAGTTGTATTTTGTACCCCTGGATATTATAACAGGGTGGATTAGGATTCCTTGGGGTAGTAGAAATCAGCTACTGTTGGAAGGGTAGAGGGTGGTGGTGAGGAAGGTTATTATAGCTGCTCACTGTTATTATTGTCTTCTATTTGTAATTTATACACAATCGTTACACAGCATATTGTTCCTTTTTATACTTTAATAAAAAGTTTTAAATATAAAATCATAATTGTTGGAGGCTTCTGCAGATGAGGACAGAGCCCGCGGGGACGGAAACAGGTCCTGCGTGGACGGAGCGGAGACAGAACCTGTGGGGACGGGGCGGGGATGGAGACAGAACCCATGGGATGTCCCCGTGTCATTCTCGAGTTGTAACTACCGCTCTACACTTTTTGTTTTTTTAAGTTGAGAGTCATTTATGTTTTGCTTTTAGTCGAATTTACGCTATTCCTTCTTACATAAGATGATTCCAAAGGCAAGAATCCTGCATTATGCTTGGAAATAGTTCAATGGGAAGAGGATACAGCTGTGGAAGGGACTTTGCAGTCTTTTCCAAGTGCCCAGGAAACCTTATGATAATGTTAAGAGGCAAACCTGGCACTTTTAGAGGGGCATAATTGAACGAAAACGTCTATCTCCATGGGCGTTTATCTCCGAGAACGGGTCCATGAAGGGGCGGGCCGAACCGTATTTTCGAAAAAAATAGACGTCCATGTTTTATTCGACAATTTGTGAGCTGGGTGTTTTTGTTTTTCAGCGATAATGGAAAATGAAAGCGCCCAGCTCAAAAACGAATAAATGCAAGGCATTTGTTCGTGGGAGGGGCCAGGAGTCGTAGTGCACTGGTCCCCCTCACATGCCAGGACACCAACCGGGCACCCTAGGGGGCAGTTTTACAAAAACAAAAAAAAAAGGTAAAAGAGCTCCCAGGTGCATAGCACCCTTCCCTTGTGTGTTGAGCCCCCCAAATCCCCCTCAAAACCCACTGCCCACAAGTCTACACCATTACTATAGCCCTAAGGGGTGAAGGGGGGCACCTACATGTGGGTACAGTGGGTTTGGGGGGGTTGGACGACTAAGCATTAAGCAGCACAATTGTAACAGGTAGGGGGGGTGGGCCTGGGTCCACCTGCCTGAAGTCCACTGCACCCCCTAACAACTGCTCCAGAAACCTGCATACTGCTGCCAGGGAGGTGGGTATGACATTTGAGGGTGAAAATAAAAAGTTGTGAAACATCATTTTTTTTGTGGTGGGAGGGGGTTAGTGACCACTGGGGGAGTCAGGGGAGGTCATCCCCAATTCCCTCTGGGGGTAATCTGGTCATTTAGGGCACTTTTTGGGGCCTTATTCGTGAAAAAACAGGGTCCAGGAAAAGTGCCCTAAATTCTCGCTACAAACGCATACTTTTTTTCCATTATCGGCGAAAGGCGCCCATCTCTCCTCAGCCGATAACCACGCCCCAGTTCCACCTTCGCCACGCCTCCGACACGCCCCCGTCAACTTTGTACGCTTCCGTGATGGAGTGCAGTTGAAAACGTCCAAAATCGGCTTTCCATTATACCGATTTATTCGTTTTTGTGAGATAAACGTCTATCTCCCGATTTGGGTCGAAATCTAGGCGTTTTTCTCTTTCAATTATAAGGTGGTTAGTCTCCATAAGTACATAAGAACATAAGTACATAAGTAATGCCATACTGGGAAAAGACCAAGGGTCCATCGAGCCCAGCATCCTGTCCACGACAGCGGCCAATCCAGGCCAAGGGCACCTGGCAAGCTTCCCAAACGTACAAACATTCTATACATGTTATTCCTGGAATTTTGGATTTTTCCAAGTCCGTTTAGTAGCGGTTTATGGACTTGTCCTTTAGGAAACCGTCCAACCCCTTTTTAAACTCTGCTAAGCTAACCGCCTTCACCACTTTCTCCGGCAACGAATTCCAGAGTTTAATTACACGTTGGGTGAAGAAAAATTTTCTCCGATTTGTTTTAAATTTACTACACTGTAGTTTCATCGCATGCCCCCTAGTCCTAGTATTTTTGGAAAGCGTGAACAGAAGCTTCACATCCACCTGTTCCACTCCACTCATTATTTTATATACCTCTATCATGTCTCCCCTCAGCCGTCTCTTCTCCAAGCTGTAAAGCCCTAGCCTCCTTAGTCTTTCTTCATAGGGAAGTCGTCCCATCCCCGCTATCATTTTAGTCGCCCTTCGCTGCACCTTTTCCAATTCTACTGTATCTTTCTTGAGATGCGGCGACCAGAATTGAACACAGTACTCAAGGTGCGGTCGCACCATGGAGCGATACAACGGCATTATAACATCCTCACACCTGTTTTCCATACCTTTCCTAATAATACCCAACATTCTATTCGCTTTCTTAGCCGCAGCAGCACACTGAGCAGAAGGTTTCAGTGTGTTATCGACGACGACACCCAGATCCCTTTCTTGGTCCGTAACTCCTAACGTGGAACCTTGCATGACGTAGCTATAATTCGGGTTCTTTTTTCCCACATGCATCACCTTGCACTTGCTCACATTAAACGTCATCTGCCATTTAGCCGCCCAGTCTCCCATGAAGCAACTAAAGAAAACGGAGGACTTGTACAGGATTTAAACCTGGCGCATCCTGCACTCTGACAGAAAACTCATATCCTTAAGGTCATGGAGCCACAGACGGCTGACATTGCTCCTGGAATGGACCCTCCCCCCCCCCCCCCCCCAAATCTCATAAATGACGTGAGAAAATGAAACAATTATTTTTGGCACTGCAGACTTTCCCATGAAAACCAAAGGTATAGTACAATCAATCCCAAATCTGCTACACAGAAAGAAAATTTGGATTTTAAAATGTAATTACTGCAATTTTCCAGAAGAACTGAGTTAAAGCAGATACCAGTTATTTCCCTGCCCAAGTGGCCTCATAAGCTAACTTGTATCTGAAGCAATGGACTGACTTGTTCAAGGAGTATTAATGGGATTTGAACCTTAGTT
This sequence comes from Microcaecilia unicolor, assembly GCF_901765095.1. NCBI lineage: Eukaryota > Metazoa > Chordata > Amphibia > Gymnophiona > Siphonopidae > Microcaecilia > Microcaecilia unicolor. The sequence goes on along the minus strand of NC_044032.1, from coordinate 21,335,738 downwards.
CCCTGGCTTTCAGGCTGCTGCACTGATCACTGGACTAGTTCTGAAATAAAAGCAGAAAAAAAATACATCTTCAGAGATAGTGCAGTACAAAAATGCTAATAATCATACGTGCTATGGAGCAGAGTTGCCACATTACCCATTCCAGGAGGGAGACTTTTTAGCCTGTCCTGGTTTTAAACTTACATTCAAAAGCAGTGTAGTATTTGTAGTTCATGATTCTATCCACTGAAATCAGTGCTGCAGGTCCCATAATGCACCAGGATGAGGTTGGCAGAAATCCAGGAGTGGCCAAAAAGTCTCTCTCTCTCTCTCCTGGAATGGGTAACTTGGCTGCTCTGTTTGAGCCCCTCTTCCCTAGGATGTGCTGTCATTTGAAATAAAATAGGATTTATCTAGGGTTACCATATGGCTCCAGAAAAAGGAGGACACTTATGACTTGAGTAACATAGTAACATAGTAGATGACGGCAGAAAAAGACCTTCATGGTCCATCCAGTCTGCCCAACAAGATAAAATCGTATGTGCTACTTTTTGTGTATACCTTACCTTGATTTGTGAGTAGTGAGCCCTTGTGCCACGACTGAGCACGGTGGATGAAGAGCAGCGCCGCACTCGGTCAGGCAGCCGGACAACCCCTAGCTTCACCTGGGAAGCGACCACCGTTCCCCAGGAGTTGAGCCCCCAGGTGCAGGTGGCCACCTGGAGGATGGATTGAGCCAGCCGGGTTTTACTTCCATTGAAAGCAATGGAAGTAAAACCCGGCTGGCTCAATCCGTCCTCCTTTTTCTGGAGCCATATGGTAACCCTAGCGCCACCAGGACTTCAGGATCCAGACGGGGTTGGGCAGCCAATGACCTGGCTAGTGATAAAGGCGGGCGTAACTCAGCAGGTAATCAGGTACAATCCAAAGATCAAGGCAGGCAGCAATACAGTGGATAATCAGGTCCGGTCCAAAGGTCAAGGCAGTCAGCAACACAGCGGGTAGTCAGGTCCGGTCCAAAGGTCAAGGCAGGCAGCAACACAGCGGGTAGTCAGGTCTGGTCCAAAGGTCAAGGCAGGCAGCAACACAGCGGGTAGTCAGGTCCAGTCCAAGTAGTCAGGTATCAGCAGACAAGTAAGCACTGAAACACACGATGCGAGCCCCAAACCTCTATAATCATAGAAGCTGAAGCAAAGATGGTGGCTCAGGCCAGCTCTTAAATAGGCCTCCAGTCAGAGGGTCCTGGCCTCAGCTGTGAGGCAAGAGCTCCCATAGGGCACGCCCAAAAGAACTCAAGATGGCTGCCTCCTAGTGAGCTACCTAAGATGGCTGCTCCTCAAACGATCCTTCCAAGATGGCTGCCCTTTAGATGATCTTCCCAAGATGGTTGTTGCTCAGATGATCCTTCCAATATGGTCGCTGCCAGAAGAACAAGGTAGGGTTGCAACAGACATATTGATCCAGTCCAGGTTTTCCTTTTAGTGAAAGCAATGGAAGTAAAACCCAGACTGGCTCAATCTGTCCTCCTTTTTCTGGAGCCATATGGTAACCCTAGATTTATCAATAACATTTTCTAAAAACAGGTCATCAGGTTTTTCTCCTTGTAAGCTCTGTCGAGCAGGGACTCTCTCTTCCTGTTCAGTGTACAGCGCTGCGTCTAGTGGCGCTGTGGAAATGATGAGTGTTTGGTGGTTCTCCCCTCCACCCCCGGGTCCCATGAAGACCTTTCCCTTAGCTTACCCTCTTCTTCCCTCCCCCACCCATGACAGGCAATTCCCAGTCAGTTACCCAAGTCCAGCCTGGAGATTTTGGGATAGTCCTGGATTTCTGACCACCCCACCCTGGTGCATAATGGACTTGCAGTGCTAATTTCAAAGAGCAGGATGAAGCACTACAAATCCCACACTGCTTTGGGGTATAAGTTCAAAATCAGGGGGTCCTTTTACTAAGGTGCACCAAAAAATGGCCTGCGCCGTTGTAGATGCGTGTGTTGGACGTGCGCAGGTCCATTTTTCAGCGTGCCTGCAAAAAAAGGCCTTTTTTTGGCCAAAAACGGATGTGCGGCAAAATAAAAATTTGTGCAAGTCCATTTTGGGCCTGAGACCTTACCGCCACCCATTCACTTAGTGGCAAGGTCTCACACATTAACCGGGCGGTAATCGTCAGTATGCATACACTGCTGATTACTACACGGTTAGCGCCACGTGGTAGAAAAAAATATATATATTTTCTGCCGCGCGTATTGGACACACATAAAAAATGGAATTATCGTCCAGGGCACATGGTAGCCGGGCAGTAGTTCCAGGGCCGCTGAGAGGGGGGGGGCAGGGGGGGTAAAATTCCCCGGGCCCAGGCCTCCAAGGGGGGCCCGGCGCCAGGGTCAGGCCGCCGGCGCTGCAGTCAACGGTGTCACCTGCCTGCCTTCTCGGCTGGGCCCCCTTCATTTAAAGCAGCAGTCGCAGATCCCGCTCTTGCGGAAACCGGAAGTTACATTAGACGAGGGCGAGACACAGGGAGGGAAGGCCAGAAGAGACGCAATCTGCGACTGCTGCTTTGAATGAAGGGGGCCCAGAGCCGTGGAGGCTGGCAGGTAAGACCGGGGACTGCAGCGGCAGGAGGCAGCGACGGGGGGCGGCTGCAGCGGAGGGCGGAGGCGGGGCAGCGGGGGGTGGAGGCGGGGCAGCCTTGCTCCGGGCCCGGCCTTGCCTCTTGGCGGCCCTGGGTAGTTCCAAATTGAGGTGCGTTGGATGCGCGTAGGCGCCTACGTGACTAAGTAAAAGGGCCCCCCCAGGACTGGCCAAAACATCTCCAGCCTAGAACTGGATAACTTAGCATCTGTGCAGTGACTCCTGGCCACTGGTCCTGTATTTCAAAATGGTGCTGGTTGACCTGAGACCATTGCAGACTAGGAGCAAGGGGGATCACTGTTTTCCATGGGGTGAAAGGAATTCCAGTATCTTGAGTAAGTTGGGGGGGGGGGGGGGAGATGAGAGAAGGCACTGAGGGTGAGCTGTTATTGAATAAGGTAAGCGCATATTAAAACCAGAGCAAAACAAAAGCAAAATAAAACACCCCTGCCAATGAAACAAAACTTGAAAAATATACCCCCACCCCCAGTTTCCTTCCTACAAAGAGGAAACCGTGAGAATCCCCATGAATTTTGGAAAACTACTATTACTACTACTACTTATTATTTCTATAGCGCTACTAGACGTACGCAGCGCTGTACACTTGAACATGAAGAGACAGTCCCTGCTCAACAGAGCTTACAATCTAATTAGGACAGACAAACAGGACAAACAAGAGATAAGGGAATATTAAAGTGAGGATGATAAAATAAGGGTTCTGAACAAGTGAATAAGGGTTAGGAGTTAAAAGCAACATCAAAAAGGTGGGCTTTTAGCTTAGATTTGAAGACGGCCAGAGATGGAGCTTGACGTACCGGCTCAGGAAGTCTATTCCAGGCATATGGTGCAGCAACATAAAAGGAACGGAGTCTGGAGTTAGCAGTGGAGGAGAAGGACACAGATAAGAGAGATTTACCCAGTGAACGGAGTTCCTGGGGAGGAATGTAGGGAGAGATGAGAGTGGAGAGGTACTGAGGAGCTGCAGAGTGAATGCACTTGTAGGTCAATAAGAGGAGTTTGAACTGTATGCGGAAACGGATAGGAAGCCAGTGAAGTGACTTGAGGAGAGGGCTAATATGAGCATAAGGACCCCAGTACCTCTGCTCATCATGGAAACTCAATAAAAGAAGCATAGAGAGGAGACACCAGCCAGGGGCAAAGGGGAGGGGGCTGTTTTTAAGAGATCCCAGCTCCCACATACACACCTGTGAAAGTAACCACTTCTTGATCATAATGTATATGTGTCCTTAATAATTAAACAATGTTTCCAGGCTCTAATCTGCTGTAACAAAGGAAAATCAAACATTAGGGGACAGGAGGATAAAGGCAGCCCGTGTGCCCAGTGGCGCTCGCTCACAGTCGTCTTTAATGCGACGAGGTCCCTTTGTATAGCTCTGGCAGAGGGGAAACTGGCGTGCTGCAGCTGGGAACACCTGTTCTGTCCCACAGGTTACTGGAAATGGCAAACAGGGTCAGGGACGATAGCAACTCAAACCCTTTTGAAGGTTAGCCTTAAATAGCAGTAGGCTGTTAGCAGATTATAGGTTATCATACAATGCCTGGCTCTGATTAAAGTAATGAATGCTTCATCTCTTAAGTACAGTGACTGTCTCATTACAGCATTATGAATCTCAATAGAAGCAGCAATTTTAAGTGGCTGAAGTGCTGTGCCTCAAAGCGAACCCTAGCGAAATGAGAGGTAAGAGTTATGTTCTGCAAGAGACGCCCCCCCCCCCCTCGTTCTGCTCCTTTTACCTTTCAACAAATTAGCCAACATGCTCCCTATTTTATTATTTTCAGAATAGTACCTTAGCTCCAAAAATAGCCATTTGATGTATTGTAGTATAGTACATGTTGTTTTTATTTTTATTTTTTTTCCTGATTGATGTATTATTGAAAATTCAATATTATTATTATTAACATTTGTATAGCGCTACCAGACGCACGCAGCGCTGAACACCTGACACAGAGAGACAGTCCCTGCTCGATAGAGCTTAAAATCTATAAATACAGACAGACAAGACAATTAAGGGCGAGGGAAGTACTGGGTGAGAAAGGAACAAGGGGAGGGCACTTGAGTAGTGGCTAGGAGCCAAAACATTCCATCTGGAATCTCCAATAGTAGCAACATTCCATGTAGAACCTCCAATAGTAGCAACATTCCATGTTCCACTGCACTAACCACTAGGCTACTCCTCCACTAGCAACATTCCATGTAGAAGCCTGCCCTTGCAGATGAGCAACGCGGCCGCGCAGGCGAAGCCTGCCCTTGCAGATGAGCAACGCGGCCGCGCAGGCAAAGCCTGCCCTTGCAGATGAGCAACGCGGCCGCGCAGGCTTCTGTTTCTGTGAGTCTGACGTCCTGCACGTACGTGCAGGACGTCAGACTCACAGAAACAGAAGCCTGCGCGGCCGCGTTGCTCATCTGCAAGGGCAGGCTTCTACATGGAAAGTTATTATTATTAACATTTGTATAGCGCTACCAGACGCACGCAGCGCTGAACACCTGACATAGAGAGACAGTCCCTGCTCTATAGAGCTTACAATCTAAAAATACAGACAGACAAGACAATTAAGGGTGAGGGAAGTACTGGGTGAGAAGGAACAAGGGGAGGGCACTTGAGTAGTGGCTAGGAGCCAAAACATTCCATCTGGAATCTCCAATAGTAGCAACATTCCATGTTCCACTGCACTAACCACTAGGCTACTCCTCCACTAGCAACATTCCATGTAGAAGCCTGCCCTTGCAGATGAGCAACGCGGCCGCGCAGGCGAAGCCTGCCCTTGCAGATGAGCAACGCGGCCGCGCAGGCGAAGCCTGCCCTTGCAGATGAGCAACGCGGCCGCGCAGGCAAAGCCTGCCCTTGCAGATGAGCAACGCGGCCGCGCAGGCAAAGCCTGCCCTTGCAGATGAGCAACGCGGCCGCGCAGGCTTCTGTTTCTGTGAGTCTGACGTCCTGCACGTACGTGCAGGACGTCAGACTCACAGAAACAGAAGCCTGCGCGGCCGCGTTGCTCATCTGCAAGGGCAGGCTTCTACATGGAAAGTTATTATTATTAACATTTGTATAGCGCTACCAGACGCACGCAGCGCTGAACACCTGACACAGAGAGACAGTCCCTGCTCGATAGAGCTTAAAATCTATAAATACAGACAGACAAGACAATTAAGGGCGAGGGAAGTACTGGGTGAGAAGGAACAAGGGGAAGGCACTTGAGTAGTGGCTAGGAGCCAAAACATTCCATCTGGAATCTCCAATAGTAGCAACATTCCGTGTAGAACCTCCAATAGTAGCAACATTCCATGTTCCACTGCACTAATCACTAGGCTACTCCTCCACTAGCAACATTCCATGTAGAAGCCTGCCCTTGCAGATGAGCAATGCGGCCGCGCAGGCGAAGCCTGCCCTTGCAGATGAGCAACGCGGCTGCGCAGGCAAAGCCTGCCCTTGCAGATGAGCAACGCGGCCGCGCAGGCTTCTGTTTCTGTGAGTCTGACGTCCTGCACGTACGTGCAGGACGTCAGACTCACAGAAACAGAAGCCTGCGCGGCCGCGTTGCTCATCTGCAAGGGCAGGCTTCTACATGGAAAGTTATTATTATTAACATTTGTATAGCGCTACCAGACGCACGCAGCGCTGAACACCTGACATAGAGAGACAGTCCCTGCTCTATAGAGCTTACAATCTAAAAATACAGACAGACAAGAAAATTAAGGGCGAGGGAAGTACTGGGTGAGAAGGAACAAGGGGAGGGCACTTGAGTAGTGGCTAGGAGCCAAAACATTCCATCTGGAATCTCCAATAGTAGCAACATTCCGTGTAGAACCTCCAATAGTAGCAACATTCCATGTTCCACTGCACTAACCACTAGGCTACTCCTCCACTAGCAACATTCCATGTAGAAGCCTGCCCTTGCAGATGAGCAACGCGGCCGCGCAGGCGAAGCCTGCCCTTGCAGATGAGCAACGCGGCCGCGCAGGCGAAGCCTGCCCTTGCAGATGAGCAACGCGGCCGCGCAGGCAAAGCCTGCCCTTGCAGATGAGCAACGCAGCCGCGCAGGCAAAGCCTGCCCTTGCAGATGAGCAACGCAGCCGCGCAGGCTTCTGTTTCTGTGAGGCTTCTACATGGAAAGTTATTATTATTAACATTTGTATAGCGCTACCAGACGCACGCAGCGCTGAACACCTGACACAGAGAGACAGTCCCTGCTCGATAGAGCTTAAAATCTATAAATACAGACAGACAAGACAATTAAGGGCGAGGGAAGTACTGGGTGAGAAGGAACAAGGATAGGGAAATTGAGTAGTGGTTAGGAGCCAAAAGCAGTGGTGAAAAGGTGGGTTTTCAGCATAGATTTGAAAACAGGTAGAGATGGAGCTAGACGTATAGGTCCAGGAAGTCTATTCCAGGCATAAGGTGCCGCGAGGGAAAAGGAACGAAGCCTGGAATTAGCAGTGGAGGACAAGGGGGACCACAAGAGAGATTTGTCCAGTGAGCGGAGGTCACGGGGAGGAATGCAGGGAGAGATGAGAGCGGAGAGGTAATGGGGAACTGTACAAAAAAAAAAAAAAGTTATGTTCTGCAGAGCTGGAGGCTCTTGATCAGAAAATCACAGGCCTTTAGAAGGTGACGTGGATGGGGAACCAGATGTCCCCTCTTCCCCCCATCCCCACCACAAGCAAGCTGGGCTTCTGTATTAGGAAAATATGAAGTCACTGAGGTTACCTCCTCAGGATCCCTTTTCCCACCTGCTCTGGAGTTCAACATGCACATTAATTAGCTTCTTATGATCTCGTGAATATTCCTTATGCCTATGGAAAGTAGACCTGGTTTTAGCACCAACATTTGGAAGCTCTGCTTTCGTGTAATCCTCATTTCACAGTATTTTCCATCCAATGATTTTCCTCTCTCAGATCCAGTCCAGATCAAGAGACTTTGTACATGTGTTGCCAAGCTAATAAACAAATCATAAACAAGTCCATTTTCCAAAACCCACTGAGAGGGAAATATAACCCATTCTCAGCCAGACCCAACCAGCTAGGCTTTTGGCTGAAAATTCCCCTAAATTGAACAAAGCAAAATTTGCAAGGCTGGACTTAGGCTCAGTGGCGATCCTAGGTCGGCTGCCACCCGGGGCGGATCACTGCTGTGTACCTCCCCCCCCTGGGTGCAGCGGTGTCCGTCCTTCCAGGGTGCAGCACGACACCCCCTCCCTGGTGCATCAAGTCTCCCCCCCCCCCCCCCGCGCAATGACACCCCCCTCCCCTGTGCATCAAGCTCCCCCCCCCCCCCCTGGGTGCATTATTGGCTGCTGGAGGGTGCAGAGAGCAGCCGCGCCCCTGTCGGCTCCACTGGCTCCCTGCTCCCTCTGCCCCGGAACAGGAAGTAACCTGTTCCGGGGCAGAGGGAGCAGGGAACCAGCGGCGCTGACAGGTGCACGGCTGCTCTCTGCACCCTCCAGCAGCGTGCACCCATGGTGGACCGCCCAAGGCTAGCTTAGCATTACATAGGTAATTTAGGGGTCCTTTGAACGCATACTAACGTTCATTAGTGCATAGTAAGCTCCAGTAAAAGGGCCCTTTAATTAGCTAATGCTGATAATTGGCCAATAACAAACAATTATCAGCACTAATTGGCAGTAATTAGAATTTACATGCACAACTTTCTAAGGGCCCTGTTTACGAAGGCGCGTTAGCGCTTTTAATGGGAGTGAGAGTTGAAATGGGAAAGGCACAGGGATCGGGGTGAGGAGAGGGATACTAAAATGCCCAGTTAAAGATCTGGTTCTAAGATGTATTACGAGGTGATCCGGGAACAGTCCCCCCGCTGTGAATGTAACTGGCGCCCGTTGTTGTCCTGCGACTTAGATTCTCTTGTTCTGCCCGCTGAAGTGGGACAGAGTCAGTGCCGCAAGCACGACGGAACACTCTTCCCTGGAACGCAGGCTGCGAGGGAAAATTAAACAGGATGAACGTGTTTATTCTGTTGATTTCCATTTCCTAGGTACACTTTTCACTGCATTTTTCACCTCCCCGTAACGGGGCAGAGATGCTGAAGGGCACACAGCTTGTGCAATAACGCCAACACGCCTTCCGGCCACCTGCATTTACTTCCATCACAGCAGCCGCGACCCAGGGAAGAACAGGGAAAAGCACTTTCCTACCTGCATCTTAATCCTTCATAACTAACCATCACATCGCAAAAAAAAAAAAAAAAACAGTCCCGGAGTTAGAAATTGCTGGGTAGCAACAGCAACAGCGAACACTGTGTCTCTTGTCAGATGTGTAAACCCAGCCAGCAGGAGGACATTCAGGCGAGAATTTTATTTGAAACCAATATCAAAGACAAATATTGAGGCTGCACTGCTTACCAGCCTAATTTTCATTGTTTATTTAATACAGCATCTGGAAAGATGTTTGTCAAAGATAAGAGCAGAAATATTTAACTAGGTCTTTATTTTCCAATGCGCTTTGCCAGCGCTTGGAAGAGGGGGGAGGGAGGGGTTTAAAGGTACACTCCACCTTAATTGGTACTAAGGAAGATGACAGACTGGAAAGGCTGCAGATGGCATCATGTTAGGCCTAGAAATGAAGGGGTCCTTTTACTAAGGTGCGCTGAAAAATGGCCTGCGCTGGTGTATGCGTGTATTGGACGCGTGCAGTAGAGAATGACACGGGGACGGGGACCCGCAGTAACCCCGGGGATGGGGACGGGGACATATCCCACGGGGCGGGGATGGGGACAGAGCCCACAAGGATGAGGACAAACTTTGTCCCTATGTCATTTTCTACTTTACTACTACCTACTACTGTAGGTAGGAAAGTGCTTTTCCCTGTTCTTCCGTGGGCCGCGGCTGCTGTGATGGAAGTAAATGCAGGTGGCCGGAAGGCGTGTTGGCGTTATTGCACAAGCTGTGTGCCCTTCAGCATCTCTGCCCCGTTACGGGGAGGTGAAAAATGCAGTGAAAGTGTACCTAGGACATGGAAATCAACAGAATAAACACGTTCATCCTGTTTAATTTTCCCTCGCAGCCTGCGTTCCAGGGAAGAGTGTTTCATCGTGCTTGCGGCACTGACTCTGTCCCACTTCAACGGGCAGAATAAGAGAATCTAAGCGCTGTACAATTTAACAAAGAGAGACAGTCCCTGCTCAAAGAGCTTACAATCTAATAGACAAGTGAACGGTCGGTCCGATAGGGGCAGTCAAATTGGGGCAGTCTGGATTCACTTTGAAGCCTGTTGATGAACTGGACTGTTATTTATTTATTTATGTTTTAGTGATGCAGACAACGATATTTTGATTTTTTGGGGAAAACAAGCAAACATGCTGGCCACAACTAGCAAAATTTGCATGGTGGATCCTGAACATTGTGCTAGCAGCACATCTTCTAAGCAGGGGCGTAGCCAGACTTCGGCGGGAGGAGGGTCCAGAGCCCGAGTTGAGGGGGCACATATTAGCCCCTCCTGGCACCGCCGACCCCGCTGCCGCCGCCACCACCAACTACAACTTTGCCCCCCCTGCTGACGACCCTCTCGACCCCCTCCCGCCGCCAACCCTCCCCCACCGCCACCGTCGCCTACCTTTGCTGGTGGGGGACCCCAACCCCCGCCAGCTGAGGTCCTCAACGTGCAGGACATCAGACTCACAGAAACAGAACGAAGCCTTGCGCCGGAAGAAGAGGACCGCGGCTGGCGGGGGTTGGGGTCCCCCACCAGCAAAGGTAGGTGAGTGCGGTGGCGGGGGAGGGTTGGCGGAGGGAGGAGGGGTCGAGAGGGTCGTCGGCAAGGGGGGCCCAGGGCCAAATCTACGGAGGCCCAGGCCCCTGTGGCTCCACATAGCTATGTCACTGCTTCTAAGAAGACATCTTCTATTGCAGGAGGGACTGTGGAAGACAGAGTTAGACTGAATCCTGAGATTGTTGATGACTTCTTATTCACCCACGGATTAAAAAATCATAACAGTGCTTTATAGGGCATATTTCTCCCCTCTAGGACATACAGAACGGGTTGTATTTTGTACCCCTGGATATTTTAACAGGGTGGATTAGGATTTCTTGGGGTAGTAGAAATCAGCCATTGTTGGGGTTGGAAGGGTAGAGGGTGGTGGTAGGAAGGAGGGTTATTATAGCTGCTCGCTGTTATTATTGTTTTCTATCTGTAATTTATACACAATAGTTACACAACATGTTGTTCCTTTTTATACTTTATTAAAAAGATTTAAATATAAAATCATAATTGTTTGAGGCTTCTGCAGATGAGGACAGAGCCCATGGGGACAGGGCGGGAATGGGGACAGAACTTGCAGGGATGGAGACAGGGCCTGCGGGGATGAGGAGGGATTGAGAAATAACCCACGGGGACGGGACGGGGACAAACTTTGTCCCCGTGTCATTCTATAGCATGCAGGTCCATTTTTCGGCGTGCCTGCAAAAAAAAAAAAAAAGCCTTTACATTTTGCCGAAAATGGACGTCAGGTAAAATAAAAATCAGGGCGTGTCCATTTTGGGCCCGAGACCTTACCTCCACCCATTGACTTAGCGATAATCGTCAGCGCGCATACACTGCCGATTACTGCCCGGTCACCACCACAAGGTACAAAATAGAAATTATTTTCTACTGCACGTTTTGGACACGCATAGAAATCAGAATTACCACCCGGGGCACGCGGTAGATGGATGGTAGTTCTAATTTGGCGCATATTGAACGCGCATAGGCGCCTACACGTCTTAGTAAAAGGATCACTAGGTTTATGGTTAGAGCTAAAGTTAAGTTTACGATTAGGATTCAAGCCAGTGTAAAACTTGGGGTAACAGGTCCACATTAAGAAAACATTGGTGTGAGGATTAGACCTGGTTTAGGTTTAAGAATGATGGTTAAGGTTCAAGTTAGGGATAGGGTTTAAAATTAAAGTCGGGATATGAATTAGGAAATAGTGTTCTTGTTAGCGTTACGGTCTGAATTGTTTTTTAAGTTCTTATAATTTTATTGTATTTTTGACAACAAAATAGGAAAACTTCCGGAAACTACTAAAGACCCATCTCTTCGACAAGACTTATCACAAAGACCAAGTCAAGTGAAACTCACACCTATACCATGAATGTAAATCAATTACTTCTGTCTCTTACTTTTATGCTTTCCATTACCATCCAACACAAAGCCTGCTGTAACTCCAAATGCTTTACCTCTTCTCATTTCCACTATCCATGATGTATTGTAAGCCACATTGAGCCTGCAAAAAGGTGGGATAATGTGGGATACAAATGCAATAAAATAAATAAATAAATAAAATACAATATAAACAATACTTAACAGTATAAAACATGAACTACCATTAACAATATAAAGAATAACCATTACAATGAGATGATGGGAAATGTCACACAAGTATTGGTATAGAGTACAAATCAATATATAGAATCAAAGGCAAAAAAGGGGGCGCCAGGGGGCATTACAAGATGGCCGCCTGAGTACTGCTAGAGGAAATGAGTGGTAGCTGGAAATTTTCTTCTCAACAATAAGCCACATACCAAGAGAAAAGGGGCGACGAAAAGCGCGTTGCCAAAGGCTATGGTGTCGACCCCAGTGCAGCAGTCGCTTGATAGACTCTGGCAGACTATTCCACCAGTGACCGGCATGGCGAGCCCGCTGTTGAGCCCCGATGGAGGAGCATCGGCGTTCCTGGGCTGCGAGGTTTCTCTCATGCCGCCGGAGTTGGTCCCGCCTCCTTACCCTGCTTCGACTCGAGGTCCGGAAACCCCGCTGGATGCGGAAGGCGCTGCCGGTGGGATTTCGGTCGGCAAGGCACCTCAAGGATCGGACGGGGAGGACTTAGGGTCTCAGGAAGAACCGGGAGAGATTACCCTGATGGCGGTCTGGAAGGCAGTACAGGCATTGACGTTAGCTGTTTCAAACTCAACAAAAGAGTTTGCCGTAATAGTGAGTAAAACTGAAAAATTTGATCAATCTTTGGAGAAAATTAAGAATGATGTGGATGCCCAAACACAAAAGACACATGGGGAAATGACCGGTTTAAAATCCTCAGTGACGGCTTTAATTAAGGAAAAACAAATAATTCATAGGAAAATCGAGTCAATGGAGAATTATAATAGACGTTTGAATTTGAGACTTTTGAACTTTCCCATTACTCCTTTATTGAAAGCAAATGAGCTATTTTCAATGTATTTGAAGGATATCCTGCAGTTGCCAGATTCAACTTTACCTCCTTAGACAAAAATATATTATTTACCTCAAAAGAAAGTTTAATCTGTAGATTCTGCAGAATTGTTACAAGGGGAGGCTCAGAAACCTCAAAATTTAACTGCATTTCTTGAGGACTCGAATTTTGAGATTACAGACCGAGGAACATTGTTAGTTCAGTTTGTATTCGAGAAAGATTTGAATCATGTGTTTAAGTTATATTTTAAGAATTCTGTTAAACTGTTTTATGGACAAAAAATCTGGATGTACCCTGATGTTGCGAAGGCAACTCAGGAGAGAAGGAGACAATTCTTGGATTTAAGACAGAATGTAAAAGCTTTGGGAGCATCGTTCCTGTTAGCTTATCCCTGTAAGTGCAGAGTTAACTTCCAGGGAAATAAGTATGTTTTTTCTGATCCATCACAGCTAAAAATTTTTGTGGAAACTAAGAGGATTCAGACCCCCACAGTGTAATAACATCAGACCAATTAAGACAGTTTGTGGAATAAAGGTTAGCCGATTTATTTAATTAATAGTTATGTTTAAAACATTTCTCCTCATGTTTTCTTAACGCCCCCCCCCCTCCCATATTTGAGGTCTAAGGAAGAATGAAAATTGTCACAATCTAGACAAGGAAGTGTATTGTAATTGATTCTTGTAATTATTGCCTTCTGTGTTTCCTATGCAAGTTGTTGTACTTGTGAAATTGAAAATCAATAAAGAATTTAAATAATAAAAAAAGGGGGGGTTATGTATACAAATAGTACTTCTGTAGAAATGAAAATTATAAAATGAAAATAAAACTGAAAAAGAAATACTCTAATAGGGGAACCCATGAAATGTCAAGATACACATTGGAAATAGGCAATTGGTGACTAGAGTTTTCCAACTGATTTATAACTGTTGGTACATTCAGTGCAGTGGTGTGCTGGAGCAGGCTCTCACAGGCTCGCAAGAGCCGGTTGTTAAGTTTTTAAGAATCTTGGGAGCCGGTTGTTAAAGTAGAGCCGTCCATGGCTACTTTAACAACTGGCTCCCAAAATGTGGGTTTGGGCCCCCTGCTGAATTCTCTTTTACTTTGCTGGTGGGAATGCTGAGCCCTGCCAGCCAAGTAAATAGACTGCTGCTGTTCCCCGCTCCTTGTTTCCAGCTCTGAGCAGCAGGCTAGGACTTCTCCAGCATGTGTGAGAAGTTTCAGCATGCTGCTCAGAGCAAGACATTGGGAATGGTGGCAGTCCATTTATTGGCGGCAGTCCATTTATTGGCTGCCAGCAAAGGTATGCCTAGTGTGCCCGCACAAAGGGAGGGAGGAGAGAGAGGCAAGTGTTGCTCCCCCCCCCCCCCCCGGCCACCCTTGGCCCTTCCAACTGCAGAGCTGGCTACGTCCGGAGAAAGAGCCTGTTGTTAAAAATTTACCAGCACACCCCTGATTCAGTGGTTTTGCATTCATATCCATGACTCATAGCAATAGTATATTCCACCAAAAGGTACTAAGCAAAGATGCAGTTCTCCAATTAGATCATCTGTATTGTAATATCTAAGACAATATCTAGTAATTCAGATTGCCATTTATCTAATGGTTTGGAGAGAGCTAATGAGCTAAGTAAAATGATAGGGAAAGTCAAATTTTCATTTATAGGGAGAAAGTTTTTCATTTCTGCCCATAAAGATATCCACAAAGACAAAATCAAGGGGCAATAATCCTATATAATAAAAAGCACCTCCAACGTTCTGATGCTGAGAAAGTGAAGCCTTGAAGCATTCGTGCTCCTGCTGTATCCATCTCCTGAAATGACATCACGTTCTTCTGTGTTCGTAAAGACCAGTCACTGGAAGGGAACGCTGCAGAGTTGCCAGGCAACGGAATGCGACGTCACATGCATGAGGGTGTCGTCGTCCCTCCCTTCCTCCCTCCCTCCCTTCCAGTTCCAGGCCCCCTACCTCCAAATTTTAAAAGTCATCTTCACTTACAAATTCGGGTTTACGGCGGCCGATAGCAGCAGCGGTAACAGGCGTGCAGGCTCGACCCTTCTCTCTCTCTCAGCTCTGGTCCCGCCCTTGTGGAAACAGGAAATGAGGGCGGGACCAGAGCTGAGAGAGAGAGAAGGGCCGAGCCTGCACGCCTGTTACCGCTGCTGCCAGCTACCTTAAAACCCGACTTTGTAAGTGAAGATGACTTTTAAAATTTGGAGGTAGGGGGCCTGGAACTGGAAGGGAGGGAGGGAGGAACGGAGGGACGACGACACCCTCATGCGTGTGATGTCGCGTTCCAAGGGGGGGGGGGATCCTGGAACTGGGATGGAGGGAGGGAGGGAGGGAGGGAGGAACCTGAAACTCGGAGGGAAGGAGGGAGAGAGGATACAAAATAAGTACCTGTATATACTATGTAAACCACTTTGAATGTAGTTGCAAAATACCACAGAAAGGCAGTATATCAAGTTCCATTTCCATTTCAATTTCAAGGGCCAGAGTGAAATCAATATTCAAGAATTCAGAAAAACAATCCATCAAAAAAGATATCACATTTTGATTTTCTATTCCTTCTGGAAGGCCTAAGATCCTTATATTATTTCCAAGGGATCTGTTCGCTAAATTTTCAAGATCCTCTCTTAGGCCTTTAATGGTGTCATCTTTGGATTTGATTAGACGCAATGCAGATTCCGCTTTCCTCATGCATTTCTCTAAGGCCTCAGCATACATTTGAGAAGCTGCAAGTTTAGCGTGTATTTCCTCAGTCGCCTTTCTCGTGTCACATGATAATTCGATATTTAAGTAAAGAATGTCTTTAATAGATTTAAGTTCAGATATCACCGTGTCTTCAATGTTCCCGGAAGTTCTAGGTTTGTCAGGAGAAAGTAAGTCGGATTTGTGGCATTTAAGACTGGAGGCTAAATTTAAATGGATTTTCAGCTTTCGCAGACTTCAGTGCTGTTAAATGTGTATATTTTTGATCCTGTTTCATGGTAGTCTTATTATTAGGTTTCAATTTGCTGTTTTCAAGTTTTCCTCTTTCATTGTATTTATTTATTTTTTGTTTGTTACATTTGTACCCCACACTTTCCCACTCATGGCAGGCTCAATGCGGCTTACATGGGGCAATGGAGGGTTAAGTGACTTGCCCAGAGTCACAAGGAGCTGCCTGTGCCTGAAGTGGGAATTGAACTCAGTTCCTCAGGACCAAAGTCCACCACCCTAACCACTAGGCCACTCCTCCACTATTGCTACTATTTGAGATTCTACATGGAATGTTGCCATGTAGAAGTCGGCCCTTGCAGATCACCAATGTGGCCACGCAGGCTTCTGCTTCTGTGAGTCTGACGTCGTGCACGTACGTGAGTCTGACGTGCAGGACATCAGACTCACAGAAACAGAAGCCTGCGCAGCCTTCTACATGGAATGTTGCTAGTGGAATAGCAACATTCCATGTAGAATCTCCAATAGTAGCAACATTCCATGTAGAATCTCCAATAGTATCTATTTTATTTTTGTTACATTTGTACCCCTCGCTTTCCCACTCATGGCAGGCTCAATGCGGCTTACATGGGGCAATGGAGGGTTAAGTGACTTGCCCAGAGTCACAAGGAGCTGCCTGTGCCTGAGGTGGGAATCGAAATCAGTTCCTCAGGACCAAAGTCCACCACCCTAACCAATAGGCCACTCCTCCACTGTTGCTACTATTTGAGATTCTACATGGAATGTTGCTATTCCACTAGCAACATTCCATGTAGAAGTCGGCCCTTGCAGATCACCAATGTGGCCGCACAGGCTTCTGCTTCTGTGAGTCTGACGTCCTGCACGTATGTGCAGGACGTCAGACTCACAGAAACAGAAGCCTGCGCAGCCTTGTACATGGAATGTTGCTAGTGGAATAGCAACATTCCATGTAGAATCTCCAATAGTAGCAACATTCCATGTAGAATCTCCAATAGTATCTATTTTATTTTTGTTACATTTGTACCCCTCGCTTTCCCACTCATGGCAGGCTCAATGCGGCTTACATGGGGCAATGGAGGGTTAAGTGACTTGCCCAGAGTCACAAGGAGCTGCCTGTGGCTGAAGTGGGAATCCTCCCTGTACATTTTACTATTGTTATGCTGTTAACAAAACTGTAAGCTTGATGTTAAACTGTACCTACTGTACACCGCCCTTTGGGTGAATCTCTTCATAAAGGCGGTTAATAAATCCCAATAAATACAATTATAAACAATAATATTGAAAAAGAACACCAACTGGGATAAAAAGGCGATTTGATGTGAAGATAATCTGGGTAGAAAAGAGAGAGCATCATGCTTAAGCTGCCATGCTGTCCATGAGCGGAACTGGAAGCTTCTAAGGTCTGGATTAAGGTCAGAGGAGAGATGGGAATGGGCTGAGGTTTAAGATCAGGCTGTGCATTAGGGAAAGAGTTCAGATTAGGATTTTGGTAAGAGGAGAGATAGGGAGAAGGTTAGGTTTAAGGTCAGGCTGTGCATTAGGGAAAGAGTTCAGACTAGGGTTTTGGTAAGAGGAGAGATATGGAGAAGGTTAGGTTTAAGGTTAGGCTTATATAGTTCTGCTTAGTATTAAGGTCAGTGTTTATGACCAGGTAGAAAGAATTAAGGTGAGGGTAGATAAGCTAGTTAAGACTTCATGGTTCATTCCTGGCTTGGATGGGTTGATCAGGGCTAGGATTAGGGCTGTCATTTGGCTCCAGATTGGACTGATAGGTTAATTCAGTCCTGGATTTATTCTTATTCTTATTATTTGTTGCATTTGTATCCCACATTTTCCCACCTATCTGCAGGCTCAATATGGCTTACATAGTTTTGTTATGACATTATCATACCAGGATATCACATACAGTTAGTAGTGTGCAGAGATTGAGTAAAGGAAGAAGGAGGAAGTGATTAGGCGTGGGAGTATAGAGGTGGACTTTCATAGCTGGGTGGGTTGGTAAAGTGGATTAGTGAAGCTATTGGTTCTCTTTGTAGGCCTTGTTGAAGAAATGTGTCTTCAGGGATTTGCGAAAGTTGTTTGTTTCGACAATTGATTTCAGGTCTGTGGGTAATGCATTCCATAGCTGCGTGCTCGTGTAAGAGAAGGTGGTGGCGTGCATCAGCTTGTATTTTAGTCCTTTACAGCTGGGAAAGTGCAAGTCGAGAAATTTGCGGGATGTTCTTGTGGCGTTTCTGGGAGGTAGGTCCACGAGGTTTAGCATGTAGATAGGGGCGTCTGCGTGAATGATTTTGTGTACAATCGTGCAGATCTTGAACGCAATGCGTTCCTTAAGTGGGAGCCAGTGCAGTTTCTCCCTTAGGGGTTTTGCACTTTCATATTTAGTTTTTCCAAATATGAGTCTGGCGGCAGTATTTACCCCATTTCTCTGTTGTATGCTCTATGAAAAGCAAGACCACAGGTCCCAGTGTGTAGTAGGGTAAACCCAAGGTTGTCAGTGTGTCATGCAAATATGGAGCTAGTTGGAAACCGTAGGATTTTTCTCCAGATGGCTGTGTGAATATTCCGAGTTTGTAGAAACATAATACATGATGGCATAATAAATGGTCTGCCCAGTTATTCCTGTCCATGCTGCCAAAGGTAGATCCCAGCTGCAAGCTATAAAGTATGACCACCAGCTGGAAATCATACCTTAGCCAAGACAGTACTTCCTGAGTAGCTATAAGTACGTAAGTATTGCCATACAGGGACAGACCAAAGGTCCATCAAGTCCAGCATCCTGTTTCCAACAGTGGCCAATCCGGGTCACAAGTACCTGGCAAGATCCCACAACAGTACAAAACATTTTATGCTACTTATCCCAGAAATAAGCAGTGGAATTTCCCCGTCAATTTAATAATGGTCTATGGACTTTTCCTTTAGGAAGTCATCCAGACCTTTTTTAAACCCAGCTAAACTAACCGCCTAAGCTATGTGAGATCCCATTCTAAGAACATCCCCAGTGTCCAACCACAAGTTCTCCCAATGTTCCAACTTTATCACGCAAGCTTCAGATTTTAATATCAACCAGACTAGCTTTGCTTGTTGTGTGGGGATGAGGAATTAGCTCTGTCTTGACATCCTTTTCAGTTGAAAGCTCTGCTACAATTTCAGATCTTCTGCTGAAGTGGGTTTTGTATGTCTTCCTGGAAGAGCTGAGTCATCTCCTCTTGATAACTTATGGCAGTGCCTTGTTAATTGATGTTTCTACTGTATAATCCAGGAAAAAAATTAATTATGGTTAATGTTACAAGCTCTGGCCATTGTCGATGTGCCTCCAAGAATGAGATGGAAGTAGAAATACAGAATGACTGAAAACTGCATATATTGTAAAGGACCACTTTTCACTCCCCTATTTGTAAAGTTCAAAGTTGAGATCATTGACTCAAACGTGGTTAACACTTTCCCACCCAACTGTTTTTTTTTCTTTGTCATTCCCCATATTCTCTCATGGTGGTGTCTGACTCCATCCATTCTTGCCAGACATCTTATCCAGGTGGCTTGAGGGATGCCCATTTGAGACAGACCCTTAGCATTACTCCTTGACTAGTTGAGTTCACCTAAGTGTCTGCTCCACCTGACCATCTTGACACTTCCTGGATAGTGAGGGGTGGTCTATGCTGACATTCTATGAGGATGTTTCTAGGTGATGTGTGCAGGAAGGAGGGGTTAGGATGGCCCTTGTAATTGGTAATTCAGTTATAAGGCATGTAGATAACTGGGTAACTGCTGGGCACAGGGACAGCTTAGTATCTTGTCTGCATGGTACAAAGGTTGTAGAACTCACATAGGATTTTAGACAGTTGTAATAGGCACAGGTGGTATCCTATCTCTGATTGGCCACAAGAGGGAGCCCTGCATACTTCTGTCCCAGCACAAAGCCTACAGCAGGTGAAAGGAAAGACATTCCCTCTTTTAAGATGCGGGACCTGTTAGGGAAGAAGGGAGGGGGGGGGGGGCAATGCCTTGGAGGAGGCCAGCATCCCTGTAGGTGGGGGAGTTAAGCAGAGGGAGAGGTTCAGAGCCTGGAGACCTTTAAAAGCTCTACCTAGGATAATGCAGAAAAGAAGGGAAGGGGGTCTTGGAAATGAAAGAAAGAGCCACTGGCTGTTGCTTAAAAAGGGCAGACCTTGAGAGCTTGAAAAGAAATTCCAGAAGGTATTAACAGCTGGGGGTAGAGGACAGGAGCATAAGGTCATGGTGAAGCATGGTGGGGAGGAGACATTCGATGAATCTACAAAGTAGTAAATTTAAAATGAATTGGAGAAAATTTTTCTTCACTCAACATGTAATTAAACTCTGGAATTCGTTGCCAGAAAATGTGGTAAAGGCAGTTAGCTTAGCGGGGTTTTAAAAAGGTTTGGACAGCTTCCTAGTCCATAGACCATTATTAAAATGACTTGGGGAAAATCCACTGCTTATTTCTGGGATAAGCAGCATAAAATGTATTGAACTTTTTTGGGATCTTTCCAGGTATTTGTGACCTGGATTGGCCACTGTTGGAAACAGGATGCTGGGCTTGATGGACCTTTGGTCTGTCCCAGTGTGGCAACACTTATGTACTTATGTACAGAGTTTGAGTTGTGTTTAAGGAAAGGAAGTGCCAGTCAAGTGCCTGAACAGGGGAGTTTGGCAAGAGTCACCCCGAGTGTGAGGAAGTTCAGTGTCTAGGACTACTAGAGTAATTGCCAGGGCTTAAATGGATTGTTTCTGAGCTCTTTTCTTACAGAGTTTTTAGTGTGCCCCTCAGGACCATTGGCTGAGATCCTGATCCTGACAAGGGGGCCAGAGAAGGGCGACGAAACAGGGGGATCCAGACAGGACTGGCAGACATAACCTCTGCCCGGGAGGGGCAGAGGGGATATACAGTGGTGGAAATAAGTATTTGATCCCTTGCTGATTTTGTAAGTTTGCCCACTGACAAAGACATGAGCAGCCCATAATTGAAGGGTAGGTTATTGGTAACAGTGAGAGATAGCACATCACAAATTAAATCCGGAAAATCACATTGTGGCAAGTATATGAATTTATTTGCATTCTGCAGAGGGAAATAAGTATTTAATCCCTCTGGCAAACAAGACCTAATACTTGGTGGCAAAACCCTTGTTGGCAAGCACAGCGGTCAGACGTCTTCTGTAGTTGATGATGAGGTTTGCACACATGTCAGGAGGAATTTTGGTCCACTCCTCTTTGCAGATCATCTCTAAATCATTAAGAGTTCTGGGCTGTCGCTTGGCAACTCGCAGCTTCAGCTCCCTCCATAAGTTTTCAATGGGATTAAGGTCTGGTGACTGGCTAGGCCACTCCATGACCCTAATGTGCTTCTTCCTGAGCCACTCCTTTGTTGCCTTGGCTGTATGTTTTGGGTCATTGTCGTGCTGGAAGACCCAGCCACGACCCATTTTTAAGGCCCTGGCGGAGGGAAGGAGGTTGTCACTCAGAATTGTACGGTACATGGCCCCATCCATTCTCCCATTGATGCGGTGAAGTAGTCCTGTGCCCTTAGCAGAGAAACACCCCCAAAACATAACATTTCCACCTCCATGCTTGACGGTGGGGACGGTGTTCTTTGGGTCATAGGCAGCATTTCTCTTCCTCCAAACACGGCGAGTTGAGTTCATGCCAAAGAGCTCAATTTTTGTCTCATCTGACCACAGCACCTTCTCCCAATCACTCTCGGCATCATCCAGGTGTTCACTGGCAAACTTCAGACGGGCCGTCACATGTGCCTTCCGGAGCAGGGGGACCTTGCGGGCACTGCAGGATTGCAATCCGTTATGTCGTAATGTGTTACCAATGGTTTTCGTGGTGACAGTGGTCCCAGCTGCCTTGAGATCATTGACAAGTTCCCCCCTTGTAGGCTGATTTCTAACCTTCCTCATGATCAAGGATACCCCACGAGGTGAGATTTTGCGTGGAGCCCCAGATCTTTGTCGATTGACAGTCATTTTGTACTTCTTCCATTTTCTTACTATGACACCAACAGTTGTCTCCTTCTCGCCCAGCGTCTTACTGATGGTTTTGTAGCCCATTCCAGCCTTGTGCAGGTGTATGATCTTGTCCCTGACATCCTTAGACAGCTCCTTGCTCTTGGCCATTTTGTAGAGGTTAGAGTCTGACTGATTCACTGAGTCTGTGGACAGGTGTCTTTCATACAGGTGACCATTGCCGACAGCTGTCTGTCATGCAGGTAACGAGTTGATTTGGAGCATCTACCTGGTCTGTAGGGGCCAGATCTCTTACTGGTTGGTGGGGGATCAAATACTTATTTCCCTCTGCAGAATGCAAATAAATTCATATACTTTCCACAATGTGATTTTCCGGATTTAATTTGTGATGTGCTATCTCTCACTGTTACCAATAACCTACCCTTCAATTATGGGCTGCTCATGTCTTTGTCAGTGGGCAAACTTACAAAATCAGCAAGGGATCAAATACTTATTTCCACCACTGTATATTTGATACCCCAGCGTGATGGATCTGAGAGAAGGAAGGAGAGCCTGGCAGGAAAGACACCCCAGGCAGGAGGGAAGGACACTCTCGGTAGGACTTTTTGCCAGTCGTCCTGGAGATCTTTGATCTGCTATGGGCCAGACTTGCATTGGAAATTAACTGGATGTGACTTTGGCCTTTTATGCACTTGAAATGTAAATATTAGGGTTGTTTCATGAACTGTTATGTTGGTTTAAGTTGACATAGTAAACGAAAAGTTAGAAGTTTACCTATTGTGACTACTGGTCATCATTTGAGAGTGGAGTCCTGCACCCCGGGGGGGGGGGGGGGGGGGGGGGGGGAAACTCTTTGGCCTACCAGAAATTTCCTTCGGCCCCAGCCTCCACCTAGCTCATCAGTTCTAAAACTGTTTTGAGGATCCTGGATAGATAAGACAGTTACAGGAGTCAAAAAATAAGGGGACCAATTTAAAGAAAGCTCCACCCAAAGTCAGAAAGCTTCGTGCAGAGGGCTGAGAACTACTACTACTACTATTAAACATTTCTATAGCGCTACTAGACTTACGCAGCGCTGTACAAATCAACATGAAAAAGACAGTCCCTGCTCAACAGAGCTTACACTCTAAATTGGACAGACGAACAGACAGCTAGGGGTGGGGAAATTGCAGTGGTAGGGGTGATAAGTGAGGGTGTTGAGTAAGAGAGTCATGGTTAGGAGTCGAAAGCAGTTGCAAAGAGGTGGGCTTTAAGCCTAGACTTGAAGACAGCCAGAGACTGAGCCTGACGTACCGGCTCAGGGAGTCTATTCCAGGCATAGGGAGCAGCGAGATAGAAGGAACGGAGCCGGGAGTTAGCAGTGGGGGAGAAGGGGGACGACAGGAGACATTTACCCAGCGAATGGAGTTCACGGGGAGGAGTGTAGGGAGAGATGAGAGTGGAAAGGTACTGAGGAGCTGCGGAGTGGATGCACCTAGAACCTAGAGAACTGGGTTGAATCAGTCCCCACTGCGGCTACCTGTGACCCTGGGCAAGTCTCTTAACCCTTCAGTGCCCCAGGTATAAAACTTAGAATTTGAGCCCACTAGGACTGTGGTTTTCACCCCAGTCCTCTGGTCAGTTGGGTCTTCAAGATACCACGAGTATTCATGAGATGTATTAGCATGCGCTTCCTCCACTGTATGCAAATATCTCTCACGCATATTCATTGTGGGTATCCTGAAAACCCAACTGGCCAGGTAGTCCCTGAGGACTAGGGTGAAAACCACTGCACTAGGAAGTACCTGAATATAATAAATGTAAACTGTTTTATTCGTATCATATGTAACCCGATCTCACCTGTATGCTAGCTCCAGCCTCTGGCCACAAAACAGATGTTCAGTCAGTTTCCCCTTCAGGACCAATCTACCCTCACTCATCAGTTCCAGCACACATACAGTCAAACTTGAGAGTGGGTCTATGGTCCGGAATAGTGATTGGGGGGGGGGGGGGGGGTTGAGAGGCTATGCTTTCTCCTCTAGAGCTGTTCGGATCCCTCAGCTCTCTCTCTCGTTCTCTCTTCCACAAACCAGGAAGTACCCAAAAAGTCTCAAACAAATGCAAACCTTTATTTAAACACAACTGGCAAATTATCAATCTAAAGTATTCCTTGTGGTTATTCCCAAAAGGGAACTCTCTTTTCCACTCCTTCCCTGAATTATATTTACAGGTATGTACAGCGTTTCCTGTCCATGTCTATCCTGTTGAGAGATATTATCCCCGATATCGGACCTCCCTCGATCTGACCCTCCTCTGGCGGTGACCCCACCTTTGGTCCCACCCTGGTTATGGGACCAGCTTTCCCTAGCTCCCGGGCTGGGCCCTCTTCTATGCACCCAGAGCACATGACCTTCCGGTTGCCACTCATAGGGGCTGCAACCTGCCTCTCATAGCCAATGGACCTCTCCAATTTTTAGGACTCCCCTCTCTCTCCTCCTGGTCAATGGCAGGGGATGTACAGGCACTACAGACGTGTCGGCAACTGAAGACTCCCCTCCCCCCCAAAGGGTTCAACTTTAGCTTTATCTCCTTCCAAACTCCTCCCCCCCCCCCCCCCCCCCCGTCATGAGCACTATTTCTCTGCATATTATTTCAAACTACTCCCCCTAGGCTGAGCTTCTTTTCCCCTGAGATTACATCCCACACTTCCCCCCCCCCCCCCAGTAATCCTCAGGGGAACTGACACTGCATAGTAATCCCCAATATATCGGGGGTTACACACAAAGGCAGTGTATCAAATCCATGACCCTATAGACCACACAAAATTTTGTCTGCAGTAGAGTGAAGTTCTGGTTGCACATTTCACTTCCTATACATCCCTCTTCCAAATTTTGCAAGCTTATTGCAGGGTTATCTATATTTCTATCTTTATGGCCACCGACTTGCATTCTGCTTTCACAGTGTGTTCTCTTAACTCAATTTGCAGTCCCTAACCACTCAGAAGAGCATAATTAGAAAATACAGCTGTATTATCCTCTCTGCAAGTAGCATACAGAGTTCAGTCACGTCTCTGGATTTGCAGCTCATATGTTGTGTAGAGGAATAAGAACAGCATATCCCAGGATGCAATAGGTTATCACCGGACCCAATTACACTGACCAGCAGAAGTGAAACCAGCTGACCTCCTGGGCAGAGCCACATATGTGCAGAGTGAGCAATGACCCAATGGTTCTTCCCACATAGGCTGTTTGTTTGCAGGACTTACTAACTGATTGAAGAGTCGAAGAAGCCCTGTTTGGGATTTGTTTTCTGCATTTGCGGAAGAGGAACAGCGTTCGGAGAACCAACATTCACTTCCGAGAAAATCCAGTATCCTACTGGGAGACTGTGCATCCTTGGAACGGCCTACGGCAGTGATTCTCAAGTCCAGTCCTTGACATGCCCAAATGGGTTCAAGGTAACCAAATGCATGCAAATTAGGCTGGGTCTTAGGCTACTTAAACACAGTGGACTGGAGGAGTGGCCTAATGGTTAGTACAGTGGGCTTTGATCTTGGCAACCTGGGTTTGATTCCCAGTGTAGATCCTTGTGACCTTAGGCAAGTCACTTAACCCTCCATTGCCCCAGGTACAAACAATTACCTGTATATACCACATAAACCACTTTGAATGTAGTTGCATAGACTCCCATTTCCCTTTCCCTATTTGAGATTCTACATGGAATGTTGCTACTGTTTGAGATGCTTTTAAGATTCTGCATGGAATGTTGCTACTATTTGAGATGCTTTTGAGATTCTACATGGAATGTTGCTACTATCTGAGATTCTACATGGAATGTTGCTACTATTTCAGATTCTGCATGGAATGTTGCTACTATTTGAGATGCTTTTGAGATTCTACATGAAATGTTGCTACTATTTGAGATGCTTTTGAGATTCTACATGGAATGTTGCTACTATTTCAGAGTCTATATGGAATGTTGCTACTATTTCAGATTCTATATGGATTGCTGCTACTGGAGAAGCAGCCTAATGGTTAGTACAGTGGGCTTTGATCTTGGTAACCTGGGTTTGATTCCCACTTTAGATCCTTGTGTCCTTGGGTAAGTCACTTAATCCTCCATTGCCCCAGCTACACATAATTACCTGTATATACTATGTAAACCACTTTGAATGTAGTTGCAAAAACCTCAGAAAGGCAGTATATCAAGTCCCATTTCCCTATTTGAGATTCTACATGGAATATTGCTACTAACTGAGATTCTACATGGAATGTTGCTACTATTTCAGATTCTTTTGAGATTCTACATGGAATGTTGCTACTATTTCAGATTCTTTTGAGATTCTACATGGAATGTTGCTACTATTTGAGATTCTACATGGAATGTTGCTACTATTTGAGATGCTTTTGAGATTCTACATGAAATGTTTCTACTATTTGAGATGCTTTTGAGATTCTACATGGAATGTTGCTACTATTTCAGAGTCTATATGGAATGTTGCTACTATTTCAGATTCTATATGGATTGCTGCTACTGGAGAAGCAGCCTAATGGTTAGTGCAGTGAGTTTTGATCCTAGCAACCTGGGTTTGATTCCCACTGTAGCTCCTTGTAACCTTAGGCAAGTCACTTAACCCTCCATTGCCCCAGGTACAAATAATTACCTGTATATACGGTATATGCTACTACTACTACTACTACTATTTAGCATTTCTATAGCGCTACAAAGCGTACGCAGCGCAGCACAAACATAGAAGAAAGACAGTCCCTGCTCAAAGAGCTTACAATCTAGTAGACAAAAAATAAAGCAAACAAATCAATGAATGTGTAGAGGAAAGAGGAGAGGAGGGTAGGTGGAGGCGAGTGGATACAAGTGGTTACGAGTCAAAGCAATGTTAAAGAGGTGGGCTTTCAATCTAGATTTAAAGATGGTCAAGGATGGAGCAAGATGTAGGGGCTCAGGAAGTCTATTCCAGTCGTAGGGCGCAGCAAGACAGAAGGAGCGAAGTCTGGAGTTGGCAATAGCGGAGAAGGGAACAGATAAGAAGGATTTATCCAGGGAACGGAGTGCACGGGGAAGGGGTGTAGGGAAGGTAATTATGCAGGTAATTATTTGTACCTGGGGCAATGGTGGGTTAACCACTTTGAATGTAGTTGCATAAACTCCTATTTCCCTTTCCCTATTTAAGATTCTACATGGAATGTTGCTACTATTTCAGATGCTTTTGAGATTCTGCATGGAATGTTGCTACTATTTCAGATTCTTTTGACATTCTACATGGAATGTTGCTACTATTTGAGATGCTTTTGAGATTCCACATGATATGTTGCTACTATTTCAGATTCTACATGGAATGTTGCTACTATTTGAGATTCTACATGGATTGCTGCTAGTGGAGAAGCAGCCTAATGGTTAGTGCAGTGAGTTTTCTTCCTAGCAACCTGGATTTGATTCCTACTGTAGATCCTTGTGACCTTGGGCAAGTCACTTAATCCTCCATTGCCCCGGGTACAAAAAACTTAGATTGTGAACCCCCTAGGGACAGAGAAAATTCCTGCATATAATGTATACATCTAGTAGTGCTATAGAAATGAGTAGTAGTAGGGGGTGTCATAGCCATTGTGGAATGGTGACATGAAACGGTGACATCTAGTGGCTGGATTCTGGAATACAGTGTTCTGGAAGGCACCATGACATATAACTCTCCCCCCCCCCCCCCCCCCAAGCCAAGGATGATCATTGTCATGCCTAGAGCAAAGTAAGCTGAGAGGGGGAGAAATCCCTGAATAAATGTGAATAAAGGCTAACAACAAAATTTATAAATAAGGAGACAGTCCCAATCACCAGTAAATATGAATGTATATCAAAAGGGTGGTGGTAGAAGATAGTTACATGTCAATATCTTAACAAGAGGTGCCATACTTTCAGCTTTCGGAAATCACTGAAGACCTAACTCTTCAATAAGGCATACCACAATGACCCATCATAGGAACTGTAGCGCATCACCGCTTACCTGATATTCTGAATGTGATCTCTCTATACCTGATTGCTAATTCTGTTATGTTATTCATGTTCTTATGTAATACCAATTGTATCTTTTACTCTGGAATGGCGATTGCCATGACGGAACATTGTAAGCCACATTGAGCCTGCAAATAGGTGGGAAAATGTGGGATACAAATGCAACAAATAAATAAATAAATACTGTAAACTTCCTAATTCTCTGCTAGAGCCGCTGAAACCTTGGGTGATGCAAGTATTTATCTCAATTTTTGCAATGCTCGAGTAACAATTACTTAATTTTTTAGAAAATGCAACAGTACTGTTTGCTTATGTCCCAATCCCAGCCATTTGGCAAATAACTTGCCTGTATGAAGGGACTTCTGGAATGACTCATTTGGTGTTTTAAATCTACGACTACTAATTGTTTCTACAGTGCTACTAAATGTACACAGCAGATGCAGGTACTTTCTCTGTCCCTAAAGGGCTCACAATCTAAGTTTTTGTAGCTGAGGATTACCGTATTTTTCGGACTATAAGACGCACCGGACCATAAGACGCACCTAGGTTTTAGAGGAGGGAAATAGGAAAAAAATTTTTTTCCTCTTTCCCTCCTCTAAAACCTAGGTGCTCCGGTGCGTCTTGTCCGGGTTTTGGACCTCCGTCCCGTACTTACAGGATTCCGTGTTCCCTGGTGGTCTAGTGACGTCGGGGCAGGAAAGAGCCCCCTCTTTCCTGCCCATCGCGCTGCTCTCCGTGCTTCTCAATGCTTTCCGACGGTCTCGGCGAGATTCAAAATGGCCGCCGAGATTCTCGCCGAGACCGTCGGAAAGCATTGAGAAGCACGGAGAGCAGCGCGATGGGCAGGAAAGAGGGGGCTCTTTCCTGCCCCGACGTCACTAGACCACCAGGGAACACGGAATCCTGTAAGTACAGAACGGAGGTAAAAAAAAACGCTACCTTCGGACTATAAGACGCACCCCCCATTTTCCTCCCAAATTTTGGGGGAAAAAAGTGCGTCTTATAGTCCGAAAAATACGGTAAGTAATTTACTGACAGTCATAAGGAGCCGCAATGGGAATTGAACCCAGGTTGCCAGAATTAAAGCCTGCTGCACTAACCATTAGGCTGCTCCTCCACTCCACACTGGAATACCAATATGATAGTTAATTCATCTTAAAAAATTATGTTAATGAATTCTATACCTCAAGATTACAGCCTGTTTGAGCACTCACTGTCTCTAAAAGATGGCCGCCGTTCTTCTAAGAAGCCATGATTTCTGAGCACGTGTCTTGTGAGTTTTTTCCAAAAAGCTGAATGTCAATCAGAACACGTCAGAGATGATCTCAACTCATTTCCCACTTACCAGACAGCCCTTCGACATTGTCACTTACAAAAATGTTTAAAAGAACCGGACCAAGAACCGAACCTTGCAGCACACCACCGGTAACAACCTTTTCCTCAGAATGAGCTCCATTGACCACTACCCTCTGTCGCCTTCCACTCAACCAGCTCCTAACCTGGCCAATCACTTCAGGGCCCCTACTGAGGGCACTCATTTTATTTATTAGTCATCTATGCGGAACTATGTCGAAGGCTTTGCTAAAATCTAAATTTTACCAAAAAACAACTCATCAAAAAACTCCAGACCGCCCAAAATACAGCAGCCAGGCTGATATTCAGCAAAACACGCTTCGAAAGTGCCAAACCTCTCTGAGAAAAGTTGCATTGCCTCCCAATCAAAGATCGGATCATCTTCAAAATCCGCACTCTAGTCCACAAAATCATGTACGGCGTAGTCCCAGGATACGTGACAGACCTTATAGACTTACCAATAAGAAACAAAGTCAGATCGTCAAGATCTTACCTAAACCTACACTACCCAAATTGCAAAGGACTGAAATACAAAACAACCTACACAGCCGGCTTCTCCTACATAAGCGCACAACTATGGAATGGGCTCCCAAAAGCTGTGAAAACAATCCACAACCACTTGAACGTCAGGAAATCACTAAAAACCAACCTCTTCAAAAAGGCCTACCCCAACGACCAGTGGCGTTCCTGAGGGGGGGCAGTGGGTGCAGTCTGCCCAGGGTGCACGCCTCTGGGGGGGGGGGTGCCGCTCGCCTGTCTGCTCCGCTCATTTCGTGCTCCCTCTGCCCCGAAACAGGTTACTTCCTATTCCGGGACAGAGGGAGCATGGAACGAGCGAACCAGACAGGCGCGCGGCACCCCCCCCCCCCCAGCAGGAAAAAAAAGCACCCGGGGGGTGTCATTTCGCCGGGGGTGGGGGGGGGTGGCGCTGCACCCGGGGGGGGGGGGCGCATCGACGATCCGCCCCGGCTGACACCCACCCTAGGAACGCCACTGCCAACGACCCCATGTAACCCTCTTCACCTACCAACACAGCATGACTATGATCGAACAGGACAACACGCAATCTTCATCCATTCCGACCCTCCACTTATACCTCATACGATCACTATACAACTTTGTATTTGTTATCCACCGACTGGGCAAACGCCTTTGATGGTACTATGTAAGCCACATTGAGCCTACAAATAGGTGGGAAAATGTGGGGTACAAATGCAACAAATAAATAAATAAATACATCACATCTAGCGCTCTCCCTCGATCCAACTCTCTGGTCACCCAGACAAGATCTGCCTCTACTGAACCCATGTCGCCTCAGGTCCTGTAATCCATTGGATTCCAAAAAATGTACTATTCTCTGTTTTATAAGTGCTTTATTTTACTTAGCACAGCAGTCAGATTTACCGGCCTGTAGCTACCAACCTCATCTTTACTTCCACTTTTGTGGAGAAAGACCACATCAGATCCTGTTTAATTGAATTGTGTGCAACTTTTGTATTGAGTGACCCTTGTGAGGAAGGTCAAGCTATTTACTTGTTTTACAAATCTGACCTCTTTTTAATTGTGATCTGCCATGAATTAAGCAGATAGTGGTGGAGTACAAGACATGATGTAACATAACATAACATCTGCTCTTCTCCAGCCCTCCGGGACCACAGCCAACTCTACGGAAGCATTGAAAAGGTCAGCCAGCAGAGCCACTAGAACGTCCCTAAATTCCTTCAGTACCCTCGGATGTATGTCATCGAGCCCCACCACTTTGTCCACCTTTAGCTTTAACCAGCTCCTCAGGAACACAGTCCTCTGAAAATCATTCAGGGATTACCACCCCTCCGTTCCTATTTGTGTTTGTCCTCTACGGTCCTGCCCCTGGTCCTTCAGCTGTGAACAGAAAACAGAAGAAATATGTCTTAAGCAATTTTGCCTTATCTTTATCAGCTTCTACATATGCTTCCCCTTCACCGTCGAGTTTCACAATGTCACTTTTGTACTTCCTCCTATCACTATCATATCTAAAGAAATGCCTTGTCCCCCCCCCCCCCCCCATTTTACTGGATTGGCTATCTAGTCTTCCATTTGCATCTTTGCTTTCCTGACTGCTTTTCTAGCTTCTCTTAGCTTTTCCAGATATTGTCGCCTGTCTTCCTATTTCTGTGATCTCTTGTAGTTTATGAAGGATAATCTCTTTTTCCTTACCTTTTGTCGCATTCTCGAGGACCTTGGCATACTGTCAGGCTTCTTCCCCGGGAGCACTGGGTTCGTGAGTCCTTGGGCCACTACCGTGGAGCGGCAGTGGCAGGCAAGATCACCTTCAAGGTGGATGAGACAAGACTGGACCGGAACCCCGGACTGGAGTTCTACACAGGAATACACGGAACTGGAACGCACCAGACGGGTGTGCACTGGAGTGGAGCCCACTGGACTGGAACACACTGGAGTGGCCCCACTGGACTGGAACATACAGGAGTGAAACCCGCTGGACTGGAACACACTGGAGCGGAACCCACGGGACCGGGACCCGCTGGACAGGAACACACTGGACCTAGGCTTCACCTACGCTTAGCCACCTTTCCCCGAGGGTTGAGCCCTCATGTTCGGGCAGCCGGCAGGGCTTACAGGAAAAACCGGAACTGGAACTTGCAAGCAGGAACAGCAGGAATCAGGATCCAGATGTGCCCCCAGGCACCTAGGCGAAAGCAAGGCAGACAGGCAGAGAATGTCCAGGTTCCGGCAGTAGGCAGGTTCAAAGCAGTGGTCAGGTCAAGGAACAAGACTATGGCTGGAGCTTCAGTATCAAGGAGTACTGGCAACAGACTGAACAAGGGCTGAAGCTCCAGAAGCAAAAGAAAACACACACGGGAAAACCAGCAGGCTAAACACAAGAAGACTAGGAAACTGTACACAAGCTAACAAGAAAGCTATGCCCAAGCTAACCAGTCATACCCTAGAAACATATACTAAGCAAACACAGGAGATCTGGTAAAGCTGTACACAGGCTAACAAGCAAAGCTGTGCCCAAGCTAACAAGTCATACACTACGGCCACAGATGTGACACCTTTTTAGCTACTATTTTGGAGAACCAAAGCAGTCTCTTTTTCCTCTTACTTTTATTTACTTTCCTTACGAAAAGGTTTGTTGCCCTTACAATAGCTCCTTTCAGATTTCCAGCTTCTTCCAGATATCCCCATCCAGACAATTCTTTGAGGTAATCCCCTATCTGAACAAAGTTAGTTCTTTTTTTAAGTCTAGAAGCTTCACTTTTGAATTAACTCTTCTCCACACCTATCTTAATATTAAACCACACCATCTGGTTGGACCGGTTTAACTCTCTGTTTCATACTGCACTGGAAAAACATAGCATAAAAACAGGAAAATTACCCTTTATATCAGTCCCAAGTATGCCTAAAATCTGTTGATATATTGACCGCCACCTCTCTCTCTCTGATTCTTAAAAGACCTTCACTTATTCCCTGAACCTGAGTCCCCGTCCATGTGATTGGCACGATGCCAGTGAAATGAGGCATACATGAGACTCCACGGAACTCTGTCTCGGATCACTTCAGCCAGGCATCTCCAGAAATCCTCCCCTTTAACTTGCTCCCTACTTGATTCTGGACCTGTATTGGGAAGTTCAACCCTTTCCGCAACTACAGGGTTGATGTTTCACACACTTGCTTGCAGACCTCTTCTAGCCATAAAGAGATTCACACCTCTGGTCCTATGGTTCTACCCACAGAAATACAAAGCCTTCTAAAATACGTCCTCAGCGCACAGCACAGAGTACCTCGGAAATAAAATATACCAGGTTCTAAAATGTCCTTCCCTATGCTGAGTATCTGAGGACAGAGGAGAAAGAGAGAGATGTTGTTCCATTACTTGCCAAGCCTCCCCTTAGCCTCCGTTTCTTCCAGTCATGTACAGGCTTGTTGGGCTCACCCTGTTTCAATGACATCATCATGCTATGCCCTCACCTTTAAGGGCCACTGTTTCATTCATCATTGCTTGCACTGAGTATCCTGAGTATCAGAAGAGAGAGGGAGGAAAGAAACTGCTCCATTACCTGCCAAGCACTAGTCCACTGTTCTTCAGTTCAAGGCTTGCAAGCCAACGATGGCCCCTGTTGACCACTACAGACACTCCCCCCACCCCTTCAGAGCCTCCACCCAAACATTCCTCCAACCCCTCCCTAGACACTCCACCAGTTCCCCACCCACATCAAAAGGCAGGAACAATAGCCAAACACTCCTATCTCTGTTGCCACCATATTTCAAAACGGAGGCGCCTCACCCCGAATGGTGCGTTTCAATGCACTGTTCACCGTCAGTCTGTCAAATCAGAAAATACCTTGCACAAAGCAACATCTTACGCAGAATCAGCACTTAGCCGAATGAGATATTCCAGTCGACAAAACACTAAACTCGTGTCCTCGTGTTCAACCGGGCTGCTGGTTTCACCCTAACGTTTGGGGCATCATCAGGAACCGACTATAAAATGTGGTGAAGGCGGTTAGCTTAGCAGAGTTTAAAAAGGGGTTGGACGGTTTCCTAAAGGACAAGTCCATAAACCGCTACTAAACAGACTTGGAAAAATCCAAAATTCCAGGAATAACATGTATAGAATGTTTGTACATTTGGGAAGCTTGCCAGGTGCCCTTGGCCTGGATTGGCCGCTGTCGTGGACAGGATGCTGGGCTCGATGGACCCTTGGTCTTTTCCCAGTATGGCATTACTTATGTACTTATAAGCGGAAAAGGTTTTCAGTGTGGGTGAAGATTGCATTATATAAGGGTTTTTTTTTCTTGAACAGGGCTGAATAACTTCATGTCTCCTATATATGGAATACTGCACTCTGATGAGCTCAGCTTTTTTTCCTCCTTATATTAATATATTTGAAGATAGCGCTGGTTTGTAAATGAACAACTGGTATTCTGGTTGATATGGGCAGGAAATCCAAGTTTGTGAAACAGAATTTTTGACAAGAATAATCTGGATATTCCAGGCATGCAAATGCTGGTTAGAAAAAGGAGAAAAATATAATATCACTAGTAAAAAAGGCCCGTTTCGGTATGAAAGGAAACAGGCGCTAGCAAGGTTTTCCTTCCCCCCTCCCTCCCTTGCCTTCTCCCTCTGTCCCACCCCCCCCCCCCCCAAGTCCCACGGTCCCCTTTCCTCCCCTCCGTTTTCCATGGCTTCCTCCCTCCGTCGCTCTCCTTCACTCTGTTCTCCCTCCGAGTGCCAGTCCCCCCCCTCTAAAATCGCCAACCCCCCTCTCCCCCTCTCTTACCGGGGTCCCGTCGGCAGTATTGAAGAGCGAATGTCCCATGTAAGCCGCAATGAGCCTGCCATGAGTGGGAAAGCACGGGGTACAAATGTAACAAAAAAACCCCAGACTCAGCGAGTGTACTGCCTTTCCTTCTCTTCGCTCTGACTGTGGTCCCGTCCTTGTCCGAGTGCCAGTCCCCCCCCCCCTCTAAAATCACCAACCCCCCTCTCCCCCTCTCTTACCGGGGTCCCGTCAGCAGCATTGAAGAGCGAACAGACTCAGCGAGTGTACTGCCTTTCCTTCTCTTCGCTCTGACTTTGGTCCCGCCCTCGTTTCCTGTTTGCGCAAGGGCGGGACCAGAGTCAGAGCGAAGAGAAGGGAAAGCAGCATACTCGGATGTCAGTATGACGTCGGTGTTATCTACCGCAGGTAGCAGACCACATCCAAGGGAGCCACGGTGCCAGGCAGCGTCAGAACGTTGGAGGTGAGAATTATTATATAGGATAGGACCTGATATTCACAGAGGTTTAACTGGGCAGGAGAGGCTCCTGGTACAGAGAAAGGTGACAAAAAAAGATAGGCCGACTTCTCTATGAGGAAAGGCTAAAGTGGCTAGAGCTCTTCAGCTTGGAGGAAAGACGACTGAGGGGAGATATGATAGAGGTCTATAAAATACCAAGTGGAGTGGAACGGGTAGATGTGAATCGCTTGTTTACTCCTTCCAAAAATACTAGGACTATGGGGCACGCAATGAAGCTACAAAGTAGTAAATTTAAAACAAATCTAAGAAAATATTTCTTCACTCAACGTGTAATTAAACTCTGGAACTCGTTGACAGAGAATGTTGTAAAAGCAGTTAGCTTAGCGGGGTTTAAAAAAGGTTTGGCTAATTTAAAAGTCCGTAAGCCACTAATAAGATGAACTTGGGGGAAAACTGCTTATTTCTAGGATAAGCAGCATAAAATGTATTGCACTGTTCTGGGATCTTGCCAGATACTCATGACCTGGATTGGCCACTGTTGGAAACAGGATGCTGGGTTTGATGAACCTTTGGTCTGTCCCAGTATGACAACACTTACATTGTTAAGTTCTTAACTCCACTGAGCTGGCAGGTTAGGAGCAGTCAAGGGGAGGAGTTTGAGCAGAGCAATACTGGATCCACTAACCAGCTAGGCGAGTGCATAATGTTAGGTCAGAAAAAAGGCTGCCAAGTTAACCAGGCAGTGGTTTGAATATTGGACAATGCCTGGTTAACATCGGGGTCAACACACAAACCCGGATATTCAATGCTGGGAGCTGCACATGCCCCAGCACTAAATATCTGGAATTTGTTCTGCTTACTGCCGCTGGCTCAGTATTATCCCCATAGTTTCATGTACTCCAAGTTATTTCGAGTTTTGTTTGCATTTTTGTCTTACTGTTCCGGGGATTATTATTTTCTGATTTACCTGTTTTCAGGCTTTACATGTATTGGAGAAAAGATCTGTTCTTCAGCTGTCTGTGCTGTTTTCAGGCTTTGCATGAATCAGTGTGATACCTACGTTGTAGTCTGATGACGATCTGTTTTTCAGATGTATCCAGGCTGTACGAGTATCTGTGTGACACCTATATGGAGCTCTGATGAAGATCTGCTCTTCAGTTATCTATGCTGTTTTCAGGCTTTACATATGTCTTGGTACCTGAATTCTAGTTTAATGAAGATTTGTTCTTCATAGTCTGTGCTGTGTTCAGGTTTTATGAGTATCTGTGTGACGCCTGCACAGGGTTCTGATGAAGATCTGTCCCTCAGTTATCTGTGCTGTCTTCATGTTTTACATGTATTCCTGTGATGCCAGCATTCCAAGTCTGTTCTTCAGAGTTGTGTCGGGCTTTGCCCAAATATCTGTGTAATACCTACATGGGGCGCTGATGAAGCTTTGTTTTTCAGTTGTCTGCGGTGTGTCAGGCTTTACAGGTACCTGTGTGACATCTGCTGTCTATGATTTATTTAGGTTTTACATGTATCAGTGTGTTGCTTGCATTCTGATCTAATGAATATCTGCTCTTCATATGCCCCAACTTGACATTTCGTCCTTTAGATTGTAAGCTCCTTTGAGCAGGGACTGTCCTTCTTTGTTAAACTGTACAGCGCTGCGCAACCCTAGTAGCGCTCTAGAAATGTTAAATAGTAGTAGTAGTAATATGTCCGTGCTGTGTTCAGTTTTTACAGTGTGCGACACCTGCAAGGGGGATCTGATGAAGATCCGCTTGTCCTTGGTGAATTCACACTTCAGGTGTATCAGAACAGTGGATGGAGGTGGTTAATATCACCTCATAACCTAAATACTACTACTACTATTTAGCATTTCTATAGCGCTACAAAGCGTACGCAGCGCTGCACAAACATAGAAGAAAGACAGTCCCTGCTCAAAGAGCTTACAATCTAATAGACAAAAAATAAATAAAGTACGCAAATCAAATCAATTAATGTGAACGGGAAGGAAGAGAGGAGGGTAGGTGGAGGCGAGTGGTTACGAGTCAAAAGCAATGTTTAAGAGGTGGGCTTTCAGTCTAGATTTAAAGGTGGCCAAGGATGGGGCAAGACGTAGGGGCTCAGGAAGTTTATTCCAGGCGTAGGGTGCAGCGAGACAGAAGGCGCGAAGTCTGGAGTTGGCAGTAGTGGAGAAGGGAACAGATAAGAAGGATTTATCCAGGACGAGCTTCAAAACAACTGGGCTGGTCATTTTGGACTTGGTTTGCTGTGCTTGTGTTTCTGTGGAAGACCTGGACCCCCCCTCCCCCTCCCTGTTTCCATAAGAAACATAATGCCCATTCTGGATGTTTTCATGGCCAGTTGTTTTCTTTTGTATCTTTCATTGCCACTTCAAAGTGGAAACTGGTTTGTATTGAGTAGTTTTGCAGACAGCTCTTACCTGACTTCCCTCCCTTCCCCAATCATAAGAAACTGATTACACAAAAACTCTTCAGGACGGTCGCCCTCCTCCTGCATGCCCCTAAAGTAGGAGGGGTATTACAAACTGCTATTTATTGAAGGAAAGAGTGCTGGGCTTTAAAGCAGCAGAGTCCCATTCTGCCAGAGTCCAGCGGTGCCCTCTGCGCTACCCACCTCCCCCAGCAGGCAGGAAACCTTTCCTGAGAGTGACTGCCTCTGGCAGACTGGCATGCTAAATCTCCAATAGTCTGAGAGCCCCGGAAGCCTGGGCTCCACTCCCACCACCGCACTCAGCCTCTGCAAAGGGACTGCCTGAGGTGCCAGGAGCAGACAGCAAGCAGAAGCATGGACTTCACGGCCAGATGACGGCAAGCAGACTCCTGAAGGTAGGAGAGCCCGTTCCCATTCCAGTAACTTGATTGGCAACATTTTTTTGCAAAAGTGATAAACATAATGGTAAAAGAAAAAATTAGGAGATACAGAAAGGACAGTTTCAGAAATCTTGCTACTGATTACTCTCTCTGCTCACCTTCCCGGTTCACTGCCTTGATTTTCTTGCAAGTTTCCTGACTAGAAAGAGAGCAGGAGAAAGGGTTTTGTCGGCGCCTCAAAGTACGTTTCGAGCTGTGAGGTGGTGGATTCTCTGCGCCTAAAAACAGATAAAGCGGACAGATGTGCTCTAAGTACTACACAGCCCTAGACACACATTGCTCTTAGGCGTGACGTCACTAGGGCAAGGAAGTTTGTGAATGCCCCGCTGCCTGCTGGAAGGGTGAGGGCTGAAGTAGATTTGGCAGAAGGCAGGATTTCTATTTTATTGTGCGCATGGGGGAAATTTTACGTGCGAGCACTTAGCTCAGGGGCTGGTGTAAATGCACGTGCAGGCAGTTAGGCGTGTAAATGGTTAGTATTCTAAAAGATGATGTGCAGTGCTGGACACACCCCTGACCTGTCGAAGCCTCTCCCAGGTCCTTAACCCCCCCCCCCCAGTTGCAATTAGATACTTTGGACTTTGTGCACAGTTTATAAAATACTGACTTAGGTCAGTTACACACTTAACTGCTAATTTGTGCAAATTACTGCCAATTACATTGCTACGCATGCAACTGATACTATCCTATAACTTGTGTGCGCAATTGTGCGTGCTGACCCCCAAATTCTATATATGGTGCCTTAAGTTGTGTGTGCTAATTGTGTGCAAAACTTAATTGATTAACCAGCTAATCAGCAACAATAATTGGTACTTAATAACCAATTAGCAGCACTAATTGGCTTTAATTAGAATTTACATGCACAACTTTCTAGCAGTGGCGTAGCAAGAGTGGGGCGGTCCGCCCCGGGTGCACACCCAGGGGGGGGCTTGATGCGCCGTGGAGGGATTGTCATTGCGCCGGGGGGCGGGCTTGATGCACCGGGGAGGGGGTGTCATGCTGCACCCTGGGGGCACGGACGCCGCTGCACCCAGGAGGGGGTGCGCAGTGGCGATCCGCCCTGGGTGGCAGCCGAACTAGGATCGCCACTGCTTTCTAGGCATATTCTATAACGCGGTGTGTGTAAATTCTAATGCGTACAGTTGAAAAGGAGCGTTTCCCATGGGCGTGGAATGGGTGAGTTGTGGGCGTTTCAAAAAAAACTACGCGCACTATTATACCTAACGTATGTAGGCCTGGTTTTAGGTGGCCTAAATGAGTGCGCCAAAACTTTAGGCACAAGAACGGTGCGTGAGCGTATTCTATAAAACTGCGCGTAACTTTAGGCGTAGTTTATAGAATCTTGCAAACCAATTTGGTTTTACGGCACCGATTTTTAAGGTACCATATATAGAATTTCCCCTTAAGTGTAAACTTGTGCGCACAAACATAGAATTATGGGGGATGAGGGTAATTTTATTTTATTTATTTATTATTACATTTATATCCCACATTTTCCCCACTGATTGCAGGTTCAAAGTGGCTTACATAAATCTGTAGTAAGGCTAAAGTGCAAGAAAAAACAGTTATACAAAATTGATAATAAGATAGGAAATAACAATTATCAGCAATAGGCAAGGGATAATAACAGGTAATTAGTGTCCTTGAATCTTATTAATGGTAGAAGTTAATTCAAATTAAGTTGAACCTGGGGAATAAGCCTTCTTAAATAATACTGATTTCAGTAATTTTCTGTAGAGGAGTGTGGTAGCCGTGTTAGTCCACTCTTAAGGTTATCAATAGAAATCAAACAAAATAAAACATGGAAAAGAAAATAAGATGATACCTTTTTATATTGGACATAACTTAATACATTTCTTGATTAACTTTCGAAGGTTGCCTTTCTTCGTCAGATCGGAAATAAGCAAATGTGCTAGCTGACAGTGTATATAAGTGAAAACATTCGAGCATTACTATGACAGTCTGGCAGGGTGGGAGGATGGGGGTGGGTCGGAGGTATGCATGGGGACATCAAAGCATATCATTGATATTCTAACAGGATGGGTGTGGATAGGTGAGGGGTGGGGTGATCAACAGAGACATACAGCTTTATGGTTTATAATGGGCTAGGAACCCCAGATCCTTGTTAAGTCTTTTCTGTTGGGTGTTAAAATATTCAATCATTCTGACTTCAAAGGTCTTACGTTCTTGTATGGTTTTAAAGTTACCTTTCAGGATTCTCACTGTGAAGTCACTGGTACAGTGTCCTGATCCTGTAAAATGTTGACCAACAGGGGTGGGAGCCCTACTGGCACCAGTATTGTTCATGTGATGTCTATGTAAATTGAATCTTGTCATAAGCATCTGGCCTGTTTCTCCAATATAGCATCCTTCTGAAGTTTCTGAAGTTTAGGTAGTTCTGGGTGGATTTTACTGATTTGGGTAGAGCATTCCACAGTTGAGTGTCTATGTATGTAAAGTTGGAGGCGTAAATTGACTTGTATTTAAGGCCATTACAGTCTGGATAGTGCAAGTTCAGGTATGATCGTGAGGTACTAAATCTGTTTCTGGGTGGTAAGTCAATTAACTCAAGCATATATTCGGGCTGCCCGGTTAATTGGGCAGGAAGATGGTATTTTGACATTATTTTACAAAGAGTTCTATAGATGACCATGCATCTTTATAAAATATTAGCGCCCCTCCCTCCCACCCTCCCGCTCTCGCTGCCATCCCCTCTAAACATCCTTTACTTATTATCCCCTCCCCCCTCCCCCTACTTTGTCCCCCACAGGATAACACAAGTGGGGGGGGGGGGTTAGATTGGTAAGTGGAGGAGTGTCCTAGTGGTTAGGGTGGTGGACTTTGGTCCTGGGGAACTGAGGAACTGAGTTCCATTCCCACTTCAGGCACAGGCAGCTCCTTGTGACTCTGGGCAAGTCACTTAACCCTCCATTGCCCCATGTAAGCCGCATTGAGCCTGCCATGAGTGGGAAAGCGCGGGGTACAAATGTAACAAAAATAAAATAGATACTATTGGAGATTCTACATGGAATGTTGCTACTATTGGAGATTCTACATGGAATGTTGCTAGCAACATTCCATATAGAAGGCTGCGCAGGCTTCTGTTTCTGTGAGTCTGACGTCCTGCACGTACGTGCAGGACGTCAGACTCCCAGAAGCAGAAGCCTGCGCGGCCACATTGGTGATCTGCAAGGGCCGACTTCTACATGGAATGTTGCTAGTGGAATAGCAACATTCCATGTAGAATCTCAAATAGTAGCAACAGTGGAGGAGTGGCCTAGTGGTTAGGGGGGTGGACTTTGGTCCTGAGGAACTGAGTTTGATTCCCACTTCAGGCACAGGCAGCTCCTTGTGACTCTGGGCAAGTCACTTAACTCTCCATTGTCCCATATAAGCCGCATTGAGCCTGCCATGAGTGGGAAAGCGTGGGTACAAATGTAATAAAATAAAAATTAGTGGGTTTTGGATTTATAGATGATTCCCAAGTTTTAGAATATAAAATGATTGAAGATAAGGTATAAGGTTGGTGGGGAGGTGGGGAGAAAAGAAAAATTTTGATGATAGTAGTTAATGACGTAGGCACATAAGTATGCGCTGTTAATCCAACTGTCAATAGTGAATGGTAAGAACATGTTACATAGTAACATAGTAGATGACGGCAGAAAAAGACCTGCATGGTCCACCCAGTCTGCTCAACAAGATAAACTCATATGTGCTACTTTTTGTGTATACCTTACCTTGATTTGTACCTGTCCTTTTCAGGGCATAGACCGTATAAGTCTGCCCAGCACTATCCCCGCCTCCCAACCACCAGCCCCGCCTCCCACCACCGGCTCTGGCACAGACCATATAAGTCTGCCCAGCACTATCCCCGCCTCCCAACCACCAGCCCCGCCTCCCACCACCGGCTCTGGCACAGACCATATAAGTCTGCCCAGCACTATCCCCGCCTCCCAACCACCAGCCCCGCCTCCC
Source organism: Microcaecilia unicolor (assembly GCF_901765095.1). Lineage (NCBI taxonomy): Eukaryota > Metazoa > Chordata > Amphibia > Gymnophiona > Siphonopidae > Microcaecilia > Microcaecilia unicolor. The sequence goes on along the minus strand of NC_044032.1, from coordinate 21,294,059 downwards.
ACCACTGGCTCTGGCACAGACCGTATAAGTCTGCCCAGCACTATCCCCGCCTCCCAACCACCAGCCCCGCCTCCCACCACTGGCTCTGGCACAGACCGTATAAGTCTGCCCAGCACTATCCCTGCCTCCCAACCACCAGCCCTGTGTTGAATCATCAATAAAAATATTGAACCATAAAATATTAGCGCAAATCCAGTAGCAATACCGTCCGTGTTAAAGGTGCAAGCGATACGCCTGTTCAAAAGTATGCGTGAATATTAGCAAGTAGATTATGCAAGTATGCAAAGATGAGCATATTTGAAACTTATTTCGTGACTCCGCCCAGACTGTACCCCCTGCACCAGTGAAAGCACAGCCATTCACGCCAGTGCGCACATTTTGATGCCTCCCCTAATTTTAGAAGTCATTTTCTGCACCTAGAGGGCCTTATTCTATAAAGGTTCTGCTCCTAAATTTACGCTCCTAAATGACGAGCATAATCTATGCTCCAAAATAGATTATGCTCGTAATTTAGAAGCATAAATATTAGGAGCATAACCATTATAGAATAAGGCCCATATTGTTGAATGCATTCTAAAATCACTATATAATTACCCCCCCCCCCAATCGAATAGCCAGCCAATCAGCGCTGATAATTGGTGACTTAGCAAGCAAATATTGGCACTAATTGTCATTCATTAGAATTTACACACACAACTGGCTAGGCGTATTCTATAAAGTGATAAGCGTAAATTCAAAAACATGGATATGGAAAGGGGGCGTGGAATGAGTGGTTTGTAGGCGTTCCTAGGAACTCTGTGCGCCCAACCTGCGCATCAATTGGGCGCAAGCACTTACACCAATAGTCTGTAAACTGCAGCTAACTTAGGGCCTCTTGTACTAAGGTGTGCTAGCATTTTTTAGCACGTGTTAATATTTAGAGCACGCTAAACATTAGCGAAGTCCATATTTAGCGCACCCTAAATATGAGCGCGCTCTAAAAATGTTAGCGCGCCTTAGTAAAAGACCCCCTTAGGCGTGTTCTATAAACCGTGCCTAATTTTAAGTGACGTTTGTAGAATATTTTTCGGCGTCATAAACTGAATCTAGTCCAATGTGCCTAAAATAAAAGGGAAAACATTGCAAAATACTGATAATGCTAAAATAAAATTCCAGGGAGCAGTAAGCACGATGATAAATCCCGGTAAATATTCCCCCCCCCCCTTGTTGCTCTGCACCCCTGCTTTTCTCAATTTCCCCCAAAACTCCTCCTTTTCCAGGAGAGCTTGCAGATGTGGCAAGCAGTGGCGTAGCTACAGGTGGGTCTGGGTGGGCCAGGGCCCACCCACTTTGGACTCAGGCCCACCCAAAATTGTAACACTTGCTGTGGCTGGTGGGGATCCTCAAACCTTGCCAGCTGAAAATGTTCTCTCCTTGGGCAGCCAGCGCTCTTCCAAATGGCAGCCAGCAGCACTTGCCTTGAGCCGACACAGACTGGCCCTTCTGCACATGCTCAGTTTCCGCACATGCAAAAGCACTGAGCATGCACAGCCTGGACAGCAGCATCAGTGTGAGGCAAGTGCTGCCGGCTGCCATTTGGAAGAGTGCTGGCTACTTGAGGAGGAAATCTTCAGCTGGCAGGTTTTGGGGATCCCTCCAGCTCAAGTATTTAATATTTGGGGTTTTGGGGCAGGGAGGGGTGGAGAGAGGAGCAAACCGGAGGGGGAGTGGGGGGGGGGGGTAAATTCCATGCCCGCCCACCTTGAGCTCTGGCCCACCCAAAATTGGCCATCTAGCTACGCCCCTGGCGGCAAGGTACAGTCTGGTAGCCACGGTCCATGGCTGTACCACTGCACTCATCCGATGCACTGCTGGCACCTCTTGAGTCAAAAAGAATTTGCAAGGTGAGCTTTGGCAGTGCTTTAATCTCCTCCCTGGGCCTGGTCTACAACTTTACAGTCACAAACAAGCTTTTGGCTGTGTGAACTCTGCTCCCAAACCTTGAGGGAAAGAAAAAGCAGCTTGTTTACAAGATCACTGGTGTGTGTGTGTGTGCCATCTGACTTTAATAAAATGAGTTATACTGCTTCCAAGCTGGGGTAAAGCTTGGATTTTTGTCTCCTCCCTGTGAAAATTCTGCTCTTGTTCCGAGGTGGTTTCTTGCCAGCGCTGGAAAGCAGTGGGCGGCATAGGACGTGCTGTGTCCCCAGAAACCCATTCACGTCTCTGAGCAAGGCTGGCAGTGTCCAGCACAGGGACATAAATCACCCAGAGGAAAACCAGTAGGCGGTGTTCTGTAAATTCTCAATCCCTCGGTCTTTTCTCTGTTTACTTAAACGGGAAGGTTTTGTGACTTTGCCCCACGGCAGAGAGATTTAAGGTATACATTAGGAAAAGCCTTATTTATTTTTGTACCCCACCCTTTCCCACTCATGGCAGGCTCAAGGTGGCTTACATGGGGCAATGGAGGGTTAAGTGACTTGCCCAGAGTCACAAGGAGCTGCCTGTACCTGAAGTGGGAATCGAACTCAGTTCCTCAGGACCAAAGTTCTCCACCCTAACCACTAGACCACTCCTCCACTTAACTGTGTGGGCAGTCAAGCGGTGGGGTGAGTTACCCCAGTCCTCAGGGAGGGGGCAGCAGGGATCTGGGGAAGTCTGAGTGGACTGGACACCCATCTGTGTGGGCTGGTTTAAAACAAACAAAAAAAACAAGGAACATCAGGCAATACTTGTTTTCATTGCACTAACTTAATGCACATTTTTGTTAAGTTTTTGAAGGCAGAAACCTTCTTCAGGTTCGATATGAGCAAAAGACAACGATATCAAAACATATGTGAAACATGAAAAGCATTCTGGCGCATAGGAGCCGACTCTGTGGGTGCCGTGGGTGCTAGAGCACCCCCAATATTGAGAAAATTCCTTGTATGTGTCCAAGGAAGGGTTATTTCCACTGGGCTTAGCACCCCCAATAATTTTTAAAGTTGGCTCCTATGTTCCGGGGTACCTTTTTTTTGACTGGAATGGCCTCCAAGCAGAGTCGGTGTCATTAGCCTTGGTGTGTTGGCCTCCGTATGTGGAGGCTCCTGTTGACTTGTTGGGGTCTTCAATCCCCAAAGCAAATTTGCCGTACCTGAAGACACTGAGGGCAGGGCCGGTCTTAGGCAGAGGCGACCAAGGCGACCGCATAGGGCCCCTCGCCTAAGGGGGCCCCGCACGGCACGCCTAAGGGGGCCCCGCACAGCGTCTCAACTCTGCCTCGCTCGTGCCTCCGCTCCGACCTCCGCCGTTGCTCGCCTTAGTCGCCTGAGATGATCCCCATTCCCGCGGCTCGGCCACTCCGTTCCCGCCACCATCGGCGCGGCATCCACCCCCGGCTTGGGCCCGCTACTAATTGTAGTGGACTTGAACTGAATAATTTCTGGGGAGGGGAGGTTTCATGATAGCATTGTGCTTATTATTTCAATCAGGGGTTTTTTGTACAAGTTTAGCTTCATTTGTTTTTATTTGAAATTTTGTAAATAAAAAAATGTTCTAAAAATGGAATAATCTTATCAATGGGGTGGAGCTAGGATGGGGCCCCACCAAATTGGTCTGCATAGCGCCCCGCACTTGTTAAGACCGGCCCTGACTGAGGGATCAATCCAGTAAAAGTGCTCACACGGGTTAGCGTGATGTCTGCGCAGAAAAGGTTTTAGCGCAGAAACAAACCCAGCGACCACTTTAAAAATCAGTGGTAATGTGTGCCGAAACCTAGAAAAATGAAGGCAGATAAAGACCATATGGCTTGTCCAGACTGTACATACATACCATCTACTTTCTCTATCAGGGGTGTAGCCAGACTTCAACGGGAGGGGGAGGGCCAGAGCCCAAGATGGGGGGGGGCACATTTTGGGCTGTCTCACTGCCGCTACCACTTCCACCCCCCCCCCCATGGCTGCTACCGCCTCCCCGCTGCTGCGCTCCTACCGCCACATCCCCCCCTCCCGGTTGCTGCCGCCGCCCTCCTGCCGCCACTTCCGCCCCCCCCCTGCCACCGCTCCCCTCCCCCAGCCACTGCAAACGTATCTTGGCTGGCAGGAATCCCCAACCGTCACCAGCTAAAGCGTTTGTCCCGAGCTGGTCTCACATTGCTTGGCGCCCAGCTCTGTTTTCAGTTGCTCTGCGTTCTCAGTTTCATTAAAACGAATGTACACAGCGAATGAAAACAGGACAGGACGCCAGGCAATGTGAGACCAGCGCGGGACAAACGCTTTAGCTGGCGGGGGTTGGGGACCCCTGCCAGCCAAACCGGGGATCCCAGAGCCAATTTGGGGGGCCCAGGCCCCCATGGCCCCCCTATAGCTATGCCACTGCTCCCTATCACTCCCCTATAGATCCGATGTACTTGTCTCAAATTCTCTTGAATTCAGATACTGTTTTCATCTCCACCACTTCCACCGGGAGGTTGTTCCAAGAATTCACCACCACCCTTTCCGTGAAGAAGTATTTCCTTAGGTTACTCCCTAGTCTGTATGATATCCAAATTTGAATAAAAATCTGCTGAAAAAAAACCCCCAAATAATCGACAGGCCATTCTTTGGACATTGAAACCTTTGGATACATATTTAAAACAAGATTTGTAATCACATTGACATTCTTTGTATGGAAATATAAAGGCTCAAGGCAACCAGTGTTTTATATCTGCTCACAGCCTTTGATATTCACAGAAAACTACCAGTTTGATATGATGAAACATCATTTTGTATACATGTTTTTCTTACTTCACTTAAAAAATTAATAAAAAAAGATGTGAACTTCTGAGTCTGTCCCCTTTCACCTTCATCCTATGCCCCCTCATTTTTTTTTTGTTACATTTGTACCCTGCACTTTCCCACTCATGGCAGGCTCAATGCAGCAGGCAATGGAGGGTTAAGTGACTTGCCCAGAGTCACAAGGAGCTGCCTGTGCCTGAAGTGGGAATCAAACTCAGTTCCTCAGGACCAAAGTCCACCACCCTAACCACTAGGCCACTCCTCCACTCCAGTTGAGGCTCACATTCTATGCATTTATGCCATGTAGGTATTTAAATGTCTCTATCATATCTCCATAAGAGTAGCCATACTGGGTCAGATCAATGGTCCATCTAGCCCAGTATCCTGTTTTCCAAACAGTGGTCGAGCCAGGTCACAAGTACCTGGCAGAAACTCAAATCGTGGCAAGATTCCAGAATCCCAAAAAGTGGCAACATTCCGGAACCCCAAAGAGTAGCAACATTCCCTGCTACCAATCCCAGGGCAAGCAACGGCTTCCCCATATGTGTCTCAAAATCAGACTAAGGACTTTTCCTCCAGGAACTTGTCCAAACCTTTTTTTAAAATCCAAATACGCTAACCGCTGTTACCACATCCTCCGGCAACTAATTCCAGAGCTTAACTGATTAGCAGACAAGTTTTGCACAGGTCCTGTTTGCGTATACTTTCTTTACTGCATCGGTGAGCAAAAACTGAGTGTTACACTTCTACGCTAAACCATCAGCACATGGCTTTCTCACAAGCTTTCTGCTTCGACCCCAGAAGCAGTGAACATCTAAACCAGGCATGGGCAACCACGGTCTTTGAGTGCCACGTCCCAGTCAGGTTTTCAAGATTACCATAATGAGTTTGCATGAGATTGATTTGCATGCAGTGGAAACAGTATATGCAAATCAATCTTATACATATTCATTGTGGAAATCTTGAAAACCTGACTGGGTTGTGGCCTTTGAGGACCGTGGTTGCCCAGCCCTGATCTAAACGGATTCAGAGGTTGAGGAGAGTGCTTGCTGGGGTCTGGGGGAGGGTCTTGCAAGGGGAGGCAGAGTGTTTGCTTAGGCCTGAGGTTGGAGAGGGGGATAGTACTTGCTGGGGTCAGAGCGTGTTTTTAAATACACACCTCAATGCAGAGGTTCTCAACCCCAGTCCTCAGGACACAACTAGCCAGTCAGGTTTTGGGGATATCCATCATGACCTCACTTGACCCTTCCTGTCCCTCCAACTATCGCCCCATCTCTCTTCTTCCCTTCCTCTCCAAATTACTTGAACGCGCTGTTCACCGCCGCTGTCTTGACTTCCTTTCTTCTCAACCTATTCTTGACCCACTCCAATCTGGTTTCCGCCCTCTTCACTGAAACTGCTCTTACCAAAGTCTCTAATGACCTGCTGCTGGCTAAATCCAGAGGTCTCTATTCTATCCTTATTCTTCTTGACCTATCTGCTGCTTTCGACACTGTTGACCACGCCATGCATCCATTCTGCAGCTCCCCATTACCTCTCCACTCTCATCTCTTCCTGCATTCCTCCCCGTGAACTCCGCTCATTGGACAAATCTCTCTTGTCGTCCCCCTTCTCCTCCACTGCTTCCAGGCTTCGTCCCTTTTCCTGGCAGCACCTTATGACAGGAACAGACTTCCTGAGCCTATACGTCTAGCTCCATCTCTACCTGTTTCCAAATCTATGCTGAAAACCCACCTTTTCACCACTGCTTTTGGCTCCTAACCACTACTCAATTCCCCTAGCCTTGTTCCTTCTCACCCAGTACTTCCCTCGCCCTTAATTGTCTTGTCTGTCTGTATTTTTAGATTGTAAGCTCTATCGAGCAGGGACTGTCTCTCTGTGTCAGGTGTTCAGCGCTGCGTGCATCTGGTAGTGCTATACAAATGCTAATAGTAATAATCATGAATATACACAAGTTAAATTTGCATGTACTACCTCCATTCTATGCAAATCTATCTCATGCATATTCATGGCGGATATCCTGAAAACCTGACTGCCTACATGTGTCTGGGTTGAGAACCCCCTGCCTTAATGTGATGTGATCAGATATAGAGGCTAAAGTAGTGGTGTTCAGCCATTCATGGGGGTTTAAAAATGTGTTTAATGATGGGAGGTGGTGGTCCCCAATGTGCTTGTTTGCCGAGATCCAGCACGTGACTTGAGGGGAAGCAGGGCAGGCAATGCACAGAAAACAGCGCTTGAGTAAGGCTTCAGCTGGCGGGGTTTAGAGACCCCCCCACCAGCCAAGGTATGTGGAGTTGCAGCAGGGAGGCGGGCCAAACTGTGCCCCTCCCCACTTTGGGCTCCAGAGCTCCCAAACGTTGAGATCTGGCTACGCCTCTTGAGTGTGGGATGGAGATGGTTGACACAGGAGAGGGAGGGAAAGTGGGAGATGCTAGACATGAGTGGAGAGAGAGTGAGGAGTGATGCAGGACATGAAGGAAAGAGGGAGGGAGATGCTAGACATGGGGGAGAGGGAGAGATTCAGGACATGAAGGGAAGGAGGAAGAGAGAAGGGAACAGCTGGACATGGGGGAAAGAGGTACAGGAAGAGGGGTGGGAGGGAGGTGCTGGACATGGGAGGAGAGAAGGGATAGAAGAAGGGTGGGAGAAGGGGAGATGCTGGACAAAACCATAAATCTAGGCATGGCATGAGATAAAGCCAGGACTGGAGTAGGCAGCAGGAAACTGTATACAGGAGGGCCAAGAGCTGACACCTTAGCAGAAGTCACAGCCTTGATTACCCTTCATGCCTCATACCCTGAAGTTGGCACATCCATTAGATGTGATAACATCTAGTAGATGCCCAAATCCTGCCAGCTACAACAGGTGGGCAAACTAGACCTACTGAACACAGGGATGGCAATACCCAATATTATTATTTTTAGTTTTTACACATAGTACATGGGAAAAAAAATACTTCCCTTCCCATATTCTAGTACAGCCAATCTGCAAAAACATCAAAGCCCTCCTTCTCAGGCTACCTAGCATGATACTGCATTTCAGCAGCGTACACTCACAGGGACACTTCTGCGTGAGTGGATTGAGATACAGCTTTGAAACCAGACCTCCATTGTATACTGTTTCAGATATCCCTCTGGCAAGATGAAAACGGAAGTGCTGGGTAAGAGCAGGGAAGGAGAAAATCAGGCTGTGTGGTCCCTGGTGAATTATTCACCCAAAGTAGCCCAATGTTACATGCTGTACTTCCTTTCTTCACCTGCACTCACAAAAACAGGCCACCGCGGACTCGTTCGTTCCTAATTAGGCTTGGTGGGAATTTACCGTTTCCTTCTGAAATGTTATGCAAATAGATGTTGGCTAGATTTTGCTCTGTATTCTGAGGATAAACATTGATAAGAGGAGGCAGCACCCCTCCCCTCCCCAGACTCTCTTGAACATTCTGGAAACACAAGAGATGCACTTGAGGGAGAGTAATTGTACAACGGGGAGCCTAGTTTAAGAGGGGTTGAGTAGATGCCAACTTAGGTGCTGTTTTAAAAAGATATATAGTAACATAGTAAATGACGGCAGAGACCTGTTCGGTCCATCCAGTCTGCCCAACAAGATAAACTCATTTTACATGGTATGCGATACTTTATATGTATACCTGAGTTTGATTTGTCCTTGCCATTCTCAGGGCACAGAATGTAGAAGTCAGCCTGGCGCTGTTCTTGTACTAAAAGTTCTGAAGATTCTGGAATCCTAAAGAGTTACAAGATTCCGGAATCCCAATTAGTAGCAACATTCCATGTAGAATCCCAAAGAGTAACATGGTAACGTAGTAAATGGCGGCAGATAAAGACCTAAACGGTCCATCCAGTCTGACCAACAAGATAAACTCATTGTGCATGGTATGTGATAGTTTATATGTATACCTGAGTTTGATTTGTCCTTGCCTTTCTCAGGACACAGACTGTAGAAGTCTGCCCAGCACTGTTCTTGTCGAAGCCCCTTCAAAATTTACACTCCAGCCCATCCACATCTATTCAGTCATGATCAGGGCACAGACCGAAGAAGTCCGCCCTGCACCGGTTTTGCTTCCCAATTACCGGTGTCACCACCGAATCGCCGCTAAGATTCCATAGATCCATTCCTTCTAAACAGGATTCCTTTGTGTTTATCCCACGCATGGTTGAATTCCATTACCATTTTCATCTCCACCACCTCCCGCAGGTGGGCATTCCATGTAACTACCACCCATTCCGTGAAAAAATACTTCCTGACGTTACTCCTGAGTCTGCCCTCCTTCAACCTCAATTCATGTCCTACCGCCTTCCCATCTCCAGAAAATGTTTGTTTGCGGATTAATACTTTTCAAATATTTGAACATCTGTGTCATGTCACCCCTGTTTCTCCTTTCCTCCAAAGTGTACATGTTCAGGTTGGCAAGTCTCTCCTCGTACAGTTTGCAACGCAAATCCCATACCATTTTTGGAGCTTTTCTTTGCACCGCTTCCAGTCTTTTTACATCTTTAGCAAGATACGGCCTCCAAAACTGAACACAATACTCCAAGTGGGGCCTCACCAATGACTTATGGAGGGTCAACAACACAGGTCCAGCATTTCTCTCTCTCTAGCCCTTGCCCCCCTCGTGGTCTGACATAACTCCTTCTCTCCATTTGTGGGTCCTGCACTTCTCCTCTTCTGTTCCACTCCCCACTCCACCCCGCGATCTGGTCTATGTCCCCTCTTGTGCTCCCCTTTCCAGCACTTCCAACCGCCCTCCCCTCCTGACCAGCACATCTCCATGACCCTCCAACTCCATCCTGGCCTGGTTAGAGTACTGGTCTTGATATCCACAGGTGCCTGGTTCAAATCCCACTGCTACTTCTTGTGATCTCGGGCAAGTCACTTAACTCTCCATTATCTTAGATACAAAGTTAGATTGTGAGCCCTCCAGGGACAGGGAAGTACCCAGTGTACCTGAATGTAACTCACTTTCAGCTACTACTAAAAAGTAAAGTTATGAACAAAATCCAAATAAATAAATAAATAGTTATATGAACATACAAGCCGGAGCCAGTAAGTAGCCCAAACCGTGAAGGGCTTTAAGCGGGAATCTTAATAGGATTTCTTTTTTTACATTTAGATTTTTGCTCACACCTTTTCCAGTAGTAGCTCAAGGTGAGTTACATTCAGGTACTCTGGATATTTCTCTGTCCCAGGAGGGCTCACAATCTAAGTTTGTACCTGAGGCAATGGAGGATTAAGTGACTTGCCCAAGGTCACAAAGAGCAGTAGTAGGATTTGAACAGGCCACCTCTGGATTACAAGACCAGTACTCTAACCACTAGGCCACTCCTCCACTAGCAACATTCCATCTAGAATCTCAAATAGTAGCAACATTCCAGAATCTCAAACTGTGGCAACATTCCATGTAGAATCTTCAATAGTAGCAACATTCCATATATTTAGTTATTCAATTTTGCTCACACCTTTTTCAGTAGTAGCTCAAGGTGAGTTACATTCAGGTACTCTGGATATTTCTCTGTCCCAGGAGGGCTCACAATCTAAGTTTGTACCTGAGGCAATGGAGGGTTAAGTGACTTGCCCAAGATCACAAGGAGCAGCAGCGGGATTTAAACTGGCCGCTTCTGGATTGCAAGACCGGTGCTTGCGGAGTGGAAGCACAACCCAGCATCTGGCTCCTGTGTGAATTATCCAGATTCTTGCCAAGGTCTGTGTGTGTGCAATGCAGCTACACAGAGTGCAGAGGAGATGGAGATACAAACGGGTGTAGCCAGATCTCGACGGGGGGGGGGGTGCAAGGTGAGGGGGCACATTTTAGCCTGCCTCCTCGCTGCCGCCCTCCCGCTGCGAAGGTACCTTGGCTGGTGGAGGACCCCAACCCCCGCCAGCTAAAGCGTTTGTTCCGCGCTGGTCTCACATTGCCTGGCGCCCTGCTCCGTTCTCAGTCGCTGTGCGTGCTCAGTTTTATTAAAATGAGCGTGCACAGCGACTGAAAACAGGACAGGATGCCAGATAATGTGAGAGCAGCGTGAGACAAACGCTTTAGCTGGTGGGGGTTGGGGACCCATGTCAGCCAAACTGGGGGCCCCAGAGTGAATTTGTGGGGCCCAGGCCCCCATCCCCCCCCCCTCCCGTAGCTACAACACTGGATACAAAAACCACTCCCAAGCCATTGCCTCCCTTGTGGTGACTGGGGCATGTTGCAGAAGGCACAGTCTGGCTCAGAAAGCTTCTGTCCTGTTCAGCGCTGAAAGGTACACAAAAAATGCCTCGTTACCCACTTCCAGGAGGCTTTTTGTCCAGTCCTCGTTTTGAACTTAAATCTCAAAGGAGTGTGGGATTTGTAGAAATCCAGGACTGCTCAAAATCTCTAGCCTGGGTAACTTGGCTTCTCTGGACAACCAGGAAAAGAACAGGCTTCAAAGAGTGACTTCCAGAGAAGCAGAGGCTCCTGTGGAGGTCTCTGACTAGTGCAGTCTCTGAAGTGAAAGGTCTCCTTCTGGTGGAAGGAATCTATACTGTGGACTCCACTTTCAGCAGAGGAGGAGGATTCATCAGTCTGATTCAGGTACAAAAATGCCTCATTAGCCTGATAAAGAGATAATCTCTAGGAAGAAGACCAGGTCAGACTCTCCCCCACATGCTTCTGGTTGTTTTTTTCACTTGTTTTGCCTGGTACATAGTGAATATGGTGCTTGCTCTGTGCACAGTTACTGGTTTCAATTCACTACTACTACTACTACTTAACACTTCTAGAGCGCTACTAGGGTTACGCAGCGCTGTACAGTTTAACAAAGAAGGACAGTCCCTGCTCAAAGGAACTTACAATCTAAAGGACAAAATGTCAAGTTGGGGCAGTCTAGATATCCTGAATGGAGGTAAAGTGGTTAGGTGCCGAAGGCGACATTGAAGAGGTGGGCTTTGAGCAAGGATTTGAAGATGGGCAGGGAGGGGGCCTGGCGTATGGGCTCAGGGAGTTTATTCCAAGCATGGGGTGAGGCGAGGCAGAAAGGGCGGAGCCTGGAGTTGGCGGTGGTGGAGAAGGGTACTGAAAGGAGGGATTTGTCTTGAGAGCGGAGGTTACAGGTAGGAACGTAAGGGGAGATGAGGGTAGAGAGGTAAGGAGGGGCTGCAGATCGAGTGCATTTGTAGGTTAGTAGGAGAAGCTTGAACTGTATGCGGTACCTGATCGGAAGCCAGTGAAGTGACTTGAGGAGAGGGGTGATATGAGTGTATCGGTCCAGGCAGAAGATAAGACGTGCAGCAGAGTTCTGGACGGATTGAAGGGGGATAGGTGGCTAAGTGGGAGGCCAGTGAGGAGTAGGTTGCAGTAGTCAAGGCGAGAGGTGTGAAACTGCAGGAGTGTGATGTACACCGAGACACTGGCATGTGATAATTTTGGCTGCTCATCTCTTGAGGCACCAGCGGTACCAGCTGTGATAAAGAGGACCACCGAAGGGAATCGGGGATGACCTCCCCTTACTCCCCCAGTTGTCACCAACCCCCTCCCACCCTAAATTTTTTTTTTTGCCAGCCTCTATGCCAGCCTCAAATGTCATGCCCAGCTCCATGACAGCAGTATGCAGGTCCCTGGAGCAGTTTTAGAGGGTGCAGTGCACTTCAGGCAGGCGGACCCAGGCCCATCCCCCCCTACCTGTTACACTTGTGCTGGTAAATGTGAACCCTTCAAAACCCACCCGAAACCCACTGTACCCACATGTAGGTGTCCCCCTGCACCCCTTATGGCTATAGTAGTGGTGTACAGTTGTAGGGAATGGGGTTTGGGGGGCTCAGCACCCAAGGTAAGGGAGCTATGCACCTGGGAGCAATTTGTGAAGTCCACTGCAGTGCCCCCTAGGGTGCCCAGTTGGTGTCCTGGCATGTGAAAGGGACCAGTGCACTACGAATGCTGGCTCCTCCCACGACCAAATGGCTTGGATTTGGTCATTTTTGAGATGGGCGTCCTCGGTTTCCATTATCGCCGAAAACCAGGGACGGCCATCTCTAAGGTTGACCATTTCAACATTTAGGTCGACCATCTCTAAGGTCGACCTAAATGTTGAGATTTGGGCGTCCCTGACCGTATTATCGAAAAAGAAAGATGGACGCCCATCTTGTTTCGATAATAGCGGTTTCCCCGCCCCTTCACGGGGCCGTCCTGCGGGGGCGCCCTCAAGAAAACATGGTTGCCCCATTTGATTATGCCCCTCCACATGTCCTCTTTTTGGACATCTTCAGATATGTCCTACAGAATTTTTAATGTTTAGGGAAATGTCCTCTTTTTCTTTGATGTGCCTATGACCAACACTCCTACCCGCATAATGAGAGAAACAATCTCTGGTTTATTAGTCAGTCTGGACACATGGGGGCGCTAAAGAGAGAGAAATGCAGTGCTGATCCCCTCTCTGCTCCCCTGCTGGTTGAATCTGTCAAAGGAATTTTGTTCATACAGCACGATTTTAAGCATATGTCATGCAAAGACTTTCACACGCATCACAGAAGCCAGACAAAGGGATATGCGCTGTTATGAAAAGTATGCTTAGGCTAACTCAGTCAAACTCAAATCCAGAATTTCTTGAAATGTAGAATGTCTACTGCTGTAGCGTAAGTCACTTTCATGTGTGCTCATTAACGACAATTAAATAAGTACATATAAGTACATAAGTAATGCCATACTGGGAAAAGACCAAGGGTCCATCGAGCCCAGCATCCTGTCCACGACAGCGGCCAATCCAGGCCAAGGGCACCTGGCAAGCTTCCCAAACGTACAAACATTCTATACATGTTATTCCTGGAATTTTGGATTTTTCCAAGTCCGTTTAGTAGCGGTTTATGGACTTGTCCTTTAGGAATTCGTCCAACCCCTTTTTAAACTCTGCTAAGCTAACCGCCTTCACCACTTTCTCCGGCAACGAATTCCAGAGTTTAATTACACGTTGGGTGAAGAAAACTTTTCTCCGATTTGTTTTAAATTTACTACACTGTAGTTTCATCGCATGCCCCCTAGTCCTAGTATTTTTGGAAAGCGTGAACAGACGCTTCACATTCACCTGTTCCACTCCACTCATTATTTTATATACCTCTATCATGTCTCCCCTCAGCCGTCTCTTCTCCAAGCTGTATAGCCCTAGCCTCCTTAGTCTTTCTTGATAGGGAAGTCGTCCCATCCCCGCTATCATTTTAGTCGCCCTTCGCTGCACCTTTTCCAATTCTACTATATCTTTCTTGAGATGCGGCGACCAGAACTGAACACAATACTCAAGGTGCGGTCGCACCATGGAGTGATACAACGGCATTATAACATCCTCACACCTGTTTTCCATACCTTTCCTAATAATACCCAACATTCTATTCGCTTTCTTAGCCGCAGCAGCACACTGAGCAGAAGGTTTCAGTGTGTTATCGACGACGACACCCAGATCCCTTTCTTGGTCCGTAACTCCTAACGTGGAACCTTGCATGACGTAGCTATAATTCGGGTTCTTTAGCAAAGGTAGCAACCATTTTTATTTTTTCTGTCCTCTCTTTTTGTCTCCACAAATATGATAACCCTGTCCATGTTGGATTCACAGGCAAGCAAAGGGGGAGGGGAGTATGGCAATGGGCTATTTAAGGGCAGCAGTGGTGGTATCCAAAAATGTGGGGTGATCAGAGCAGCGGGTTAGGAAACAGCAAAGCCAGGGCTCAAATCCCATATCTACAGTGCCGTAGCGAGGGCGGCTGACACCCGGGGCGGGTCGCCGCTGCGCACCGGCTCCCCCCCCCCCCCCCCGTAGCGCATTCTTACTGGCATAGGAAAGCAGGGAGCGGGCGGGAGGGCCGATCCGCCCCGACTGCACGTCGCTGGGAGCTGCGTCGGCTCCGCTGGTTCCCTGTTCTCTCTGCCCCGGAACAGGAAGTAACCTGTTCCGGGGCAGAGGGAGCGGGGAACCAGCGGAGCCGACATCCCCCCGGCGGCGTGCACCTGGGGCGGACCGCCCCCCCCTTCCTACGCCACTGCATATCTCCCACTGGAAGAGGGAAGCCTGGGTTCAAATCCTACTTCTTCCACTCACAGTGCCCATGGCCTTGGGCAACTCACTTCAGGAACTTGTTTAGTAGGGACTTATGGAGGGGCATAATCGAACGAAAACGTCTATCTCCATGGGCGTTTATCTCCAAGAACGGGTCTGTGAAGGGGCGGACCGAACCGTATTTTCGAAAAAAATAGACGTCCATGTTTTATTCGACAATTTGTGAGCTGGCCGTTTTTGTTTTTCAGAGATAATGGAAAATGAAAGCGCCCAGCTCAAAAACGAATAAATCCAAGGCATTTGTTCGTGGGAGGGGCCAGGATTCGTAGTGCACTGGTCCCCCTCACATGCCAGGACACCAACCGGGCACCCTAGGGGGCACTTTTACAAAAACAAAAAAAAAGGTAAAAGAGCTCCCAGGTGCATAGCACCCTTCCCTTGTGTGTTGAGCCCCTCAAACCCCCTCAAAACCCACTGCCCACAAGTCTACACCATTACGATAGCCCTAAGGGGTGAAGGGGGGCACCTACATGTGGGTACAGTGGGTTTGGGGGGTTGGACGACTAATAAGCATTAAGCAGCACAATTGTAACAGGTAGGGGGGGATGGGCCTGGGTCCACCTGCCTGAAGTCCACTGCACCCCCTAACAACTGCTCCAGGGACCTGCATACTGCTGCCAGGGAGGTGGGTATGACATTTGATGGTGAAAATAAAAAGTTGTGAAACATCATTTTTTTGTGGTGGGAGGGGGTTAGTGACCACTGGGGGAGTCAGGGGAGGTCATCCCCGATTCCCTCTGGGGGTAATTTGGTCATTTAGGGCACTTTTTGGGGCCTTATTCGTGAAAACACAGGGTCCAGGAAAAGTGCCCTAAATTCTAGCTACAAACGCATACTTTTTTTCCATAATCGGCGAAAGGCGCCCATCTCTGTTCGGGTGATAACCATGCCCCAGTCCCGCCTTCACCACACCTCCGACACGCCCCCGTCAACTTTGTACGCTTCCGCGATGGAGTGCAGTTGAAAAAGTCCAAGTTCAGCTTTCGATTATACCGCGTTATTCGTTTTTGTGAGATAAACGTCCATCTCCTGATTTAGGTCGGAACTTGGGCGTTTTTCTCGTTCGATTATAAGCAGGATAGTGACTTTCATGCCAGGCAAATCAAAGCAATTTACAGAGAAAAGACCTCCAGACCTTACGTAGGACAGAAAAGGAGCAACATCGATCCTAGTTTAGTGAACAAGTGGGGTCTGTGCTGAAAGGACTTTGATTTCTTGGTTGCATGTGTAGCCCTTTGACAGACACAACAAGCAGCAGACCAGGTAACCAAAATATACATGTATTTAAAGCCAATAGGACATTTAAAACTTATGAAAACATGAAATTTTTTTTAAAAACATAAGTAAAACACACATTTAAAAAGCTTTCCTTTTCTGGCTCAGCTGGCCATGGAAGTAAATTTGTGTATTTGCTTGTTATCACCTCTTGAGCTCAGGTTGGGAAAAGGGAAGCCAATTAGGGGTATGTTTACTAAGGTGCGTTAGCGTTTTGTGAAAAGGGTCCACTGCTTCCCGGCAAAGTGGAGCCGTCCACCCGCAGAACTTCCAGATCTCACCACCCTTGCAGACAGTGGCTAGGTCAAACGATTTTTATTATCAGGCCAATAACTGGCTGTATCAAACTTCAGTACATACGTTATCCCCGAACAAACAGGTTCCACCCAAAATAGGTTTCCAACCCCACCGGGCTTTTTTTCCCAGAACAAGGCAGGTTTTCAAAGTCAGGCTTTCTATGAGCAGGTAAATAAATCAGGCTTCCAGTAAACCAGGTTACTCTCACCTCTTAACCCCATTTCCAAACCCTCGGGAGCTGGCCATCCCTGCCTTGGAACTCTCCCTTTCCATAGAGGCTTCTCCCCCTCCCTGGGATTCCTCCCCACCCCCTTCCATATAATCCGTCCAATCATCTTCTTCCCTCTCCCTGGGCCCCTCTCTATCCCAGCTGGGCCGCATGGTATATTGATTGCGTATCCAGGGGAACTGAGCTTCTTCCCTCTGCCTCCCCCTAGTGGGTGACGAAATTATAGGCTGCTACTACTACTACTACTACTACTACTACTATTTAGCATTTCTATAGCGCTACAAGGCGTACGCAGCTCTGCACAAACATAGAAGAAAGACAGTCCCTGCTCAAAGAGCTTACAATCTAATAGACAAAAAAATAAATAAAGTAAGCAAATCAAATCAATTAATGTGAACGGGAAGGAAGCGAGGAGGGTAGGTGGAGGCGAGTGGTTACAAGTGGTTACGAGTCAAAAGCAATGTTAAAGAGGTGGGCTTTCAGTCTAGATTTAAAGGTGGCCAAGGATGGGGCAAGACGTAAGGGCTCAGGAAGTTTATTCCAGGCGTAGGGTGCAGCGAGACAGAAGGCGCGAAGTCTGGAGTTGGCAGTAGTGGAGAAGGGAACAGATAAGAAGGATTTATCCATGGAGCGGAGTGCACGGGAAGGGGTGTAGGGAAGGACGAGTGTGGAGAGATACTGGGGAGCAGCAGAGTGAGTACATTTATAGGTTAGTAGAAGAAGTTTGAACAGGATGCGAAAACGGATAGGGAGCCAGTGAAGGGTCTTGAGGAGAGGGGTAGTATGAGTAAAGCGACCCTGGCGGAAGACGAGACGGCTAAGCCTGGCTATCCCCCTGTCTCCCTCTGCTGGAACTGGGAATCCATTCCCTTGTCTCCAGACTACTCTCTGTCTCCCTCCTTGCAATGGCTTCTGGTACTTGTATTTCAGGGTCTAACTGCTTCATCCTAGTTGCCCTGGCAGTAGCCTTGTCACAGTTTTTAACGTGCCTGTAAATTTAAGGCGCATTAAACGCTAATGCGCCTATACATTTCTATGGGCGTGTTAGCGTTTAAGACACGTAAACCATTTAACTGCATTAAAAATTCGAATGCAGCCACAGCGCTGCTTAGTAAACATAGGCGTAAATCTCTCATCGAAATCCCAAACTGAAATCCCGGAAGAGGAGTTCGAGCATTTACTGTGGGCTCCAACCTGGTGTCTAAAGTATATGGAACTGTTGTTCTGGGATGCAGAAACGGAGGCTCAACCTTCAGGGAGTGTGGAAAGAAGTGCCTAGAAATATTTTAGAAGGCATATGACAAAGTTCCTCTTCAGGGACTCGTCGGGACATTGAAAGTCATGGGACCAGAGGAAAGTCCCTTTTGTAGACTGGAAATGGGCTACAATACTCAGTTAACCAAACGGAAAAAGATCAATACGCTTCAGTGCTGATCTGGAAAGTTCTAAAAACTGGTGACCATTATATAGCAGGGTTGGTGAAAGTAGAGGAGACCCCAGAGCAGAACTGAGCACCAGGTGAGATGGAGTATCTGGATCACCTTGGGGGCTCATTTTCGAAAGAGAAAAATATCTAAAAAGTGGCATAAATCAGCATTTGGATGCTTTTTCTCATAAAAACGTCCAAATCAGTATTTTTGAAACCTAGTTTAGACTGTTTTCTATGCTGTTCATCTGCAGTGTGTCCAAATCTTAAGGGGGCGTGTCTGGGGAGCGTTAAGGGCAGGATTTGGGCGTTCCTAACACTTACACATTTTTCAGCCATAATGGAACAAAACAAAACTAAAACTGAGACGTTTTGAGCTAGACCTGTTTTTATAATGAATAAGGCACAAAAAGGTGCCCTAAATGACCTGATGACCACTGGAGGGAATCAGGGATGACCCCCCCCCCCAAAAAAAATATATGAATAAAAATATGACTTGACAGCCTCAGATGTTAGAGCCAGGTCTATTACAGCGACATGCAGGTCCCTGGAGTAGTGTAATGGTCGCTGGAGTGCACTGTGTGGGGTGGGGGACTCGGGTCCCTATCTCCCTCTACCTGTCACACGTGTGGTAGAAACTGTGATCCCTACCAAAGTCACCAAAACCCTACTGTATCCACATATAGGTGTCCACTTCACCCATAAGGGCTATTGTAGTGCTGAACAGTGGGGGGCAGTAGGTTTTGGGTGTGTTTCGGAGAGCTCAGGGGACAAGATAATGGAGCGAAGGTGAGATGTGTACCTGGGAACATTTTTAAGAAGCGCACACAAGTGCCCTCTAGGGTGCCCCATTGCTCTCCTGGGATGTCTGGGGGACCAGTCTGCCAAAAATGCTGGCTCCTCCTACATCCCAATGGCTTGATTTTTTACGTTTTGCACTTTTTTTTTATTTTTTTTCGAAAATGGACCAAAAAGCAAAAAGTGCAAAGCACAAAACCTTGTTCGAAAACAGTATAAAAAAAAAAAAAAAAGACGTTTTCCTTTTTTGAAAATGACCTTCTTTCCTATTTTTGCAAAACGTCCAAAGTCGGGCTTAGACGTCATATCGAAAACGCCCCTCCACGTCACACAGGGCCATCTTCAGGGCTGTGTGGGTGTTGCAACCATACAGACCACAAGGGAGACAAGGGCACTAAAATCAACCCTTGTCCAATGTCTCCCCTGTGGTGGCTGCTGTTCAGTGGGCGGGGCAGGCACTAGGGGGTTGACACACAAGGCACAAATCCAGCTTGGGAGGCTCTTGGTATCAAGTAGCAGAAAGCAGGGCCGCCGAGACGGGGGAGGGGGCAAAATTTCCCGGGCCTCCAAGGGGGGCCCGGCGCCGGGGTCAGGCTGCCGGCGCTGCAGTCCCCGGTCTCACCTGCCTGCCTCCTCGGCTCCGGGCCTCCTTCATTCAAAGCAGCAGTCGCAGATCGCGTCTCTTCTGGCCTTCCCTCCCTGTGTCCCACCCTCGCGGGAACCGGAAGGTACATCAGACAAGGGTGGGACACAGGGAGGGAAGGCCAGAAGAGACGCAATCTGCGACTGCCGCTTTGAATGAAGGGAGCCCGGAGCCGTGGATCAACCCTGTCCTGGGAATCTGGATCCAGTTGCAACCTTAGGGTAGCCCCATAATTTCTGTCAATAAAGCTGTGGACCTACTTATGATCTGTTTGTTTTGTGACCGTTGGGAGTGGGGGAAGGGAGGAAGGGTGCTGGGAATGGCTAATGGGGAAATGACTGCCATGCCCGGTTTCACTGTTAATAACCATAGAACAATTTACCTGAATATAATATGTAAAACCCCTTTGGCTGTACCACAGAAAGGTGCTTTGTCAGATGCATGACCCATACCCTTCCCCATAGCAATGATTTTAGAGTACGCCCAAATCAAAACTATTTGGATGTCCCTTTCGATTATGCCCCTCCAGGTCTCTCTCAGCCAATCACAGCGCGTTTAGCTGACACCAGTGCACATTTCCAAACTCGTTCAATTGTCTGTAGAGCTCCTATTTTGACAGAAAAGATGGGGAAAGAGGCAAAAAAAGGTTAAAACTTTCCCCCACCTCTCCCCAATTATAGGCTTGCTTCACCTATCTGTGACTGCACCTCGATTTTCAGGTTTTATCTGCCCGGTTTGTTGCTTAAAATCTTCATAGTCCTGTATTCATTTACTGCACGGTGGAAATGTAGCATAAAGCTCCGGATGTGTTCCCTGTAACCCATGTCCAGACAGTTGTCTGCTGACACTAGTTATTTATAGGACCCCCTGATATCTGACATCTCCGGAAAGTGTCACCCTAGAGATAAGTAGGAACAGATTTTTCACAAGCCTTTTTAGTACAGTAGGTAGTGCGTCAGCCTTGTAATCTTGTTTGATCCTCAGGGAAGGCATCTGCTGCCCTCAAGACTAGAAGTTTATTTCATTTTAAAGATATAAAGAGGAGGGAGTTGGTCCAGAGGGCAGCTACTAAAGTGGTCAGTGGTCTTCATCATAAAGCATATGGGGACCAGTGGCGTAACTACGTGGGGCCTGGGGGGCCTGGGCCCCCATAGATTTGGCCCTGGACCCCCCTGCCGACGACCCGCTGCCAACCCGCCATTGCCATCGCCTGCCTTTGCTGGTGGGGGACCCCAACCCCCGCCAGCCGAGGTCCTCTTCTTCCCGCAAAAGGCTTCCTTCTGTTTCTGACGTTTTGCACGTACAACGTGCAGGACGTCAGAAACAGAAGGAAGCCTTTTGCGAGAAGAAGAGGACCTCAACTGGCGGAGGTTGGGGTCCCCCACCAGCAAAGGTAGGCAACGGCGGGTTGGCGGCGGGAGGGGGGTCGAGAGGGTCGGCAGCGGGAGGGGGGCAAAGTCGGCAACTGTGGGGGAGGGGCTAAAATGTGCCCCCTCACCTCGGGCTCTAGACCCCCCTCCCGCCGAAGTGTGGCTACGCCCCTGATGGGGACCAGGAAGAAGAGGGGAGATAAATGCACAGGAGATAAGAGTCTCTTTCAATTGAAAGGAAGCTCTGGAATGATGGGGGATAGGATGGAGGTGACAGGGGATAGACTCAGAAATACTGAGGAAATAATTCTTCGTGGAAAGGGTGGTGAATTCATGGACAGCCTCCTGGTGGAGGTGAAAACTGTATCTGAATTCAAGAAAGCTTGGGACATGAAATGAGATTGAAGGGGGGCAGACTCAGGAAAGATGTCAGGAAGTAGTTTTTCACGGAGAGGGTGGTGGACGCTTGGAATGCCCTCCCGCGGGAGGTGGTGGAGATGAAAACGGTAACGGAGTTCAAACATGCGTGGGATGTGCATAAAGGAATCCTGTTCATAAGGAATGGATCCTCAGAAGCTTAGCTGAAATTGGGTGGCGGAGCAGGTGGGGGGAAGAGGGGTTGGTGGTTGGGAGGCTAGGATAGGGGAGGGCAGACTTATACGGTCTGTACCAGAGCCGATGATGGGAGGCGGGACTGGTGGTTGGGAGGCAGGAAATACTGCTGGGCAGACTTATACGGTCTGTGCCCTGAAAAGGACAGGTACAAATTCAAGGTAAGGTATACACATATGAGTTTATCTTGGGCAGACTGGATGGACCGTGCAGGTCTTTTTCTGCCGTCATCTACTATGTTACTATGTTACACAGGATCTCTGAGGAAGGATGGGCAGACTGGATAAGCCATATGGTCTCTGTCTGCCTTCATTTTTCTCTTTTTTTTTTCTATGTGTCGCGGAGGTTGCAGTTTTCTTGTACAGCATCCCATTTTGTCCTGGGGTTAGCTGCTCTTACAGATACAATCTCCCTTCCTCTGGACATCCTGGCTAATGGCAGGAGACCAGTGACACACTCCCAACACTTTGGAACATAACTGGAGCCTGCCTTTGATCTTGGATGTTGCTGTGTTTGGACAGAGCAGATCAGAGGATTTTGTGTGTTCACACGGACACGATCTTAGACTGATGCAAAATGATGATTTCCTGTCCAAAGGGCATTAACGTTATTTATTTTCTGAGACTTCAGTATAATATTATAAATAATGAGAGGGCTCACCACAATACCCTTACATTATAAAGACGTGGAGGATGCAAAACCATCGGATGTAGTATCCCAGAGGATGCATAGAATGCTGTTTCATATCAATGAGATGTGTCAATTATTTTAGGTTGCTTCGCTCCTTCTTAGATGCAGAACTTTGCATGTGCTTATGACTATTTTAGCTATGTAACTTTCTGCGCAATAAGCACATCATTAAATAAATAGTTTTTTTGGTGGTTCAGGTGACAAGTGCTGTTTACGACCATGTGGAAGACCCTGGGAAGTGGGGTCACAATGTTCACAGCCCCTGGAGGGGAGAGGGAGCCACAGTCCTTGCTTAAGAGTGACATCTAGTGGCTGGAATTAGGGACCTTGATTGTAGGGTCTGGAAAAAGCTCTCCTGTTCGTGGCCCGCTGGCCCAGGACCATCAATGCAATGACAAGACTAGGTATGTGTGGGGGCACGGAAAAAAAATCCATGGGTAGCTGTGAATGAAGATTGAGGGCTGCAGATCCCAGGCATGGTTCAAAATTATCTGGAACAATAGAGGAGCAGGAATTCAAAAAATGTATTTTTACCCAGTAGGAAATGAGGCAGGAAGTGGAGTCAGCTGATACTAACCAATGACAGGGCAGCTTTAAAAATGCTAGATGACATCACAGTGTGCCCCGACCTCTCTGAGATTACAACTGCACTGAACTGCAGGTCAAAGGAAGGGGATTTGACATGACATGATTTGTCACAAGGTGCTTCGCTATCCGTCAAGAAGTGTAAATCAAATTGCGCGAAAGGGGATGGATGTGGTGGTCTTCTAAAACCTGTTTCACCGACAGCAGGGGTTCTTAATCTGGGGTTCATGGGCCCCCAAGGGGGTTGGGGATTGATTTCGGGGGATCCATGAACTTGGATAGGAAAAGAATTACAACTTTATATTTAGTAACCTCTAACAGAAATTTGGTTTTTCATTCAACAAATTAATATATGGCCTCTGTCTCCAAAACTGTTTTATCTTCAATAAATCTCATTATCTAAAGTTATTATACCCTAAAAGACTGAAACCAGAATACATCTGGTTGGGTGAAGTACCTTTTTCTCTGAAAGTGTGTAATTGGTCATTTCTAATGATCCAACACACATTTGTTATTTTTTTTTTTAATATTTTGATCACTCTATTTGAGCATAATTAGTTTCTCTCAGGAGCAATTTCTCCAAGTGGGTTAGTTTTCTGCAGACCGTGACAGGAATGAACCTCGCTCCTAAATCGGGGCATGTGGAGCATGATCTCAGTCTCTCAAATGTACTGCTAATTCTCACCGTAACCAGGGCCGCTGAGAGACTGGGCTGGGCCCGGGGCAAGGCCACCCCCCTCCACCCGCCCCCTCCGTCCACCACCGGGCCCCCCTGAATTCAGATCATAGCACCTCACTTCGACCTCGCTCCGTGTGAAAGAAGCACAGCAGCAGCAGTCTGCAGATCGCCTCCCTTCAGGCCTTCCCTCCCTGTGTCCTACCCTCGCGCAAGTTATGTCAGACAAGGGCGGGACACAGGGAGGGAAGGCCTGAAGGGAGGCGATCTGCAGACTGCCGCTGCTGTGCTTCTTTCATATGGAGCGAGGTCGAGGTGAGGCGCTATGATTTGAATTCAGGGGGGCCCGGTGGTGGACAGAGGGGGGGGGCGGGTGGAAGGGACTGCGGCGCTGGGCCCCCCTTGGAGGCCCGGGCCTGGGGAATTTTGTCCTCCCTGCCCCCCCCCCTCGGCGGCCCTGACCGTAACACTTGTATTATGTCAAAGAGAGCTTTGCTCTGGAGTTCATAGGACGTAACCCATATAGGCAACTTATTCAGGTGTCTTCGGAAATTATTTTTGATTAAGCCTATGGCTACCAATATAATGCAAAAGTTTTCTGTATCTTTCTGCCACATATTTTCTTGGTTTGTGATTTTTTTTTTTTGTTACATTTGTACCCCGCGCTTTCCCACTCATGGCAGGCTCAATGCGGCTTACATGGGGCAATGGAGGGTTAAGTGACTTGCCCAGAGTCACAAGGAGCTGCCTGTGCCTGAAGTGGGAATCGAACTCAGTTCCTGAAGTCGGCCCTTACAGATCACCAATGTGGCCGCGCAGGCTTCTGCTTCTGTGAGCCTGTGCAGCCTTCTACATGGAATGTTGCTAGTGGAATAGCAACATTCCATGTAGAATCTCCAATAGTAGCAACATTCCATGTAGAATCTCCAATAGTATCTATTTTATTTTTGTTACATTTGTACCCTGCGCTTTCCCACTCATGGCAGGCTCAATGCGGCTTACATGGGGCAATGGAGGGTTAAGTGACTTGCCCAGAGTCACAAGGAGCTGCTTGTGCCTGAAGTGGGAATTGAACTCAGTTCCTCAGGACCAAAGTCCACCACCCTAACCACTAGGCCACTCCTCCACTGTTGCTACTATTGGAGATTCTACATGGAATGTTGCTATTCCACTAGCAACATCAGCCCTTGCAGATCACCAATGTGGCCGCGCAGGCTTCTGCTTCTGTGAGTCTGACGTCCTGCACGTACGTGCAGGACGTCAGACTCACAGAAACAGAAGCTTGTGCAGCCTTCTACATGGAATGTTGCTAGTGGAATAGCAACATTCCATGTAGAATCTCCAATAGTAGCAACATTCCATGTAGAATCTCCAATAGTATCTATTTTTTTTTTGTTACATTTGTACCCTGCGCTTTCCCACTCATGGCAGGCTCAATGCTGCTTACATGGGGCAATGGAGGGTTAAGTGACTTGCCCAGAGTCACAAGGAGCTGCCTGGGCCTGAAGTGGGAATTGTTTGCATTTCTTGATAGCTGAAGATTTTCCGTGCTACATAATTTACAGAATAATCACTTGGAACTGACACCAACGCCCAACCTCTTCCTCGTGGTGCTGCAGTACAGAAGAAGTTGTCAGCATCCCGTCGATGCCGGGACTCCCCAAGCACGCTCAGTTCTTGCGTGAACTGAGCATGCACAAGGAGTTTCGGTGTTGGAGGCTGGAGGCAGCCTGCTGATTTCTTCTGTATTGCAGCAGTGTGCGGAGAGGAGCAGTTTGGCAACAAATTTCTTTGGCTGCTGGGGCTTCGGCATCCCCATCAGCCATTTATTAATTTTTATTTATTTATTTGTTGCATTTGTATCCCGCATTTTCCCACCTATTTGCAGGCTCAATGTGGCTTACATAGTACCGTAAAGGCGATCGCCAATTCCAGTATGAACAATTACATAATGATGCAGTGGTAGAATAAGGTTCATGTATAACAGACACAATAGGGAATTGTAGAGAGGAAGAGTTGTGTTATGTCCATTGCGCTCTTTGGTTTTGATTGTGTTACAGGGTTCAGGCAATTGAGGTTGGGTCAGTAGGGTATGCTTTATTGAACATGTTAGTTTTTAGTGATTTCCAGAAGTTTAGGTGGTCGTAAGTTGTTTTCACGGCTTTTGGTAATGCGTTCCACAGTTGTGTGGTTATGTAGGAAAAGCTGGATGCATAAGTTGATTTGTATTTGAGTCTTTTGCAGTTTGGGTAGTGGAGATTTAGGTATGCTCGTGTTGATCCTGTTGTGTTTCTGGTTGGTAGGTCTATGAGGTCTGTCATGTATCCCGGGGCTTTGCCGTAGATGATTTTATGAACCAGGGTGCAGATTTTGAAAGCAATACGTTCTTTGATTGGGAGCCAGTGCAGTTTTTCTCGGAGGGGTTTGGCGCTTTCGAATTGCGTTTTTCCAAATATGAGTCTGGCTGCGGTGTTTTGAGCGGTCTGAAGTTTCTTGATGATTTGTTCTTTACATCCCGCATAGATTCCGTTGCAGTAGTCTACATGGCTTAGTACCATTGATTGTATCAGGTTGCAAAATGTATCCCTCGGTTAAGAATGGATTCACACGTTTGAGTTTCCACATTGAATGGAACATTTTCTTAGTTGTAGATTTCACTTGGTTCTCTAGAGTGAGGTTACGGTCGATTGTAACGCCGATGATTTTCAGACTGTCTGAGATAGGAAGCGTGTAATCTGGGGTGTTTATGCTAGTGGGTTTGTTTGTGTTGTCCTGGGATGAGAGGATGAGACAGTGTGTTTTTTCTGTGTTGAGTTTTAATTGAAATGCATTTGCCCATGAGTCCATGATGTTTAAGCTGAGCTTCATTTCGTTGGAGATTTCGGTCAGGTCATGTTTGTAGGGAATGTATATAGTGACATCGTCTGTGTAGATGAAAGGGTTGAGGCCATGGTTGGATAAGGACTTGGCTAGTGGGGTCATCATTAGGTTGAAGAGGATCGGAGATAGTGGTGATCCTTGAGGTGCTCCACAGTCTGCTTTCCACGGTGATGATATGTTTGAGTTTGATTTCACTTGGTATGTTCTAGTGGTTAGGAAAATAGTATATTTCCGCCAATACCGAAGTAATCTAGTAATCTTAGTAGTATTTTATGGTTTACCATGTCGAATGCACTAGACATGTCGAATTGGAGGAGTATGCTTTTGCCTATTGCTATTTCATGCTTGAATTTGGCTAGGAGGTTGATTAGTACTATTTCAGTGCTGTGGAGTGGTCGAAATCCTGATTGTGATTCATGTAGTACTAGCCGTTAAGCCCGTTAAAACGGGCGAGATTTGTAATTCTCACCTCCATGTCCAGCAAACCTCCTCTCTCACCTGCCCTCCCCTCCCCCATCCCCCTCCATGCCGGGTCCCCTGCACTGACATGACAGCGCCTCTCACCTCCGTGTGAAAGCGCTGCAGGCAGCAGCAGATCGCTCTGCTGCTGCCTGCAGCGCTTCCACACGGAGGTGAGAGGCGCTGTCATGTCAGTGCAGGGGGCCCGATACGGAGGAGGGAGGGAGCGGCAGCGACGATGACGTCGGGGATGGGGGGAGGGTGGAGGTTGGTGCGCCGGTGATGTTCCTTTCCTTCGTCTCCAGGCTCTCCAGCGGCAGCGGCAGGCTGGCAGCGTCCGTTTCCCTCTCTGTTCCACCCTCTGACGTCATCACATCTTGATGCGAGGGCGGGACAGAGAGGGAAGTCTCTACTGCGCATTTGCGGGTGAGTCGGTCACTTGTCTTTTATATGTTTGATTGTGAATTTGTTCATATAATCAGTGAGTTGTTTGGTTACCATGCTTTTCATCAGTTTGACTGCCAGTGGGATGGAAGATACCGGGCAGTAATTAGAGATTTTGTTTGTTTTTTTTCTTGGAATCTTTTGGTATTTAATGGGAGCTGCATGTTTGGAGGGGGACTAATCCCAAAGAGGGGGGGGGGGGGGCAAGGCACTCCCCCCCCCCCCCTCCTCACCGTGGCTATGCCACTGGTCCTTCAGCAGGACAAAAATCTACATGTGTACTTCCCATTTTGCAAAAGGAATACCTTTGTGGGAAAAATTTCTGTCAGGTTTTACAACAGCCGAAAGGCATGTTTAAAAAGTGCTTGTTTTGGCCACGGGATGAAAGGAGTCACTTTCCTTAATGCACCATTGTTTATTTACCACTCCAAAATGAAGAAATATGAAAATTGTGGCCTCACTGTAACCAATCAATCTGTTCCCATTTGGCTTATTACGGGAACATTGGACACTAAAGGGTTAATTCGTGGCACTTACACATCTAGGTTTGTAAACTGGGGCAGCTGAATTTGGAAGTGGTGCCACTGATGTGTGAAAGTTGTGACATCACTGCTTCCACGTGGAACTGCCATGTGGAATCCCGAGTTCACTCTGCTTATTTTTGTCACGTGTATATTTGCAAAATGGCTGCTCCTGGTGTGTGCACCCGGGAAACAGGGCTGGCTCAACAGTTGTGGACCATGTGAGCCACTGGCTCAGGGTGCCGGTGCTAAAGGGTACCTAAATCCCAGTCTGGCATTTCCCCCAGTCCCCTGATCGACCTTCAGACTTCTAGAGGTCAGTCGCAGCAGCAGTAATTTACACATGCCTGCACCGTGCCCTGAGCTTTCTCTTTGCTGTATCCCACCACTTTCTGTGACACAAGGTCTTGTTTCCAGTGGGGAAACACATGGCAGAGGAAAGGCTTCAGGCTGAGTGCAGACAGCATGTGTGAATCACTTCCCCTGCTAGTGGCCTCTAGAATTTTGAAGGTAGATTGAGGTGGGGGGAAGGAGGTGAGAGAGAGGGAAGATGCTAGACAGCAGGTAGTGAGGGGCAGGGAGGGAACAGAGAGGGAGAGTCTGGTGCTTCTGTCACCGGTGGGCAGAGCAAGGTTGCCAGATGGGCGGTTTTCACGCCCAATTGGGCGGCTTTCCGTGACCCGCTGCGGGAAACTTTTGACCGCTGCGGGTCGCGGTTTTTTGGGCGGCTTCACGTTCGGTTGGGCTGGTTTTGTTTTGTTCTTCAGCTGCGGTTTTCACAGCACGGGGGACGTAGTTAATGGCGTGGGGGTGGAGCTGGTGATGAAGGGGGTGGAGCTGGTGATGTAGGGGGTGGAGCTGTGAACGTCAGGGGCGGGGTGTGCAGTTTTGGGCGGGTTTAGAACTGGTTTGGGGTGGGAAAAATGATTTAAATCTGGCAACCCTGGGGCAGAGGATTTGAGAGGGGAAGATACTGATGGTGGGTGAGAGGGGGAAGAGGAGTGGAGGGAGAGATACTGGATTGCAGGTGAAGATGGGGGTGTCAATTCAAAAGTTGGCTTAGGGCACCACAGTGCCTTCAGCTGGCCCTGCTGGCGAATACATGTGCACCCCTGTGTGTCCAGATAGTTATTTTCTAAAATATTCCACGTTTGACAGAGCCTTTTGAGAAAAACTGCCACACTTACCATGTCCCAACCTGAACTATCTGAATTCCAGTCTCAGCATCCTATGCAAAACGGACCTTACTGACTAGCTCTGGTGGTTTGTTTATTTATTTTGCTCACACCTTTTTTAGTAGTAGCTCAAGGTGAGTTACATTCAGGTACTCTGGATATTTCTCTGTCCCAGGAGAACTCACAATCTAAGTTTGTAGCTGAGGCAATTGAGGGTTAAGTGACTTGCCCAAGATCACAAGGAGCAGCAATCAGGATTTGAACCCACCACCTCTGGATTTCAAGATTGGTGCTCTAACCACTAGGCCACTCCTGTCCATTGGTGTTCTCCATCAGTGCCTGAACTCTGATCCCGATTCTTCATATTAACCCTTTAGTGTCCATTGTTCCCATCAATCTGTTCCCATGTGGCTTATTATGGGAACAGCAGCCTAAGGGCTGGTTTTAGGTCAATCTGCTTTCTGCAGCATGTTGCAGGGTGATTAGCATGCTCTGGCTTCCCTACAGTGCTCGCTGCAAGCACAGCTAGGAAAGAGTTAACGCTCCGCTGATATATGACTGTTTTTCTACAGTGGGAATGATCTTGCATTTTTAACAATCTGGGCCTTCCTTCTTTAGTGCTGTCAGCGCCAATGAATTTATCTAAATATTTACTGGTACTAGGTTCCACTTTTGGACGTGTTAAGAGGCGGCTGGAGGGTGCGTTAGAGGA
The DNA here is from genome assembly GCF_901765095.1 of Microcaecilia unicolor. NCBI lineage: Eukaryota > Metazoa > Chordata > Amphibia > Gymnophiona > Siphonopidae > Microcaecilia > Microcaecilia unicolor. Next base: position 21,264,449 of record NC_044032.1, on the reverse strand, counting down.
ACACATTCCTTGGCAAGAGAAAAGTCTTCCTACTTCTCTGTTTTCACTCCTGTCCCCCAAATATGGCACTGCTGAGATCCTTACCCTAGGTCTCGACAAATCCTGGCTACCAGGTCACCATGACGCCTAGAAATTGCTCCTGGGATTTCATACACTCCCATTTATTTTTTTTGTTTCCTTTCTCAGCGCTCCTCCCGACCCTGCAAAGCAATCGGGGTCTCGATGAGCTGCCAGATGCAGGAAGTGTTGCTAGATAGCAAAAGGTTTTCCTGCACAAAACAAGGCCAAAAATAGGACAAAATTAATATAATATTAACAAGGCAAATATGAATATTAATAAGGCAAATATGAATATTAATAAGGTATATATGAATATGAATTAGGTTGATATGAATATTAATGAGGTCAATATGAATATTAATAAGATAATTATAATCATCATAAACAGAATCATCAGCAGCAAAATCACAAATTCATAATCTATCCATAAACCACCACAAACTATTTCTCTCTTTTGATCTAGGCACAGGAAGAAAAAAAAAAAGATGTTACTTCTCCCCCCAGGTTTCAACTTAAAACATGTTTAATGTGGGATATAAATGTTGTAAATAACTAAATAGAAACTGAATGTTGAGGACCTGATTCTCATAACTTATCTGTTTTAGTGGCCCTTTACCAGGAGAGAAAAAAACTCTCTCTCCAAGATACAACACGTGCTAGGCTAGCCTGGTGTCCCTATAACCAGCCCCTCCACACACTGATTAACGATTCAAAACAAAGTACAAGTAACTCTATTACTTCCTCTGTGAATCCGTATGCTCCACAAGCCAGAAAGTTTGAAAATACAAGTCAGACTAAATTTAAATGCTACCAAGCACAGCGTGGTTGCAACAGCTCATCATGGCGGATCCGCAGTCCGCTTCGTCCTTCCCCCTCACCCGCCCGGGCCTCCCCTCCCCTGTGACTCTCCAGCTACCTGGCTGGCTTGTTGTCATCGTTCCCCTGATTGCTCTGACTCTCTAGGGGGAGGGGAGCCGCCGCCACCACAACTGACCCCAGCACCAGCGGGGCCGGGCTGCGGCCAGCCGGCCACTCGACGACACTGCTGCTGTGACTGTCTGACCTGCAGGGGCCCGGGGAAGAGGAGGATAAGCACAACCTGCAGGCTTTTAAGGAAGCCTGCAGCCCCGCCTTCTATTGGTCCAATAGAAGCCTGCAGCCTGCCTCCGCGGGGCTTCTATTGGCTGTGGGAAATCAGCCAACCCACAGCCGTGGGAAAAAAAACAGCAGACCCGCGGCCGCGGTGGCAAAAAGCCGCCCAAATTCCTGCAACCTGCCGCCGTCAAGAAAAACCATGGCAGGTTGCGGAAACTAGTCCAGCTGTGCGTGAAACCCACCCAATTGGAAACTGCGGGAAGTAGTCTCATGCTTTCAAGCCTTGCGTACCTTGAAACTGCGAGACTTCCCGAACCTCCTGCGCCACATGGCTCAACTATAGAGAGCCTGATCGCTGTGCAGAACCAGCAGGAGCAGTTTCTGAGCATAGACGTCCCCGTGGGGTGGCAACTGTTAACCCAATCAGACTAAGCTCTACGTGTACACTGGTGTGGCTGGAGCTGCAGCTATGGTACTGGTCACAGACTTGCGGGGATTCCTCCTTCTTCCATTCCACAGCCGCCGGGCCTGTGTGACTGAAACTTGCGTTTGTACCGCAGGGTTTTATGAGTAGGAAGCCCTGCCTGATTCATATGACTCATAAAACCCTGTGGTTCGAACACAGGCTTCAGTCACACAGGCCCAATGGCTGTGCAAAGGAAGGAAGGAAGGACCTCTGCAAGTCTGTGACCCATGGCCGGTACCACAGCTGCATCTACAGCTGAACCAGCTCCTGGGCCAAGTGTGTAGCCACGGAGGAGAGACTTAGGAACTCAGGATTGGGCCAACACAGCTGAAAAATCCACATAATTATGGTGGGCAGCGGTGGCAAAGCTCAGTTAGAAGACCGGTAATGCGCGGGATCTCATAAGTACGTAAGTATTGCCATACTGGGACAGACCAAAGGTCCATCAAGCCCGGCATCCTGTTTCCAACAGTGGCCAGTCCAGGTCCCAAATACCTGGCAAGATCCCCAAAAAAGTGCAAAACATTTTATACTGCTTATCCCAGAAATAGTGGATTTTCCCCAAGTCCAATTTAATAACGGTCTATGCACTTTTCCTTTAGGAAGCCTTCCAAACCTTTTTAAAACTCTGCTAAGCTAACCGCCTTTACCACATTCTCTGGCAACGAATTCCAGAGTTTAATTACACATTGCAGTACTCTGTGTGCATTGAAGGCGGGCTGGCTGTCTCTCCGTCCAGTCCAGCAGACTTCCTATTAGACTGGACAGGGATGCAGCCTGCTTTAAGCATACACAGAGGCTGAGGGCCCACTGTGTTCTTGTTTTAACTGCCGGCCTTCCTCCTGATTTGCAGCTGTTTCTCTTGGCCCATTCTATGTTGTTTGGGTGACTGTGAAAGGAAAGCCAATAGATTTTTTTTTTTTTTTTGGGGGGGGGGGGGGGGTTTGGAATGGGACACATAGCCCTCAACTTTGCTTTATAACTACTACTTAGCATTTCTATACTACTTAGCATTTCTATAGCGCTGCCAGGGTTACGCAGCGCTGTACAAGTTTAAACACGGGGAGGGACAGTCCCTGCTCAAGAGAGCTTACAATCTAACGGTAATAGACTACGCAGTCAGTGTAGGTAACAGGAATGGGGAAGGTGGTTAGGCGCCAAAAGCAAGGGAGAAGAGATGGGCCTTGAGTAAGGACTTGAAGATGGGCAGGGAGGGCGCATGGCGTATGGGCTCAGGAAGTCTGTTCCAGGCATAAGGTGCTGCGAGGCAGAAGGGGCGGAGTCTGGAGTTAGCGGTGGTGGAGAAGGGTACAGATAGGAGTGATTTGTCCTGAGAGCGGAGGTTACGGGTGGGAACATACGGGGAGAGGAGGGTAGAGAGGTAATGGGGGGCAGCAGATTGAGTGCACTTGAAGGTCAATAGAAGAAGCTTGAACTGTATACGGTAGTGGATTGGGAGCCAGTGAAGCGACTTAAGGAGGGGGGTGATATGAGAGTATCGGTTCACGCGGTAGATAAGACGTGCGGCGGAATTTTGGACAGATTGAAGGGGGGATAGGTGGCTAAGCGGGAGGCCAGCGAGGAGAAGGTTGCAATAGTCAAGACGAGAGGTAACGAGTGAGTGGACGAGGGTGCGGGTGGTCTGTTCAGAGAGGAAGGGGCGAATTTTGCTAATATTATAGAGGAAGAAGCGACAGGTCTTAGCTGTCTGTTGGATATGGGTAGAGAAGGAGAGGGAGGAATCGAAGATGACTCCGAGATTGCGTGCTGAAGAGACGGGGAGGATGAGGGTGTTGTCAACAGAGACGGAAAGTGGGGGAAGAGGAGAAGAGGGTTTGGGTGGAAAGATAAGGAGCTCAGTCTTTGCCATGTTCAGTTTCAGATGCCGGTTGGACATCCAGGCAGCGATGTCGGAAAGGCAGGCTGAAACTTTGGCCTGGGTTTCAACTGTGATGTCGGGAGTGGAGAGGTAAAGCTGGGTGTCATCGGCATAGAGATGGTACTGGAAACCATGACATGAGATCAACGAGCCAAGGGAAGAGGTGTATATCGAGAAGAGAAGCGGTCCAAGGACAGATCCTTGGGGAACCCCAACAGAGAGCGGGATGGGGGTGGAAGAGGAGCCATTAGAAGATACTCTGAAGGTGCGTTGGGAAAGATACGAGGAGAACCAGGAGAGGACGGAGCCCTGGAACCCAAATGAGGACAGTGTGTCAAGAAGTAAATTATGATTGACGGTGTCAAAGGCGGCGGATAGGTCGAGGAGGATGAGGATGGAGTAATGGCCTTTGGATTTGGCGAGGAACAGGTCATTGCAGACTTTAGAGAGTGCTGTTTCTGTCGAGTGTAGTGGGCGAAAGCCAGATTGAAGCGGGTCGAGGACAGCCTGAGAGGAGAGGAAGTCAAAGCAACGGCTGTGGACAGCACGCTCAAGTAATTTGGAGAGGAAGGGTAGAAGAGAAATGGGGCGGTAGTTGGAGGGACAGGTGGGGTCAAGTGATGGTTTTTTGAGAAGTGGTGTGACTACTGCGTGCTTGAAGGTGTCAGGGACAGTAGCAGTGGAGAGAGAGAGGTTGAGGATGTGACAGATTGAGGGGATAACTGTAGGAGAGATGTTGGTAAGCAGATTGGTGGGAATGGGATCCGAGGAACAGGTGGTGCACTTGGAGGAAGAAAGAAGGCGAGCATATATAATGCCTTATTAAGCTGTATTAATAAAATAAGCCTTCTTGTCCCTTCCTCTGGTTCTTCTGCTTTCTCCCCCTGGAGTTCCTGACAGTGTACCTTCGATCCCCTTCTCCTTTACTTGAGGAATTGTGATATTGAATAAATAAGTATATGTTTGTGTTCCTAGTCATGCATTCAATATCACATAACCACAGAGGCATGGTATGGTCGAATTTCAATATAGCAATACCAGAGTCCAGCTAAGGAACAGGTTCTTTTCAGTTGGTCTTCATAAGTACATAAGTATTGCCATACTGGGAAAGACCAAAGGTCCATCGAGCCCAGCATCCTGTTTCCAAGAGTGGCCAAATCCAGATCACAAATGCCCGGCAAGATCCCAAAAAAGTACAAAACATTTTATACTGCTTATCCCAGAAATAGTGGATTTCCCCCAAGTCCATTTAATAACGGTCTATGGACTTTTCCTTTAGGAAGCCGTCCAAACCTTTTTTAAACTCCGCTAAGCTAACCGCCTTTACCACATTCTCTGGCAATGAATTCCAGAGTTTAATATAGTAACATAGTATAGTAGATGACGGCAGAAAAAGACCTTCACAGTCCATCCAGTCTGCCCAACAAGACAACTCATATGTGCTACTTTTTGTTATACCCTACTTTGATTTGTACCTGTGCTCTTCAGGGCACAGACCGTATAAGTCTGCCCAGCACTATCCCCACTTCCCACCATCGGCTCTGGCACAAACTGTATAAGTCTGCCCAGCACTATCCCTGCCTCCCACCACCGGCTCTGGCACAGACTGTATAAGTCTGCCCAGCACTATCCCCGCCTCCCAACCACCAGCCCCGCTTCCCGATCTCGATTAAGCTCCTGAGGATCCATTCCTTCTGCACAGGATTCCTTTATGCTTATCCCAGGCATGTTTGAATTCCGTTACCGTTTTCATTTCCACCACCTCCCGCGGGAGGGCATTCCAAGCATCCACTACTCTCTCCGTGAAAAAATACTTCCTGACATTTTTCTTGAGGCTGCCCCCCTTCAATCTCATTTCAATGTGGCTTACATTTGAAAATACAGTGAAACAGAATAATAGAATTCAATTATATCATGGGAGCAAGTAGATGGATAAGTCTGAAACATTTAACAAAGTTGAGATTAGTTTATATACCCAACTGGGCATTTAAAAGTTTGTCCTTTAATGATGCCGCATGTTCAAAAATCATAGCCATAGGTATAGACAGTTATTCAAGTATTATCATGTGCACACACCAGAACAGGCATCCATACACACATTGCAAAAGTAAACAACAATTTCTACGGAGTATATCCAGATCTTAATTTTATTTTCTCATTTCCATCTTCCAAATCCTAGACAGCAGATGTACAGATCAGAGTAGGACCCAAAGCAGTCCAAAACAAGTAAAGCCAGACACAACACAGTTTATACCTAATTGTTCAATCACCCTTAGGATTCACCTTTGGATTTAAAAAAACAAAACCATGTGCGTGTAAGGATTGGATAAACAAATCAAACAAAGTTTAAAAGCAAATGCCATTAATATGTAATACTTGGTAGCAATAATGAAACAGTGATGGATATTTCACGTAGCAAGCAGCCTGAGCCAACAGATTTATTTTCTACTGATCATAATTAACTTTGTTTTAACTTGGTGGCTAATAGTGTGTTGAAATGGACAACGTTGGCACATTTAGACTGACTCTGGACAGTTCTGCATGAAGGAAACCCTTCCCTCATTATCCAATACCTTCTTTGTGAAATAGTAGTAATAAAAAAAAAAGGCAAGTGCATTTTTATAATATATCACAGCATTCCACAAAACAAAAACAGCCAAGTTCCCACATGCCATCTTTTTCTTTCGATGTAGGCACAGGGAAAAAAGATGTTAAATGGTCCCAGGTCTCAACCTAATTAATGATTTTTTTTAACTGTACTTATAAATAGTAAGTTTGATTGTCAAGCACCTGATAATGTCTGTTTTGGTGGCCCTTTACTAGGTGGAAACATCAGAATACAGAGTCCCTATAACCAGCCCTTGCTGGCAAAGAAGCGTAATCCCTGCTAGGTGATGAGAATGACTTAACCACTTCACCTTAGGAACCAGTCGACAGTCTCCACTTCAAACAGGCTCTTAAAACCCACTTGTCTATTTTCCATTTCTTTTTCTGGTACTACCTAGCCTTTTCTTTTCTCAATCCCTCCCCCTTTTTTAATTCATTGTCTGTAAACCAATCTGGTGCCTCTGTTTACTAAACCATGCTAGCGGCTGTCGGTGCGGTGAAGTCAACACAGCCCGTTCACTTTGAATGGGCTGTGTCGGCATTGCCGCGGGGCATTGTAAATACAGGGGTAGATTGTAAGCCCTCTGGGGACAGGAAAATACCCAGTGCACACGAATGTAACTCGCCTTCAACTACTACTGCAAAAGGTGTGAGCAAAACTCAAGCTCTCGGGTTTGTGCCTTTCATTTTGTGCTCATATAGAGACCCCTAAGGTTCTGCCTTGTGCAGATGGCAGAGACCTCTAGTGGCCCTAGTAAAGTATTGTACCCTCTGTTTCCAGAACAAAGGAGGGCCTCCTGACCAGAGAGGTAATGGTAAGAGGAGAACTCTCTTGGAGGAAACCTGAGACTGGTATATAACACTAACAGGTTTTTGGGTCTTTGGATGGCTAAGCCCCTATACCACTAAGGTGCACACCCTTGAGCTGTATAAACTAGGAGCCCAGAAGGAGAAGTCCATGACTAGACCAATGCTTCACTGGTAGCAGAGGAGAGAAGGAGTGAGAAAAATGAGTATCTCAGGAACATGAAGGAGCAACATACTACTACTACTTGTAATTTCTATAGCGCTACTAGACGTACGCAGCACTGTACACTTGAACATGAAGAGACAGTCCCTGCTCAACAGAGCTTACAATCTAATCTAATCTCCTTTTGACCTACAAGTGCATCCACTCCGCAGCTCCTCAGTACCTTTCCGCTCTCATCTCTCCCTACACTCCTCCCCGTGAACTCCGTTCGCTGGGTAAATGTCTCCTGTCGTCCCCCTTCTCCCTCACTGCTAACTCCCGGCTCCGTTCCTTCTATCTCGCTGCTCCCTATGCCTGGAATAGACTCCCTGAGCCAGTACGTCAGGCTCAGTCTCTGGCTGTCTTCAAGTCTAGGCTTAAAGCCCACCTCTTTGCTACTGCTTTCGACTCCTAACCATGACTCTCTTACTCAACACCCTCACTTATCACCCCTACCACTGCAATTTTCCCACCCCTAGCTGTCTGTTCATTTGTCCAATTTAGATTGTAAGCTCTGTTGAGCAGGGACTCTCTTTTCATGTTAATTTGTACAGCGCTGCGTAAGTCTAGTAGCGCTATAGAAATGTTTAATAGTAGTAGTAGTAGTAGTAGTAATCAGGACAGAAAAACAGGACAAATAAGGGATAAGGACAAAGAGTAGCAAGATTCCAGAATCTCAAAGAGTTGCAAGATTTCTTGCAGAATCCCAAAGAGTAGCAAGATTCCGGAATCCCAATCACTACAACTACTACTTATCATTTCTATAGCGCTATTAAACGTACGCAGTGCAGTACACTTGAACATGAAGAGACAGTCCCTGCTCGACAGAGCTTACAACCTCATTAGGGCAGACAAACAGGACAAATAAGGGATAAGGACAGAGTAGCAACATTCCGGAATTTCAAAGAGTTGCAAGATTCCGGAATCCCAAACACTACTATTACTACTTATCATTTCTATAACGCTACTAGACGTATGCAGTGCTGTACACTTGAACATGAAGAGACAGTCCCTGCTCGACAGAGCTTACAACCTAATTAGGACAGACAAACAGAACAAATAAGGGATAAGGACAAAGAGTAGCAACATTCCGGAATCCCAAAGAGTAGCAAGATTCTAGAATCCCAAACACTACTACTACTTATCATTTCTATAGCGCTACTAGACGTACGCAGTGCTGTACACCTGAACATGAAGAGACAGTCCCTGCTCGACAGATGTTACAATCTAATTTTGGAGCCCTTGATCCTGGAAAAGGAGAGGACACAGACATCCATCCTATGGATCTGTGACCATGAGGGCCAGAAACTGCCGCAGACTCCAGCTCTATGACGTATTCTGGGGGGAAGGAATTAGAGACGACGGTTTCTCCACTTCTAAGGCAGAGTCCAAAAGTAACTTCAGTTATTGTAACTTTCCTACTCTGCCATTACTTGAGTTTTGTCAACAATCTGTTAAGGGTTTCAGTAAATCCTTGGTTCAGAACAATATCTTGGCTTGACTGATTTATGAGGGAAGGTGTGGAGTGAGTTGAATCTGGTGCCAATAGCCTCCCACTTTTACTGGTTCTGACCCAGAACATATTTTCCAGAGAGTAAAACCTGCAGACCAGTGTGGCCTCCTAGCCGCATCGAGGGTCCCAGACTGGCAGGGGGTTATACACATGTATATTTGTAAAATGGAAGCTCCTGCTGTGTTTGAAATACACGTGCACTTCTGCAGCTATTTTCAAAAAAGGCTCAGCACCAGTAGATCCTTTTCTAAAATACCTCTGAAACTGAGCACATCCGGACCTGAAAATCTCAGTTCTGATCTCTCTATAATATGTAAATGGCCTTCACGTATCTCTATGGGAAAACATTTGGGAGGCTTCTTCAGGGCCGTGCCAACACGGTAAGTGGGGTAAGCACGGCAGGGGGGTGCCGTCCTCTGGGGGGCGCCGCCGCACTATGCTTACCTCGCCCTCCCGCTCCCATTGCCCAACTGCCCGCCCTCTTCTTTCCCGCAAGATCCCTTTCCTTTTTTTTTCTTTTAAATTTACCTCCGTCCGGCAGCGCAGCGTCAGTGAAGGAGGCGGCGCTCCCGACGTGTCTAGCCTTCCCTTCACTCAGTGTTCCGCCTTCTTCTGACATCAAGGAAATGATGTCAGAAGAAGGCGGGACACTGAGCGAAGGGAAGGCTAGACACATCGGGAGCGCCGCCTCCACTGACGCTGCGCCTGCGCTGCCGGACGGAGGTAAATTTAAAAGAAAAAAAAAAGGAAAGGGATGTTGGGGGGGGGGGAGAAGAGGGCGGGCAGTTGGGACATGGGAGCGGGAGTGCAGGGGAGAGAGGAGCATGGATGCGAGGGCAGGGTTCATGGAAGGGAGAGAGGGGAATTGCTGGATAGGGATGAATGGAGGGGGCAGAGGAGAGAGGAGCATGGATGGGAGGGCAGGGCTCAGGGAGAGAGGGGAATTGCTGGATAGGGATGAATGGAGGGGACAGAGGAGCATGGATGGGAGGGCAGGGCTCAGGGAGAGAGGGGAATTGCTGGATAGGGATGAATGGAAGGGGCAGGGGACAGAGGAGCATGGATGGGCATGGATGGGAGGGCAGGGCTCAGGGAGAGAGGAGAAATTGCTGGACATAGAGGGGAGGAAAGAGAGATGAAGGAGATGAAATGAGGGAAAAGGAAGAGAGGAGAAAAACTGCACATGGATGAAGAAAATAGGCAGAAGCTGAGGGCCAGAAATGAAGAAGAAAGGAGGAAAGGAAAGAAATAAATGGAAAGGAAGCCCTGGAAACGGAGTTAAGAGGACAGATAGCAGCAGAATCAGATACTGGGCCAGCATGATCAGAAAAAGAAAGTCACCAGACAACAAAGGTAGAAAAAAATCATTTTATTTTCATTTTAGTGTTTGGAATATGTCCACTTTGAGAATTTACATCTGCTATCTTATTTTGCAATGTATAGCAATTTGTTTCTAAGAATATTGCTGACAATTCCTGTCAGTGTGGCAAGTGGTGAGCGATCATTTTCATGGGGGGGGGGGGGGGGGCGCCAACTGATAGTCTGCAGGGGGGCACCAGAGACCCTAGGCACGGCCCTGGGCTTCTTAGCCTGTGATGACAGTAAGTACTCCTATGATTGATCAGCTCTGCTGCCAAGAAGGAGCCTGTTGAGGCTTTTCCTCCTTATTCTTAGAAAAATTGATAAAAAAGTGAATCAAACATATAAATGGCAAGAGGTGTACTCACTCGCAAATGCGCAGTAGAGACCCTCTCTGTCCCGCCCCCGCGTCAGTACGTGATGATGAGGGCATAACAGAGGGAACCTGCGCACCTGTGAGTGAGGGAACCGCCATGGCCACTGCTCCCCCCCCAGGGTTGCCGCTACCGCTCCCCCCACCCACCCGGAGTCGCCGCCGCCACCCACCCTCCACCCGGCCCGATACCTGGCTTCACTATTCAAACCGCCGGAACGCAGCACACAGCTCATCTCTGAGCTGCCGTTGGCCTTCCTTACCTGCCTGTGTCCCGCCCTCGCCGACGTTATGTCACACGAGGGCGGAACACACGCAGAGAAGAAGGAAGGCCGACGGCAGCTCAGAGATGAGCTGTGTGCTGCGTTCCGGCGGTTTGAATAGTGAAGCCAGGTACCCGGCCCGGGTGGAGGGGTGGCGGAGGGGACTCCGGGGGAGGGGCGGCGGCGACCTATCTGGGGGGGGGGGGCTTTCAACCCCCCCTTCCTTTACTAGCCCGTTTTTATGGGCTCAACGGCTAGTACATATATAACTCACATCATACTTTATGTGGTGAGTTATCTTGTTGGGCAGACTGGATGGACCGCGCAGGTCCTTATCTGCCGTCATCTACTACGTTACTATGAGACAGATTTACATGTACTGCTTTTTTGGTATGCAAATGTACTGTACAAGTTGAGGCACAAACACATCTGGCCTGTGTTTGTGCCAGATTCGAATACGATTCACTGTAGAGAGGCGAAGGCCTGTGCATTTCCATAGCAGGTCATTAATCCTATATAATAAAAAGCATCTCCAATGTTCTGAAGCTGACTCCGCGGCAGTGAAAGTTTGAAGGGTTCGTCCTGGCTCTAATGCTGTATCCATCTCCTGAATTGACGTCACGTACTTCCGGGTTTGTTACAAACAGCACTGACCAACCACAGGATAGCAGCACGAGGCACAACCTCAACGTCTATAGCCTTCCCTTCCAGTTCGTTCCCTCAGAGTCCTGTCCTCGCGGAAAGAGGAAATGACGTCAGCAGGCGGGACTCAGAGGGGACGAAGTCGAAGGGAAGGCTACAGACGGGCAGAGCTTTCAAAGACGCGGCCGCTTCGACGGAGGTGAACAGGGGAACGAGGAGAATCGCTGGGTGGCTGGAGGGAGGGCAAGGGAAAAAGGAGAATCGCTGGGTGGCTGAAGGGGGGCAGGGGAGAGAGGAGAATCGCTGGGTGGCTGGAGGGGGGCAGGGAAGAGAGGAGAATCACTGGGTGGCTGGAGGTGGAGCAGGGGAGAGAGGAGACTCGCTCGGTGGCTGAAGGGGGAGGGGGGAGCAGGGAGAGGAGACACACTCGCACCCAGCGGTTTCACTCTCTCTGTCACACACACACACACGTGCATTCACTCTCTCTCACACACGCTCTCTCAAACATACACACTCCAAGAAAAACCTTGCTAGCGCCCGTTTCATTTGGTCAGAAACGGGCCTGTTTTACTAGTAAAAATATAAATTCATTAGTATTCATTGGATTATTTTTGAGTTGTTTATGGCATTAGCTGTCCTCGGAGGCTCTCTAAAACCGTTGTGCAAAACATTTGGCAGAACAGCATAAGGTGAAACTTGGGTGGAGGAGGGGCAGAAAAGAATAGTTTCTAGGTTATATCATTATGGATGGTGAGGAAGTCATCTTGATATGGTAGACTGGGTTACAGGCTCCAGTTAATTTCAGGTTTATCAGTGTTTCTGCTGCCCATAATCAGACAACCCCCACTCCCCGATGTTGAGGTGAGAGGCGGAGGGACTCCTTGTCGAATCTGAAGAAAGGAGTGAGGGGGGCCCTCTGCTCTCAGTTGTTCTACCCCCTTGCTCTGCCGCCTGTGTGGGGAATTGATAGTGAGCTGTGAAGGGGAGTGGAGGAAAGAACAGGAGCATCACATGGAGCATTTTGGCATTTCTCTCTCATTTCTCCCTCTTCCATCTCCCCATTGCGTCCTCCTTTGCTGTCTTAACATAAGATAACATAACATAAGAGTAGCCATACTGGGTCAGACCAATGGTCCATCTCGCCCAGTATCCTTTTCCAAACAGTGGCCAAGCCAGGTCACAAGTACCTGGCAGAAACCCAAATCGTGGCAACATTCCATGTAGAACCCCAAAGAATAGCAAGATTCTGGAATCCTAAAGAGTGACAAGATTCCATTCGGAATCTCAAAGAGTAGCAACATTCCATACTACAAATCCCAGGGCAAGCAGTTGCTTCCCATGTCTGTCTCAATAGAGACTATGGACTTTTCCTCCAGGAATTTGTCCAAACCTTTTTTAAACCCAGATACCACATCCTCCGGCAAAGAGTTCTGGAGCTTAACTATTCCTTGAGTGAAAAAAATATTTCCTCCTATTTGTTTTAAAAGTATTTCCATGTAAGTTCCTCGAGTGTCCCCTAGTCTTTGTACTTTTAGAAAGAGTAAAAATTTGATTTACTTCTACTCATTCTACACCACTCAGGATTTTGTAGATTTCAATCGTATCTCCCCTCATCCGTCTCTTTTCCAAGCTGAAGAGTCCTACCCTCTTTATCCTTTCCTCACACGAGAGGAGTTTCATCCCCGTTATCATTTTGGTCTCTCTCCTTTGAACTTTTTCTATTGTCTCATGGAGTTGTGTTTAAAAACAGGAGCAGACTTGCAGTGGACAAGCCAGGAAGCACTTCTGAACATCACTGTGTCTCCCGCCTTCTGTAGCTCAATGATTTCTCTGCAGTTGAGTGATCCATGGGGGCATTAGAAGGCAGGAGAAGCATGTCTCCCACCTCCTTCCCTCCCCCCCCCCCCCCCTTAAGAGCAGGAGCTGGTCTGGAGCAATGGTTTGCCAGTGATGTTGCCCCTTCTGCTGTTTAAGCAGTGCCAGCCACTGTACACGCAGACACACAAAACTTCAGACTTGGATTCAAAACATTTATTTTCCTACCCTGCTGGATCATCTAATCTTCCCTTTCTCGGAAACGGTAAGCCCTTTAATTCCCCCAGCAGGTGGTAATGAATGATTGTACCCGCCGCTGAGAGCAAGCTCTGGTGAACTTGCGTCACCGGCTTCGCATACCACCTATAAAACCGCTCTCTGTATGTCTTGCAGAATGCCAGGCTGGGTCCCGAGCTGCATGCCAGGATTGTAAAACAATCACTTGTCCCACTCTTGCAGTTCATGAGGATGGTAAACAACTTTATTAAAGTACAGCTCTCCCATCCCGGCAGACCAGATCTTTTATAGATGTTAATACACTGCACCTTATTATCCCGGGATCCCAAGAGGTTTCAGTTCAGTGGAGGGCAACGGAATCCCCTTAACGTGAGCTGCTGTGTGTGAACTGAACAAGTCTGTAAATTTCTCTTTATATTTTAACCGCTTTGCAGGTAGGTCTAAAATACAAATTAATACATGCGTCAAACTTTACCTACTTGAGCGCACAGTTTTGGAACGCACTACCGCACAACTTAAAAAAGATCTACGAACTAACGAACTTCCGCAAACTACTGAAGACCTATCTCTTCAACAAGGCATACCACAAAGATAATCCAATGTGAATATACACAACTCCTCCACCAGTGGCGTTCCTAGGGGGGCGGACACCCAGGGCGGCGCCCCGCCCCCCGGGTGCAGCGCCCCCCCCCCCCCCGATGCAGCGCAGACCCCCCCGGTGAAATACACCCCCCCCGCGAAAGAGCCCTCCCCCGGGTGCATGCCGCTGGGGGGGGGGTGCCGCGGCGCGCGCCTGCTGCGAGTTTACTAACTTTGCTCGTTTGCTGCAGCTCCCTCTGCCCCGGAACAGGAACCTGTTCCGGGGCAGAGGGAGCTGCAGCGAACGAAAGAAGTTAGCGAACTCGCAGCAGGCGTGTGCCGCGGCACCCCCCCCCAGCGGCGTGCACCCGGGGCGGACCGCCCCCACCGCCCCCCCCTTGTTACGCCACTGTCCTCCACATATATTCAGAATTGTCTTATAGTATCTGCTTGTTATACTACAATCATGTTTTATCATTATCATACCACCCAAGATCCTTCTGTAACACTAACCACCTTATAATTGAAAGAGAAAAACGCCTAGATTTCGACCCAAATCGGGAGATAGACGTTTATCTCACAAAAACAAATAAATCGGTATAATGGAAAGCCGATTTTGGACGTTTTCAACTGCACTCCATCGCGGAAGCGTACAAAGTTGACGGGGGCGTGTCGGAGGCGTGGCGAAGGTGGAACTGGGGTGTGGTTATCGGCCGAGGAGAGATGGGCGCCTTTCGCCGATAATGGAAAAAAAGTATGCGTTTGTAGCTAGAATTTAGGGCACTTTTCCTGGACCCTGTTTTTTCCACGAATAAGGCCCCAAAAAGTGCCCTAAATGACCAGATTACCCCCAGAGGGAATCGGGGATGCCCTCCCCTGACTCCCCCAGTGGTCACTAACCCCCTCCCACCACAAAAAATGATGTTTCACAACTTTTTATTTTCACCCTCAAATGTCATACCCACCTCCCTGGCAGCAGTATGCAGGTCCCTGGAGCAGTTGTTAGGGGGTGCAGTGGACTTCAGGCAGGTGGACCCAGGCCCATCCCCCCCTACCTGTTACAATTGTGCTGCTTAATGCTTATTAGTCGTCCAACCCCCCCAAACCCACTGTACCCACATGTAGGTGCCCCCCCTTCACCCCTTAGGGCTATAGTAATGGTGTAGACTTGTGGGCAGTGGGTTTTGAGGGGGATTTGGGGGGCTCAACACACAAGGGAAGGGTGCTATGCACCTGGGAGCTCTTTTACCTTTTTTTTGTTTTTGTAAAAGTGCCCCCTAGGGTGCCCGGTTGGTGTCCTGGCATGTGAGGGGGACCAGTGCACTACGAATCCTGGCCCCTCCCACGAACAAATGCCTTGGATTTATTCGTTTTTGAGCTGGGCGCTTTCATTTTCCATTATCACTGAAAAACAAAAACGCCCAACTCACAAATTGTCGAATAAAACATGGACGTCTATTTTTTTCGAAAATACGGTTCGGTCCGCCCCTTCACGGACCCGTTCTCGGAGATAAACGCCCATGGAGATAGACGTTTTCGTTCAATTATGCCCCTCTAAATGTCTATTTTCTAATATATTTCCACCATTCATGCTGTATTGTTAAGCCACATTGAGCCTGCAAAGAGGTGGGAAAATACAAATGCAATAAATAAATAAATAAATAAATCAATTCTGTAGTGCTGTCAGCATTTAAGCACCATATTTACCACAAAATTGTGAACTTATTCTGTAAGGACACATGGAAGGGCCAGTGGCATAGCCGTGGGAGTGAGGGGCCTTGGGAACCTGGGCCCCCTCTCCCATACTTTTCACTCAGGCCCCCTCCACAACTGGAGTGCCATTTGGCTGGCTGGTAGAGAAGCGCAATCCCTGCTAGCTGATGAGAACGATGAACCATCTTAGGAACTAGTCAACAGTCTCCGCCTTCAAACAGGCCCTTAGAACCTGCCTATTTTCTATTTCTTTCTCTGGTACTACCTACCTTTTCTTTTCCCTATTCCTTTTTTTTGTTTTTTTTAATCATTGTCTGTAAAAATCATTGGAGTGGAGGAGTGGCCTAGTGGTTACGGTGGTGGACTCTGGTCCTGGGGAACTGGGGAACTGAGTTTGATTCCCACTTCAGGCACAGGCAGCTCCTTGTGACTCTGGGCAAGTCACTTAACCCTCCATTGCCCCATGTAAGCCGCATTGAGCCTGCCATGAGTGGGAAAGCGCAGGGTACAAATGTAACAAAAATAAAATAGATACTATTGGAGATTCTACATGGAATGTTGCTACTATTGGAGATTCTACATGGAATGTTGCTATTCCACTAGCAACATTCCATGTAGAAGGCTGCGCAGGCTTCTGTTTCTGTGAGTCTGATGTCCTGCACGTACGTGGTGCAGGACTTCAGACTCCCAGAAGCAGAAGCTTGCGCGGCCACATTGGTGATCTGCAAAGGCCGACTTCTACATGGAATGTTGCTAGAATGTTGCTAGTGGAATAGCAACATTCCATGTAGAATCTCAAATAGTAGCAACAGTGGAGGAGTGGCCTAGTGGTTAGGGTGGTGGACTTTGGTCCTGAGGAACTGAGTTCGATTCCCACTTCACGCACAGGCAGCTCCTTGTGACTCTGGACAAGTCACTTAACCCTCCATTGCCCCATGGAAACCGCATTGAGCCTGCCATGAGTGGGAAAGTGCAGGGTACAAATGTAACAAAAATAAAATAAATAAACCAATTTGTAGGCCTTTGGCAGTATATCAAGGGTGGGGGCAAGATTCTCCGGGCCCAGTCTCCAAGGAGGGACCCTGGTGCCGGCAAGGTTTTCGGAGGCAGGCAGAAGGTTCTGCTCCTGTGTGTCAGGACCTGAGTGATTGCCTTAATGCAATAACCTGGGAGCAGGAAAGTGACAGACTGAGGGAGGGAGGAGCAGAATCAAGAAGATAAGGGAGGCGGGGGCAGATGCAGCCTGAGGGGGGGGGGGGGCGGCAGTTGCGGGCCCGGCTTTGTCTCTCTCTGGGTCTGTATATCAAATGAGCTGAATTAAATAAAATTTGATGGAGGAACTGCCCTAGTGCTGTCTCTGCAGGAAAGACGTTGGCAGCCTCCCATCCTGTTGTCGACATTGGCACGTCCTGCGCCTGCTCAGTTCACCTGCTCATTATAGAATAGTATTGGTCAAAATGATATATATGGTGCTGAAAAATCAGTGCCGATAACATTTTGCACTATTCTATAAGAGAGACTTGCGGACCAGAACATGTATACCCTGGAGGAAAGGAGAACAGGGGTGATATGATACAGAGGTTCAAATATTTGAAAGGTATTAATCCGCTAACGAACCTTTTCCGGAGATACGAAGGCGGTAGAACGAGAGGACATGAAATGAGATTGAAGGGGGGCAGACTCAAGAAAAATGTCAGGAAGTATTTCTTCACGGAGAGAGTGGTGGATACTTGGAGAACTCTTTTTATTGAAAAAAAAACTAAAAACAAATTACACACATGAAAAAACAACCAACCCTCCCCTCACATCCCCCATCAACATCCTACCTATACACAAGCAACCTACCTATATACAAACCCCCCTCCCCCCACATGATAATACATTAAATTTATCTACCAAATACCCCAGAGTCCCCAAAACCCCTGCAAACAGCCAACTGAAAGCCCCTCATGGTGGTTTTAGCCTGACATGCTTCCACCACCTTGCGGATTTCTCCACCCCCTTCTCCACCCTTTCCCACTTTGCCGCTTCCTGCACCGCCCTCACCACATCCCAGCTGACGTTTTCCGCCGACCGGACATCCTGGTGCAGGGAGACCCCACACCGCGCTATCCAGAGGCAGTATCGGAGTATCACTGATATCAGAAAGCGTGTCTCCGGATCCAAGCGCCCTACTTTTACAGATGGACCGTACATCCAGTCCGCATAGGTGTACCGACGGAAACTGGGGATCTGCAACAGAGAGGAAACCCGGTCAGAAACATGGACCGAAAATGGGCATTTCTGCAGGAAATGCTCCATTGTTTCCTCGACCCCAGCACATTCCCCCCTTGGACATCCCCTGTCCTGCACTTTCCGATCTTTCAAGTTGGCTCTCACATACAGTTTACCGTGAAAGGACAGCCACGCAATGTCTGTGTATTTCACAGGGATCCGGTCAGATGTAATCAACCGCAACCCCTGCTTTAACACTAGGTCTGGCGCATCCCGCAGCGCTAGGGGCGCTGAAAACATCTGTGATCGAACCCTCTCCATCCAAACCCCCCGCTGTCCTTCTTTCACCTCTGCCACTGACACCCCCCACACCCTCACCAGCTTCACCAGGGTCTTGCAATAGCCTACCCTCCCCGGGGCCCCCTTCCGCAGAGCTACTACCCTTCCCCCTTGCTGCCATAGGTCCCAGTACCTGCTCCACCATTGCAGAACACTCCGTGCCCACCCCGGGGGCTCCTGCCCAACCGCCCTGCCCAAATTAAACTGCAGGAACAGCGCACTGAAGAACAGGACCGGGTTTACCATTCCCACCCCCCCCCCCCCCTCCTTCCTGGGCAGATATGTAACATTACGCTTCACTGGGTTCATCCTGTTTCCCCAGAGCAACTGGAAAAACACGCTATATATGTCTGTATAGCGGCTTTCCGGCAACAAGCAGATGTAGCTAACAAATAAAAACAAGGGAATTAGATGAGTCTTTATCAACTGGACCCGCTCCCTCATCGACATTCTCCACCCCTTCCATCTGTCTACCCGTGCCCTGGCTTCTTGGAGACACTTATCCCAGTTGTATAACCTATAATCCCCCTGGTCAAAATAAATCCCCAGAACCCTGAGCCGCTCCCCTGGCGCTGGAAACTGACCACCCAACTCAAATTGGTGCCCTTGATCTTCCCCAACCCACAGGCTATTCGATTTTTGAAAATTGACCCTCGATGCTGTGACCTGCGAGTAATCCTGGATCAGCTCCTGCAGTCTTCCTCCCTCCCTTTGGTCCGCCACCCACACTGTGACGTTGTCTGCATATGCCACGACCCTCAGCTGACTACCTTCCCCTACCTCCACACCTTGCAGTCCCTGCGCCCCTCCCTTCTCCACCCGTCTTATAAAAGGGTCGATGGCATATGCATACAACAGCGGGCTCAGCGGACACCCCTGCCGCACCCCTGCCCCCACCGTAAACCCCTTCCCCCTCCACCCATTTACCAAGGGGAAACACCCAGCCTGCCTATACAGCAGCTGCAGCTGCTCTACCCACCCCTTCGGGAACCCATAGTGTTCTAGAATTCTCCACAGGACATCCCATTGCACTCTGTCAAATGCTTTATCCTGGTCAAGTGTCACCACCAACCGACCATTCACACCTTCCCTACTGTGTTCAACTCCCTCTCGTACCCATGCTGCTGCTTCCAGGACCCCTCTGCCCTTAACCCCGCATGCTTGGGAGGCCGCTAACAATCCTGCAGACACCTGCCTCATCCTTTGAAAAAGCATTCTTGCGAAAATCTTCCGATCGGTGTTGAGCAGCGCTATCGGCCGCCAATTGGCCAGCAGCGATGAGTCCTTCCCTTTGCTCAACAAAATCAGAGCTGCTTCTGTCAGGGACCTGGGGAGGGAACCCTCCGAACGAGCTGCCTCCCATACCTTCAACAAGATCGGCCCCAGTTGCGCCTTAAAGGCCTGATAAAACTTGGTCGGCAGCCCGTCCGGCCCCGGCGAGGTCTTCTTGTGGAGTGCCTCAATGGCTTCTTCCACCTCCTGCACAGTCCATGGTTGCAAAAGGCCCTGGAGCTGGGGTCCCCAATCCCCTATCCCTGGGGTCCCTTCCACATAGCTCTCCATCTGCTCTTTATCTATCTGCTGGGCCGAGAGGAATGCTTCAAAGTAATCCCCTACTACACCTAAAATCCCCTCCTTGGAATCCTGAAGGATCCCTCGTGTGTCGCGCACTCCCTCAACCACCCTATGGTCCCTCCTCTCCCTACAACAGGCGAAGGGATCCGGGCTAACCATCTTTCCGAAATCTCGTTCATACACCAATGAGGTGTAACGATTGTACTGCACCTTTTCCAGGAGCTCTTGGAGTTCCCTTATTTCCACCTCACTCCCCCCCTGAGAAATTAATCTATCCCTCTTCTGTTTCACTGCCAGACCCAGCTTCGTCCTTTCCCTACCCTCCCTTCTCGCCTGCCTCAAAAAAAACCCCCGTGTGCGTCTTTTCACCGTGTCCCACCACCCACCAATCGATGAAAATGCTCCTTGTACTGTAACCTGGTCGTCCAAAAACCCAAGAAATTCCTCCCGCACCTGCCTGTTACCTAACCACTTTAAGTTCAGCCTCCACAACCCTCTCCCTGGCCTCTGTGCTCCCGCTCCCCCCACCTGAAGGAGAACCATATGGTGGTCCGAAAAGTCCACATCCACAATCTTTGGGCCCCCCAGACCAACCCCTTTCCTCACCAAGAAGCGATCTATTCTGCTCTTGCACTGTCCTCTAAAGAATGTGAACCCCTCCTGCCCCTCACAAAACTCCACATGTGCGTCAACCAACCCCGCCTCCCGCATAATCCTCGCCAGTCTCACCCCATCATAGCTCACCTGCATTAACCGTCCCCCACTATCCATTTTCCTCAATATAGTGTTGAAATCCCCACTCCAGACTACCTGGCGTGAGGTGTACAGGTAGGGCCGAATTTTCCCAAAAAGGAGTACCCTTTCCCTCTTACTCTGGGGCCCGTACACGTTGACCACCCTCAACGCTCTTCCCTCCCAAATCACATCTACCACTAGACATCTCCCCACCCCCAACTCCACCACCCTCTGGATATTCACCCGGTGCGTCTTAAATAAAATTCCCACTCCCCCATACCTGTCCCCCGCCAACCCCCACACCGAGGGTCCCCACCTCCAGGCCCGTCTCGCCCGCCTGATCTTTTCCAGAGACGTCAGCCGGGTTTCCTGTATCAGGAAACAATCCGCCCGGACCCGCGCAAACCTGTCATACGCCAAGCATTGCGCCTTTGGGGAGGAGATACTGGCCACATTAAGGGTAGCAAATGTTAATACAAGTCCCGCCATTCTCATGGAGAGTAACCGAGCTGCTCAACACCTCCTATACTCTGTACCCGAACCTCCTGATGTTCCCCCTTCGCACCCTGAGACAGGTCCTCTTCCGTGCGGCCATCGTCCTCCCCCACCCGATCCCCTTCCCCCCCCCACCAGTCCCACCTATACCTCCCCTCCCCCTTTCTTCCTTCCTTTCTTCTTCTTTGTACTATCCAATCCCACTTCATTACCCCTCACCCTCCCTTTCCCCCTTCCCCCAACCTCACCCCCTAACTCCTCCTCTAGGTTCTCCCTGTCCTCCAAAACCTCCTCCAATTCCACTCTGTCCCCCCACTCATACACTTGGGCCGACGCCCCCTGCACAACCCCCTCGGCCTTCCTCTTACTCCCCTTCCCTCTCCCATCCCTTCCACCCTCCCCTCCCCCTGCCTCCTCTCTCCCCCCTCCCTCTTCCCTACTGCCCTGAACCTCCCCTCCCTTCTTCCGACTCCCTGGACTTCCCACCTGAACCTCTTCATATTTCCTTTTGCCTTCTGCTGTCCCCCCTGCCTCTGCTCCCTCCTCCATCAACTCCACCCTCGTCCCCTCCATCTGTTCGCCCTCCTCACCCTCAGCCCCCCATCCTCCTCTCCTAACACCTGATATCTATTCCCCCCCCTCGCCCCCTGCTGCGGCACCTCCCCGCCTACCGCCCGTGTCCCCCCCTTTCTAGACTTCCTCCTCCTCTGTGGAACTCGCACCCAATCCCCCTCCTGCTCCTCCCCTGACGCTCCTTCCTGCCTCCCCTCCCGTTCTCCTACCAGCTCCTCCCTGCCCAGCACCCCGTGCCCTGCCCCCTCCTCTTCCCCTACCACCCCGCCATACCCCTTCCTCCACATGTCCCACTCATTATGGGACGCCCGAGGGCAATTCCGGAATGCATGCCCCAGCCCTCCACAGAGATTGCACCGAATCGAGGTACAATCCTCCGTGGAGTGCTGGGTGTCCCCACATCTCCCACACTTTACCACAGGGCAGGACATGCTAAAATGTCGAAATGAACCACACCTAAAGCACTGTCGTGGCTGTCCTTTGTAAAAACACAGTATCCTGTCACGGCCGATGAAAGCTGCCGAGGGGATGTGCTGAACGACATAGCCGTCCTGTTTTAATTTTACCTGGGCTCCCCAACCTCCTGCCCAAACCCTACTCGGATCCGGTAGCTTAGTAAGTGGTGACTTCAGCTCCGCATACCGCTGGAGCCAATAAGCCAGATCTGCCCCTGAGATAGACTCATTCCGCACAAGTAGGGTAACCTGCACCAGGTCCGGCTTGCTGATCGGAATCACCCTGAAGTCCCGCCACTCCCCCTTCCCCCTTACTCCCTCATACCGTTCCCAAAAAATTTCCATCCCCCTCTGGGTCATAAAGCTTACATCATATTCGGGGATGTTGACGGGGTGTATACAAGCATAAAAGTCCTCAGGTATGAACCCCATCCCCATCACCTGTTTCAAGACCTTTTCCCGGGACGGCATTGCTCCGTCCCCTATCCATTTAAGCTGAACCACATTGCGTCTTTTTGGTAACTGCCCACCCCCTTTCCCCATTCCCCCAAAACCCCTGCCTGTCCCTTCATACCCCGCAAGTCCTCCCCCCTCCCTCCTCCCCCCTCCCTGGACCACTGCAGCAAAGGACACAGACCCTTGCCCCCATCGCCCCCCTACCCCTGAGCTGGTGCCAGCCCTACCCTCCAACTCCGCCCCCCTCCCTTGCTGCCCCTCAGCCTTACTGTCTTCCCTACTCCCCCCCACCTCCTGCCCCCCCGTACCCGTAATGATGTCATCTCCCCCCTCCCGCTGCCCCTCCCCCCTGCCTCCCCCCCTTCCTTTTACTCTGGGGCCTCCCTGCCCCTCAGGAACCATACCCCCTCTTCCCTGATGCTGGCCCACCGACATACCTCCATCCCCTGCTGCCCAGACACCTGAGTCCCCTGCATCAGGCAAATCTACACCAAAAGAACCTTCCCACTGCAAACCTTCAGCAGCCCCAGAATCCCGCAACAAACCCCCTTCAGCCTGCCCTCCCTCCGGCTGAACCAAGTCTGGTACCGCATTACCGGCAGTCCTTGCGGCCATTACTTGCTGCGGGGCTGGCGCTGCAAGAATCTCCCTGTCTGCCCCTTCTTTCTCACAGCCTTCTGGGTGCCTTGACTCCTTTCTCTCTGATGGCTCTGCTCCGGTCCCGTTGTCGAACCCGTGCAAACTCCCTCCTCCTGCGCCCCGATTGGGCAAACCTGCCCTCTCATCTGCTGTGAGTGGGCAGAGCTTCCTCGAACCCGGAAGCTCCGCGTATCGTCTCTCCGCTCCTTGCTGAAAATTAGCCTCTGTCCCCCTTAGCGCTACAGCCTTCTGGCTCGCCTCCGATGTTCCACCGGCTGTCTGTGATGTCCCTTGCAGCTGCGAACTGCCCTCTGCACACTGCAAATCAGCCGTCTCTCGATCAGGTATGACGTCCTGCCCCTTCGATCCTCGTGGGCGGACCTGCTGCGCTAGTAATGGCACTGCGCTTGTAGGTTGCTGACCTCCCGAAACCGATGCCTCCAGTGGAAAAAGAACCACCTGTGGCTGCAACCGCTTGTCCTTGCTTGCAGCCCACTGCTCCATTCCGGGTACACCGCCCTCTTTCTTCTGCATCGGCTCAACCAGAACTGCATTAGACAACAGGCTCTCCCCTGTAGCGCCTGACCCTGTGTCTAGTATCTGGAATGATTGTCTCTGAAACTCTCTCGCTTCTGTATTTTCCTCCACAGGTCTCTGTGTCTGAGAAGTCTGATCCAGACCAGCCCTGACGTCCCTGAGCTCTGCTGTCTCTGGAAGAGGACCGGGCTGGCTTGCCAGGTACTGCATATACTTTAATGTGGCTTGTGTACCGCTCCCGGTCAGTTCTGGCACTGAAGAATGCAGGGACCCAGGAACTGAACCCTCTGTCTTCTTCCCTCTCTGTTCTGCTGTGGGGTCTGATCGTTTACTTCCCTGGCCTCCAGCGAGAGAACCAGAAGCCATTCTTTCCTTGTTCACATAAATCTCGCGCAAAGGGTTCCCAGGGCCTTTTTTTAAAACCCCAAGCAGCTGTTCTTTCTTCCCAAGCATTTTTTTTAGACGTGTTTCTTCCTTTTCATATAGGTTCTTGTGTGTTGCTGGAGCTACTTTAATCATGGTTTTAGCCATCTTGATACGTTTACCCAGATCCACCACCTCTTTCTCCACGGCCTTGATTCTCCTAACCACTTTAATCAAACCACTAGCCGGGTCCTCTGGGTCCTGGATTCTCTCCCAAAAATCTTCCTCTTCCGAGGACACGCTGTCCTCACTGCCTGTCTCCTCAGATTCAGGCTGACTCTCCTGACAGGTATCCATCTCCTCCACCTTCTCTCTGCCCGGCAAACTCCCTTCTTGGGCCTTCACCAGCTTTCCCCCCCTCTCACCTTCTGGATGTTGTAGGCCAGTGAGGGGGGTACCGGACTGGCTTCTGCCCTCGGGCTGCTGTTCTCTCCGGTCTACCGGGCTCCTCTCCCTCCTCTCTGCGGCTTTAACAGAGAGGGAACCGTTCTTCCAGGCCTTCTGGTCCTGGGCCCCAGGAGGCCCCATATCCTGGGCCTTGCCTGAGGACTGCTCCCCAGGGACCTTCCTCATTTCTGGGGAAGGGGCTAGGCCTCACTCCCTTCCCCCTGGAAGCCTGCAGAGCCTCTGGCAACACTTCCTCCTCCTTCCAAGCTTCAACAGCAACTGCCTTGGAATGCCCTCCTGCGGGACGTGGTGGAGATGAAAACGATAACGGAATTCAAACATGCATGGGATAAACATAAAGGAATCCTGTTCAGAAAGAATGGATCCTCAGAAGCTTAGCCGAGATTGGGTGGCAGAGCTGGTGGTGGGAGGCGGGGCTGGTGGTTGGGAGGCGGGCAGGGGTGTGCTGGTAAATTTTTAACAACAGGGTCTTTCTCCAGACGTAGCCAGTTCTGCAGTTGGAAGGGCCAGGGGTGGCCCGGGGGGGGGGGGGAGCAACACTTGCCCCTCTCTCCTCCCTCCCCTTGTGCGGACACGCTAGGCATACCTTTGCTGGCAGCCAGTAAATGGACTGCCACCACTCCCAACGTCTTTCTCTGAGCAGCATGCTGAAACTTCTCACAAATGCTGGAGAAGTCCTAGCCTGTTGCTCAGAGCTGGAAACAAGGAGCGGGGAGCAGCAGCAGTCTATTTACTTGGCTGGCAGGGCTCAGCATCCCCACCAGCAATGTAAAAGAGAATTCAGCAGGGGGCCCAAGCCCACATTTTGGGAGCCACTTGTTAAAGTAGCCATGGAGGGCCCTACTTTAACAACCGGCTCCCAAAATTCTTAAAAACTTAACAACCGGCTCTTGCGAGCCTGTGAGAGCCTGCTCCAGCACACCACTGGAGGCGGGGCCAGTGCTGGGCAGACTTCTACGGTCTGTGCCCTGAAAATGGCAGATACAAATCAAGGTAAGCTATACACAAAAAGCACATATGAGTTTATCTTGTTGGGCAGACTGGATGAACCGTGCAGGTCTTTTTCTGCCGTTATCTACTATGTTACTATGTTACTATAAACGGCACTGAGAGTTGGGCACCATTTAGAGAACAGCATGAGGCGCCGGGATCTGCAGCCAATTTTAGTAAAGTAAAACCTGGTGCGAATTCTCATGCCTAAAGTACTCACAGATCTCACTTATTCTATAAAGCTGCGTATAAATTCCAAGAATGCCCCCAATCTGCCCATGGCCGTGTCTCCTTTTTGGATCCATGTGTAAAACTTATGCGCGGATCCCGGCGCCAAAAAATGTGCGTGTAAATTTTTATTTATGCCAATTAGCACTGGTGATTTATTTATTTACTAGCAAAAAAGGCCCGTTTCTTTGAGAGATGAAACGGGCGCTAGCAAGGTTTTTGTGTCCAGCGGCCGTCCTGTTCCCCAGCCCCCCCTGCAGGCACCCATGGCCAGGGACCCAGCTGTCCCCCAACCCCCCTCCAGGCAGGCACCTGTCCGCTGCTGTCGCTGGCGCTCCATCCCTCGGCCCCCCCCCTGCAGCCACCCATGGCCAGGGATCCAGCTGTCCCCCAACCCCCCTGCAGGCAGGCACCTGTCCGCTGTTGTCGCTCCATCCCCCGGCCCCCCCTGCAGCCATCCATGGCCAGGGATCCAGCTGTACCCCAACCCCCCCTCCAGGGACCTGTCCGCTGCTGTCGTTGGCGCTCCGCGATGCAGTGTGCATGTGAAAAATGGCCAGCGAGGGGCAGGGGGAGATGGCGTTTCGTGGAGTGTTTGCTCCGCCCTCGTCGTCATCACGTTGTGACGCGAGGGCAGGGCACACACTCTTGGGCAAACTGGATATCTCGCCCGCTTCAAAGTTCCGGTTGGAGGCTTCATAGAACGTTGGAGTTGCCTTTTATATATAAAGATTTATTTGTTGCATTTGTACCCCACATTTTCCCACCTATTTGCAGGCTCAATGTGGCTTACATAGTACCGGAGAGGCCTTCGCAGACTCCGGAGTGAACAAATACAAAATGATATTGTGATAAGATAGGTTCTCGCGGAACAGCCTCGTTAGGGTGTCATAATGCGGAAGGATTGTGTTGTGACCATTACGTTCTTTGGTTTTGATGTGTTGCAGAGTATGAGCATTTAAGTTGGATCGGTAGGGTATGCCTTTTGGAACAAGTTAGTTTTTAGCGATTTCCAGACGTTTAAATGACCGTGTGTTGTTTTCATGGCTTTCGGTAGTGCGTTCCACAGTTGTGTGCTTATAAAGGAGAAACTGGATGCGTAAGTCGATTTGTATTTAAGTCCTTTGCAACTTGGGCATTGGAGATTTAGATATGTTCGTGATGATCTTGATGTGTTTCTGGTTGGCAGGTCTATGAGGTCTGTCATGTATCTCGGGGCTTTGCTGAAGATTATTTTATGAACTAGGGTGCAAATTTTGAAAACGATATGTTCTTTGATTGGGAGCCAGTGTAGTTTTTCACGGTGGGGTTTTGTGCTTTCAAATCGCGTTTTTCCAAATATAAGCCTGGCTGCCGTGTTTCGAGCGGTCTGAAGTTTCTTTAGAATTTGTTCTTTACATCCCGCATAAATTCCATTACAGTAGTTGACGTGACTTAGTACCATTGATTGTATCAGGTTGCGAAATGTTTCCCTTGGGAAGAAAGGTTTTAGTCGTTTGAATTTCCACATTGAGTAGAACATTTTCTTCGTTGTGGATTTCGCTTGGCTTTCTAGTGTTAGGTTGCGGTCCAGTATGACACCGAGGATTTTCAGGCTGTCTGAGATAGGGAGGGTGTGATTATGGATTAGTAGTTACGAATTATCCGTGCTATTTAGTTATTCAGTTAAATTGGATGCAAGCAATTTGAGCACCATATATAGAATTAGGCCGATAGAGTGCCGATTTGGGTGCCAGAACACACCTGCCCAAACCAGGTGTAATTCCCGGCGCCCAATTTGGGCACACATCCCTGGTATTTATAACACTACGTGCAAATTTTAGGAACATCCCTGACCTGCCCATGCACCTCCCATGGCCACGCCCCCTTTTGGGTTGTGCGCTGTGGGATTTGGGTGCACATTGTTACAGAACAGTGCGTAGCAAGATGTGTGTGCAAATTGAATAGTGCCATTTAGTGCCAATTAGCACCTAATTAGTGGCACTGATTGGCTCGTTAGTCAATTTAGTTGGGAAATTGAATGTTTTTCTTGTTGGTAAATAGAAATAAAACATAGAACACAAAATACCTGAGGCAATGGAGGGTTAAGTGACTTGCTCAAGATCACACGGAACAGCAGCAGGATTTGAAACGGCCACCTCTGGATTGCAAGAGCGGTGCTCTAACCACTAGGCCACTCCTCCACTGTGGGAAGGATTGTTTAATAATTTTTCTTCTTAAATGTCAGCTCTTTTACTTTGTACTGAAATTTTCATCTTACCCAATAGTACGGTAACAAGCGGATACTTTTGTTTTTGGTAGCTTAAAAAAAAAACTAGGTAATTGACAGTGGAAAGAAAATTTAACAAATGCATCTTCTGTGTCAGAAACTGTACATGTTGATACTTGGTCAGTAATACTATTCCTGAGGAAAAGTTCCCTGGATCTCTTATTACAGAGGTGGCCAAACTGTGACTTGCAGGATGCTTCCACCCATCCCTGTACTATGGGCTGTCTGCTTTGAAGTGATACTGTTGCACCATGGGATGGATGGAACTGATCCTCCCCCCCCCCCCCCCCCCATTTCCCCAGTTGGGAGAACAACAGGCTTATTTTCAAAAGAGAACGCCCAGCTTTCGATACAAATCGGAAGATGGGCGTCCTTCTCACAGGATCGCCCAAATCGGCATAATCGAAAGCCGATTTTGGGCGTCCCCAACTGCTTTCCGTCGCGGGGGATGACCAAAGTTCACGGGGGTGTGTCGGAGGCATAGCGAAGGAGGGACTTGGGCGTGCCTAACACATGGACGTCCTCGACCCATAATGGAAAAAAAAGGGCGTCCCTCACGAGCATTTAGATGACTTTCCCTGATCCTGTTTTTCTTACGACCAAGGCACAAAAAAGTGCCCGAACTGACCAGATGACCACCGGAGAGAATCGGGGATCACCTCCCCTTACTCCTCCAGTGGTCACTAACCCCCTCCCACCCTCAAAAAACAACTTTAAAAATATGTCGTGCCAGCCTCAAATGTCATACTCAGGTCCATCGCAGCAGTATGCAGGTACCTGGAGCAGTTTTAGTGGGTGCAGTGGCCCATCCCCCCTACCTGTTATACTTGTGGTGGTAAATGTGAGCCCTCCAAAACCCACCAGAAACCCACTGTACCCACATCTAGGTGCTGCCCTTCACCCGTAAGGGCTATGGTAGTGGTGTACAGTTGGGGGTAGTGGGTTTTGGGGGCTCAGCACACATGGTAAAGAAGCTACCTGGTAAAGAAGTTCACTGCAGTGCCCCCTAGGGTGCCCGGCTGGTGTCTTGGCATGTCAGGGGGACCAGTGCACTACGAATGCTGGCTCCTCCCATGACCAAAGGGCTTGCATTTGGTCGTTTCTGAGATGGGCGTCCTTAGATTCCATTATCGTTGAAAATCAGAATCAACCAAGTTTAGGAACGACCATCTCTAGGGACGACCTAACTGTCAAGATTTGGGCATCCCCGACCGTATTATGGAAACGGAAGATGGACGCCCATCTCAGTGCCATAGCGAGGGCGGCTGACACCCGGGGCGGTTCGTCGCTGTGCACCCCCCACTGGGTGCAGCACGGCACACTCCCCCTCGGTGCACGCACGCACCCCCCCCCCCCCGAGCGCATTCTTACCAAAGAGGTCGGGCGGGAGGGCCGCTCCGCCCCGAGTGCACACCGCTGGGAGCTGCGTCGGCTCCGCTGGTTCCCTGCTCTCTCTGCCCCGAAACAAGAAGTAACCTGTTCCGGGGCAGAGAGAGCAGGGAACCAGCGGAGCCGACACCCCCCCAGCGGCGTGCACCCGGGGCAGACCACCCCACTGCCCCCCCTTCCTACGCCACTGGCCCATCTTGTTTCAATAGTATGGGTTTCCCCGCCCCTTCGCCGGGACATTTTGCGAGGACGTCCTCAGCAAAACTTGGGCGTCCCTTTCGATTATGCCCCTCCACGTGTCCCAGATGTGACTGAAAAAAAGTCTGCTAAATTTACATTGTAGAGCTGGGCACTAGGTCTCTTTCAGGGACAATGTCTGCAAATGGGTTATATTTGCTCATATCACGACAGTAATGAACCTCGCTCTTAAGCCAGGGTATGTGGAGTATGATCTTAGCACTCCGGGGATGGAGGTTTTTTTTTTGCTTTGTTTTATTTTTACATTTTCCTCCTGCTGTTGGTCTTTAAAAGTGGGACTGGCAGCAGCAAAGGTTCACAGCCCAAGGTGAGTTCACATTTCTTTATTTTTCTAGAGGCGTCCCTGGGTATAGTGGTTTATTAAGACACTAGTAAAAAAGGCCCGTTTCCGAAACCAATGAAACGGGCGCTAGCATGTGTTTTTTTTTTGTGTGTGTGTGTGTATGTGTCACAGAGTTATTTTGTGTGTGTGTGAGTGTGTGAGGGTGCGGTGTGTGGGTGCTCGGGGAATCCCCGAGGTGGGAGACAGCTTGCCTGAGGCTGGGGATGGTTGGGCACGTCCTTGGCTGCTTCGGCAAAAGGGGAAGAGGAAGGGGGTGGGGAGTTACCTGCAGCCGCCTGAGAAACCATGTATTCTTTGTTTGTTGTGTATTATTAGTTTGCATTTCTGTTGAAGAAAGAGTGGATGCCTTTCGAATGATGGAGGTGGTGCGTCGGTGTGCGGTTGTTTCGTTAGTTTGGCAGCCAGTCTCCAGCGATTCCTAGGCAGGGAAGGAGTAGGGAAACACACTCCGCGTGTTTCCCTACTCCTCCCCCTTCCTTGGTCGCTGTTTGCTGCTGGCTGGGTCGCGGGTAATCCTTCCAGCTGGGCCGCAGCTTGTCCTGTTCGCCCACGTCCCAGATGGTGACGGGCACGTTGTTTTCCGGCTCCTCTGACTCCATGTCAAGCGATCCCAAATATAGTCTTTGCTATGGGCCCTCTGGCACTCTTCAGTACTGGCATTAGGCATTTAAAAATTCCCCCCCCCCCCCCCCCCGGTCTATTTTTGCACATACCCACAGCAGGAATATTCTTCTCTCGTTCCAGCGGTGGTTCTGTGCTCTCCGTGCTGCACAGATAATGAGCCATTCTGCTGGGGAATGCTCCTCCCTTATTGTCACGTAGTTTCCTCTGATTGGTCCGTCTTACGTTGCCTAGTGTTGCCTGGGAACGGTGTTGTGATGGTCCTTTGTGTTTCAGAATGTTGAGGGTGTTTTTTCTGATTGGTCCGTCATGCGAGGGCGGGGCAGAGAGACATGGTCAGTGTTGTGGCTTCACCACAATGAATCCATGAACCCTTCAGTGAGTGACTGAGTGACTTCAGAACGTTGTCTTCAGAATGTTGAGGGTGAGTTTTATTATAGTAGATTTACAGGGCTAAATTTAAAACTCTATGTTTGATTTTCTAAGGCCCTCAGACAAAATAGGCCAGAGTACTTAAAGAATAAGGAGGTCTTTTACTAAGGTGTTCTCATGTTTTTAGCACGTGCTAAAATTCGCCGCACGCTAAGCGTTAGAGATGCCAATGCATTCCTATGGGCATCTCTAATGTTTAGCGCAGGGGCGTAATCAGACTTCGGCGGGAGGGGAGTCCAGAGCCCGAGGTGAGGGGGCACATTTTAGCCCCCCCCTGGAGCCAACGACGCCCCCCCCCCCCCACCATTGCCGACCCCGCTGCTGCCGCCACCACTAACTTTGCCCCCCCTGCCGACGACCCTCTCGACCCCCCCCTCCCGCTGCCAACCCACCGTCACCTACCTTTGCTGGCAGGGGACTCCAACCCCCGCCAGCCAAGGTCCTCTTCTTCCCGCGCAGGACGTGCAGGACGTCAGAAACAGAAGGAAGCCTTGTGCGGGAAGAAGAGGACCTCGGCTGGTGGGGGTTGGGGTCCCCCGCCAGCAAAGGCAGGTGACGGCGGGAGGGGGGATCGAAAGGGTCATCAGCAGGGGGTCCAGGGCCAAATCTACAGGGGCCCAGGCCCCCCCTGGCCCCATGTGGCTACGCCACTGGTTTAGCGCGTGCCCAATTTTAGCGTGCACTAAAAATGTGAGTGTGCTTTAGTAAAAGACCCCCTAAGTTAACTCTTTATACACCTTTAAGACCTCTAAGGTCCTTTCAAGGATCATCTGTACCCTCATCAAAAGAAATTGTAGGCTATGATATCCGCCAGTTCCAAGAGAGAGATTATAGGCTAGTCCTGGATTTTACAAAGTCTTATCCTGATACATTTTAGGACACAGAGTGTGGTTTCAACCAGGGCTGCCGAGAGACTGAGCTGGGCTCGGGGCAAGGCCACCCCCAGACCCTATCCCTATCCCCATCCCATCCCTCCCTCCCTCCCCCCCCAGGATTGCCGCCGCCCCGCCTCCCCCCAATCGCTAATGCTGTCACCTCTCTCTCCTGCTCCCAGGCCGCCGGCGCCTCAGTCCCCAGTCTCTCCACCTACCCTCCCTCAGCTCCCTTCTGACTGCCATTCGACCCCCTTCATTAAAAAAAAAATCTTGAAATCAGCAGAGCAGCGCCTTCCGTGTGAAAGCAGCAGATAGCCTCAGACAATCTGCTGCTTTCACTCGGAAGGCGCTGCGCTGCCGATTTCAAGATTTTTTTTTTTAATGCAGGGGATCGGGTGGCAGACAGAAGGGAGGTGAGGGTAAGAACGTAATTTATTAACACAATTCAAATAAGAATTATATATATATACACACACACATATAAATAGCCCGACACAGGCCGTGTTTTGCCCAGCAGGGCTGCTTCAGGGGCTACAAGAAATAATAACACAAATATAGTTATACAAATACTCTTCTAAAATCATATTTAAATTATGTGTATACACAGTTAAAAAAAACTTAACTAACCACTCATAAAATAAAATGCATTGATTGGGAGATAATAAATATATAACACCAATATCCCACACAGAGAAGGACACGCATATAGACATGTGTACAGCCACACGAATAAACTTTTTGAAAAACATTAAAATATATTTGAGAAAATATATATATATTTAAATAAATAGACAATCAGTAACCCGATGCACATACTTGACATGGAAAAAGCATTAACCATAAATATATTCCACCAATATTTACGTAAATATCATTTTTAGAACTTATCAATCCATAAAAATAATAATAACAATAATAAAAACAATAATAAAAAAATGATGACATAAATATCGACAGGTACAAGTTGAAAACTTTTTAAATTTAAAAATTTAAAAACACCCACCTACACAAAAATCCTCTATTATCACATATGAAAAATTGTATTGGATAATTTCAGAAATATACTGTAGGGAAAAAAGGAACAGGACAACATGAGAAACAAAAAATAACAGGAGAGGGTGAGAGACCCCGGCGCCGGGCCCTCCTTGGAGTCCCGGGCCCGGGGAATTTGGCCCTCCTTTCGGCGACCCTGGTTTCAACAAGTAGAATCAGGGACTAGAAATGCTCTGTAAAGATGTACATTCAAAACCAGTCTCCTGGAACTGCGCAACTTGGCAACTCTGCATGTCTTACAGGCCTGAAGCTCCTCTCCCTTCTGATCCCTGTTTTCGCCTTGTAGACTTGGCATGATTTCTGCCAGGGGCCCAGGCACATTCAATCACTGCATAGCTACCCGCCCTGCCAGGCTCTGAAATTCCTGGAGGATTCCTCAGAAGCCAAGCAGAAATGAAGCAATCCAGAAAAAGAGGAGACCTTGTCAGGTTTTAAAATAGACTCCGGGCTGCGGTTTCTCTGACAGCTATTCCTCTGTGTTTACACAGTTAAGCCCACAGGATATTCACGGGAGGAATGCCAGGCGTGGCTGACAGACTCTCTCCCCTGGAGGAGTAAGAAATGATACAGACAGACCAGCTACATTTGCACTATTCCTGGGACAAGCAGTACAAAATGCTTTGCTCCGTGGATCTTGTCGGGTGATGATTGTGACCTGGATGGGCCACTGTTGGAGACAGGGTGCTGGGCTGGATGGACCTTTGGTCTATCCCAATGTGGCGATGCTTATGTCTTATCCCTTGGAAGCAGGGACTGTTCCAGCACCTAAGGCAAGGTGTATCAAAGGCTAAGTTACCTAGTTCCAGGAGGGAGATTTTAGGCCAGTCCTGGATTTCTGGCTACCTCCACCTGGTGCATTATGGGACCTGCTGTGGCCTAGTGGTTAGGGTGGTGGACTTTGGTCCTGAGGAACTGAGTTCGATTCCCACTTCAGGCACTGGCAGCTCCTTGTGACTCTGGGCAAGTCACTTAACCCTCTATTGCCCCATGTAAGCCGCATTGATATACTATTGGAGATTCTACATGGAATGTTGCTACTATTGGAGATTCTACATGGAATGTTGCTATTCCACTAGCAACATTCCATGTAGAAGGCTGCACAGGCTTCTGTTTCTGTGAGTCTGACGTCCTGCACGTACGTGCAGGACGTCAGACTCACAGAAGCAGAAGCCTGCGCGGCCACATTGGTGATCTGCAAGGGCCGACTTCTAGTGGAATAGCAACATTCCATGTAGAATCTCAAATAGTAGCAACAGTGGAGGAGTGGCCTAGTGGTTAGGGTGGTGGACTTTGGTCCTGAGGAACTGAGTTTGATTCCCACTTCAGGCACAGGCAGCTCCTTGTGACTCTGGGTAAGTCACTTAACCCTCCATTGCCCCATGTAAGCCGCATTGAGCCTGCCATGAGTGGGAAAGTGCGGGGTACAAATGTAACAAAAATAAAAAAAAAATTTCAATGGGTAAAATCATGGACTACAACTAGTACACTGCTTTGAGATATAAGTTTAAAACCTCCTGTAACTGGGTAACTTGGTGGCTCTGCTTTCTCCCACTGTGCATCTTGGGGGGAAAAATACTTGGAACATCTGAGCTTAAGTGATTTCTGGGTTATGTTGTTTGATTTATGTTTCTTGTATTAATGGAATGTTTCTTTTTTTTTTTTTACTTATTATTTTATGGAGTTCCTTTAGATAGTATTTTTTTTTTTTTGCTTTGATATTATACATTGTAGATTTGTAAACCGTTCTGACTTGCTGTGTAAATAGTGACGGTAGGGGAAAATGATAAACGATAAGGACTTTCAAACTAAAGGTGTGAATCTAATATAATAATCATGCAATCCCCTCCTCCCCACTCTGGAAGTGTGAGCAGTGGTTTAGGTGGAAGCACTGCTCTACACTCCCTCTTCCCGCTCCCCCACCCCATACATGCAACAGGGAAAACACAGAACTGGATCCACTTGTCCTGAGCAAGGAGGTTTGATAACAGGAGACACCATGAGCCTACCTGGCCCACTATGCCAGTGGGCGGAGCTTGTCACCTTATTAATTTAAGTACATAAGTATTGCCACACTGGGACAGAACAAAGGTCTATCAAGCCCAGCTTCCTGTTTCCAACAGTGGCCAATCCAGATCACAAATACCTGGCAAGATCCCGAAAAAAGTACAAAACATTTTATACTGCTTATCCCAGAAATAGTGGATTTTCCCCAAGTCCATTTTAATAATGGTCTATGGACTTTTCCTTTAGGAAGCCGTCCAAACCTTTTTTAAAGCACGCTAAGCTAACCGCCTTTACCACATTCTCTGGCCAATCCGGGTCACAATCATCACCCGACAAGATAACTGCCTTTATCACATTCTCTGGCAATGAATTCCGGAGTTCAATTACACATTGAGTGAAGAAAAATTTTCTCCGATTTGTTTTAAATTTACTACTTTGTAGCTTCATCATATGCCCCTAGTCCTAGTATTATTGGAAAGAGTAAACAAATGATTCACGTCTACCTGTTCCACTCCACTCATTATTTTATAGACCTCTATCATATCTCCCCTCAGCCATCTTTTCTCATACCTGAAGAGCCGTATCAGCTTCAGCCTTTACTCATAAGGAAGTCGTCCCATCCCCTTTATCATTTTTGTCGCCCTTCTCTGTACTTTTTCTAATTTCACTATATCTTTTCTGAGATGCGGCGACCAAAATTGAACACAGTATTCAAGGTGCGGTCGCACCATGGACCGATACAAAGGCATTATAACGTCCTCATTTTTGTTTTCCATTCCTTTCCTAATAATACCTAACATTGTATTTGCTTTCTTAGCCGCTTTCTCAGCACACTGAGCAGAGTAGCGTCAACGATGATTCCTAGATCCTTTTCCTGGTTGGTAACTCCTAACGTGGAACCTTGCATCCAGTGTTGCCAGGTGGGCGGTTTTACCGCCCAATTGGGCGGTTTTCCGCGACCCGCCGCGGGAAATTTTTGCCTGCGGCGGGTTGCAGTTTTTTGGGCTTCTTTTGGGTGGTTTTTAAAGCGGTTTTTCCGGCCGAGGGGGGCGGGGTTAGTGACATTTTGGGCGGGGTTAGTGATGTTCTGGGCGTGGCCGATGACGGCTGGGGTGATGACGGCGGGGGCGGGGGTGATGACGCGGGGTGGGGGTGTCAGGGGTGGGGTTTGACTTTGGGCGGGTTTTGGGCTGGATTTGGGCTCGTTTGGGTGGGAAAAAATTTTTCCACCTGGCAACCCTGCTTGCATCATTTCATTGTTTTGGGTGTACCAAGATGGCGGCAGCTGCAGTGGGGAAAATTAAAACCTCCTTGGGTTGAGACCGGCTTCAGCCTTGTAACATTCCGTCTGCTGTTATCAAACCCCCTTGGTCCTCAGTGACACGGAATCCTCTAGTAACTCAACTTGATCTTTTATACTTTTAGTCCTGCTTCAATAGGAGAGGGTCAGAGTTGTGGCTAAGTGTGAATGCAGCCTGCATATAATACATGCATTCCACAGGCAGAAACAGAGGTCAGAGAGTGCCCTGGTCCTGAAGGCTCCAGTTTGCTTGGTTGAAAATAACTCTGTACATTTTCAGGCTATTTTTGACAAGACACTGAACACTGGAGCCCTTCTCTTCCCTTCTTCCCTGGCTGAGCTCCAAGCTGGAGTCCTGAAGTGTGAAGGGAAAGGGGGCCTGGGCACAGAAACCACACAGAATTCAGACACACAAAAGAAGCAGAATTACCACACATCTAACTTGTGAGCAATAGGGCCAGTCACTAAGGATTCAAACGTGCGGATTTCATGCAGGCCTCCGAAGAACCCCACCACTTCAACACCTTCTGGGTGGTTTCTGGATAAGTGAGACACTAGCATGTCTGCAAAGTCTCAATTCTCTGCCGACACAATTATATGGAAAAAAAAAAGACAGAAGTCCCACAGCGTCTTTTGTACAAGTTTTCATATGCGTGGTGTTTGGCAATAAATTACAAAAAAATTAAACCCTAGGGCGAGAAACCAGCCCTACTCATTACCCAAATATATCAGACAATTTACTTAAAACCCACTTCTTTAGATCTGTGTTCAGTTAATATGAAAAGAAATGTTTTTTTAATAGTGGTATTCTTGTATTAATGTTAATTGCCTTGTACTGCTTCTTCTTAAATTCATTATGTAAGCCGCATTGAACCTGAGGTTTCTTGGGAAAATGCGGGGTAGAAATGACAAAATAAATAAATAAATAAATGAAACAAGCTTTGCAGACTCACTTGTGGGTTTTTGCTGAATTTTTTTTTTCACTCAAAACTTAAACCTTACCTGAACCAGCCTAGCAGGGGTGGACTCTGGGCAGTGGCATTCCTAGGGCGGCTGACACCCGGGGCAGATCGCCGATGCGCCCCCTCCCAGCAAAACAACACCTCTCCCCCCCCCCGGCAAAATGACACCTCCCCCCGGCGAAACGACACTCCCCCCCCGGGTGCATTTTTACCTGCTGGGGGGGGGGGGGGGGGGTGCCGCGCGCCTGTTGGCTTCATTCGTTCCATGCTCCCTCTGCCCCGGAACAGACCTGTTCCGGGGCAGAGGGAGCATGGAACGAGCGGAGCAGACAGGCGCGTGGCACCCCCCAGCGGTGTGCACCGGGGGCGGACCGCACCCACCGCCCCTCCCTAGGAACGCCACTGACTCTGGGAGTTGCCCAGCTGTTACAGCAGCAGGCTAAGAACCAGGGAAGCTCAGTTTCAAATCCCACTTCTGCTATTAATGCTGCATTTCACCTTGGTCAACTCCATTCACTCTCATAGCCTCAGATACAAACATACCCTGTAAGCTCTTTGGGGCAGGAAAATATCTGAATCTGTAACTCACCCTAAGCTTGGGATTCAAAAGGCAATTAAGGACATACAGAAAAAGGCAAAGGAACAGAGAAAAGGAATTGAGAAACCAAAATAAACCAGCCTCCAGCTGAGCTCTCTTGAGCAGGGACTGTCCTTCCCCATGTTTAAACTTGTACAGCGCTGCGTAACCCTGGCAGCGCTATAGAAATGCTAAGTAGTAGTAGTAGTAGTAGTAGGTTCCTCCTGGCTAAAAGGGGTTTATACTACTACTACTACTTAACATTTCTAGAGCGCTACTAGGGTTACGCAGCGCTGTACAATTTAACAAAGAGAGACAGTCCCTGCTCAAAGAGCTTACAATCTAATAGACAAGTGAACGGTCGGTCCGATAGGGGCAGTCAAATTGGGGCAGTCTGGATTCACTGAACGGTAAGGGTTAGGTGCCGAACGCAGCATTGAAGAGGTGGGCTTTAAGCAAAGACTTGAAAACGGGCAGGGAGGGGGCATGGCGTAAGGGCTCAGGAAGGTTGTTCCAAGCATAGGGTGAGGCGAGGCAGAATGAGTGGAGCCTGAAGTTGGCGGTGGTGGAGAAGGGTACTGAGAGGAGGGATTTATCCTGTGAATGGAGGTTACGGGCGGGAACGTAAGGGGAGATGAGGGTAGAAAGATAGTGAGGGGCAGCAGACTGAGTGCATTTGTAGGTAAGAAGGAGAAGCTTGAATTGAATGCGGTATCTGATTCTTAGAAAGTGTTCAGAAAAGACAGAAGTTGGAATTCAACAGAAAATTGCCTTAGGAAAGCAGAAGTAAAAATACTTAGAGATAGGAGCAGTCCTTGCAGGGAGACTTTTTCAGCTGAGCTCAATCAGCAAAACATTCATGAGGATCTAAAGACTGAGGGGTCCTTTTACTAAGCTGTGTAAGCGTCTATGCGTGCCAAAATGAAGTTACAGCATGGCTACCGCGTGGCTCTTGTGGTAATTTCATTTTTTCTGCGCGTCCGATACGCGCGGCCAAAAATCATTTCGGATGCGCATATTAGACGTGCACCAAGTGGCATTTGACACGCATAAGTCATTACCGCTCGAGACTTTACGTCTAGGTCAATGGCTGGCGGTAAGGTCACAGACCCAAAATGGACGCGCGGCAATTTTGATTTTCCGCATGTCCATTTTTGGCAAAAATTTTTAAACGGCCGTTTTTACGGGTGAGCTGAAAATGGATTGGCGCGTGCCCAAAACCCGTTCCTACATTACCACAAGCCATTTTTCAGCGCACCTTAGTAAAAGGACCTCTTACAGAAATGTCTGGTTAATTTGTTTTCTGTTTGATCAAATTTATTTTTTTTTTTAAATTTGCATTCTTTTCCTCTGCTCCCATTGGAAACGGACAAAGGGAAGCCTTTTGTGCTTTGTCCTAGGCCATGTGAAAGTGCAGTCTGGCAGCTCTCCCTCTTCCCTCCCCCTTCCCCCAGGGCTCCTATGGATCTGGTAAATCTCCTACTCTCTCTCCCCAAAAACAGTGAGTCACAGGCAGTGCTGAAGACACACTGCTTCTGGCTAAAGGAGTTTTTATGACAGGAGATGGCATGACCTCAACAGGGTGAAGCTGAACCCCCTCCCCATGCAGCCGCCATATTGGTCAGAACAAAACAAACTATCAACTGTTGTATCCATGTTGTCATTGTTTATGGCTGTTTTACCTTAGTTATAGTTAGAAACATGCCGGCTTATGCAGCATTCAGATGTACACAGAGGAAGTATCACGATGGAATAACCTTTCATCAGTTAGAGTAGTAATTACTTCTAAATAGAAATCAGTGTGTCATTTTGAGGGGATAGATATAGGGACACCCTGGCACGCATTGTATTGATGCTGAGAATTTTTTCACCAAGTAAAGGGCCACCAAAACAGACATCATGTTCTGAGAATCAGGTATTCAACATTCACAGCTTTTATTTTAATTACAAAGGGTGTTTTTGTAACCTTAATTAGGTTGAAACCTGGGAGCATTTAAAATCTATTTTTTTCCTGTGCCTAGATCAAAAGAAAAAGCTGGTACATGGGAACATGCTCCTTTTATTTTATGGAATGCAGTGGTAAATTATAAAAATGCACTTGATATTTTTGTATTACTACTATTTAAAAGAGAGGTATTGAATAATGAGGGAAGCACTACCTTCATGCAAAAGTTGAGTCAGTCTAAATGTGCCAGTTTGGTTGTATATATTTATTTCTACTTAAAGTCTGTTTGGATATAAATGCAAGCAGCACAATATTACCTGTCAAATTCATACAAAGTTAATCTGTTGGCTGCCTGCTATGTGAATATTCCATCACTGTTTCATCATTGCTACCAAATATTACATATTTGGGGCATTTGCTTAAAACTTTGTTGGTTTTAATTTGTTTATCCAGTGTCACGGTTGTGCCCATGTTTCGTGCTCTCCTTTTCGCCACCTGGTGGCCAGACCTGGTGGCTACAATGGACTGTCTGGTTATTGTCACCCATTCCAGATTTCAGCCCAGTCCGGTCCGGATCTTCCAGGCTGCCAGACTTGCTTGCTTGGATTGAACCTACACTGCACCCATAGTTGCCTGGTGATTGCTGCAGCTGTGAGCCTCAGCTGCTGCTGGGCTTATTAGTCAGTTGGAAATTCTCTGCCTTTGCCTTTGCATCGCCTTAGGCCCAGGTTTGTTGGTGCTTGTTGCACTTCTGCTTTGTGTGGGTTCTTGCCTGAAATTCTTGTCTGCTCTAGTTAGTCTGTGTGTAGTTTAGATTAGGTAGTTGCTTGTTCTCTAGTCTTGTCTCTAGGTTGTAGTTTTGTGTCTAGTCTTTGTCTGTTTGTGTTTTAGTGGCTGTTCTGCAGCTTCCAGTTCTGTCTTCTCTCTGTCAGTTTTTGTTCCCTGTTTTAGTGGCTGCTTGCAGCTTTCAGTCCTGTGCTTTAGCTTATCCCTTCCTTGCCCTGTTGCCCCTGTATGTTCTTCTCCCCTCTGACCCTCAGTCCTGGTTCAGCCTAGTGGGTATC
Source organism: Microcaecilia unicolor (assembly GCF_901765095.1). Classification (NCBI taxonomy): domain Eukaryota; kingdom Metazoa; phylum Chordata; class Amphibia; order Gymnophiona; family Siphonopidae; genus Microcaecilia; species Microcaecilia unicolor. The sequence goes on along the minus strand of NC_044032.1, from coordinate 21,223,680 downwards.
CAGTCCTGCCTTGCCCAGTAAGTCCTGCCGGCCACCTGCAGCCAGGGGCTCAACTCCTGGTGAAAAACGGCCAAGCGCAGGTGAAGGTTAAGTGTGCCTGCTCTGCTTATTCCTGCTTGTTTGCCTCTGCTGCAACTCCAGTCCGGGGTTCCAGTCCTGTTCTGTCTAGTCTCCGATGTGGGGTGGTTTTGCCTGCCACTGCTGCTCCTCGGCAGTGGCCCAAGGGCTCACGAACCTAGTTCCAGCTTTGAAAACGTGACATCCAGACCTTACATGCACATGGCATTGCTTTTTAAACCCAAAGGTGAAACCTAAGGGTGGTTGAACAATTAGGTATAAACTGTGTTGTTTCTGACTTTACTTGCTTTGAACTATTTTGAGTTCTACTGATCTGTACATCTGCTGTCTGGCATTTTGAAAGATGAAAAGAAGAAATAAAAAAGAAATTTTTGCAATGTGTGTATGAATGCCTGTTCTGGTATGTGCATGCGGTAATGTTTGAACAACTGTCTTTAATTATTGCTGTGATTTCTGAATATGCGGCATCATTAAAAGACAGACTTTTAAATGCCAATTGGGTATATATGCTAATCTCAACATTGTTCAATGTTTCAGACATATCCATCAACTTGCTTCCATGATATTATTTATCATCCAGAAAGGAGGGGGTTTCAGTTTTGGCACAGTATAACATAGTAACATAGTAGATGAAGGCAGAAAAAGACCTGCATGATCCATCCAGTCTGCCCAACAAGATAAACTCATATGTGCTACTTTTTGTGTATACCTTACCTTGATTTGTATCTGTCATTTTCAGGGCACAGACCGTATAAGTCTGCCCAGCACTATCCCTGCCTCCCAACCACCGGCTCTGGGACAGACCGTATAAGTCTGCCCAGCAATATCCTCGCCTCCCAACCACCAGCCCCACCTCCCACCACCGGCTCTGCCACCTAATCTCAGCTAAGCTTCTGAGGATCCATTCCCTCGGAACAGGATTCCTTTATGTTTATCCCACGCATGTTTCAATTCCGTTACCGTTTTCCTCTCCACCACCTCCCGCAGGAGAGCATTCCAAGCATCCACCACTCTCTCCGTGAAAAAATACTTCCTGACATTTTTCTTGAGTCTGCCCCCTTTCAATCTCATATCATGCTCTCTAGTTCTACCGCCTTCCCATCTAAGTCATCACAAGAACAAAATATTAGAAAACCAATGGACTGCATTATAGACCATTTAGTTATGTTTTAACAAATAAGAGATCTGCATGAAACCAAATATTTATTTGTATTATTTTCACTTATAAAACCACTTGTTCCTGAAACACGCTCAAAACAGAAAAATCCATTTGTGTATCTAAAATGCAAGCCTCTACAAAAGAGAAGATGTGATTCCATGTGCCTCAATAAAAGGAGAGTTTAATTTTGCTTCCATTTAATTTCAATATATTCCATCTTAATAACACCAAGTTTCACAAGGCAGATTACAACAACAGTTTAGATGAACCCGTCAGGAAGCAGGATGTCTTCAGTGAGATTTGCAAGCTCATTTTCAAAGCACTTAGCCTCCCAAAGTTCCATAGAAACCTATGGAACTTAGCCTCCCAAAGTGCTTTGAAAATATGCTTGTTGGCCATGTATTATTGTATTGTATAGAACAGAGTAGAAAAATGAGCACAATTACTGCTGTTTCTACCAGCTACAATAATTTTTAATGCTGTTTTAGTGATTTTCTATTTTATTTCATGATATATATCTCACTGCATCACAGGAGGGTTCTGAGGTTGTGGGTGGTAAAGGACCCAGCCCAAGGGGATGGGTTTCTGGGTAAGTTGAAGAGGAAACTGTTTCTGGTTGTTGAATGACAGAGTGGGAGGAGTTAATTGATAATGTTATTGGCGAGTGCACGAGGTCTTTGGCTGTCTGTACCCCCGAGAGGGGGGAGTCCTGAATGGGTTCAAGAAAGTAAGGCTGACTAAAGAGGTAGTTTCTGCAAATTCCGGCATTAACCGTGAAGTGGAGGAGTGCTACAGGTGGGAAGAAGGGGATCCCAGCCTGGGAGCAGGTACAGTAAAGAGCTGAATTGAATTGAGGTTGAAGGGGGGCAGACTCAGGAGTAATGTCAGGAAGTATTTTTTCACGGAGAGGGTGGTGGATACATGGAATGTCCTCCCGTGAGAGGTGAAGGAGATGAAAACGGTAATGGAATTCAAACATGCATGGGATAAACACAGAAGGAATCCTGTTTAGAAGGTAATGGATCCATGGAATCTTAGCGGAGATTGGGTGTCAACGCTGGTAATTGGGAAGCTAAACCAGTGCTGGGCTGACTTCTACGGTCTGTGCCCTGAGAATGGCAAGGACAAATCAAACTCGGGTATACATATAAAGTGTCCCATACCATGTAAAATGAGTTTAACTTGTTGGGCAGACTGGATGGACCGTACAGGTCTTTATCTGCCGTCATTTACTATGGTACTATGTTTGGAGCCTTGAGAGGAGAAAGTAGACAGACAGGGAGGTCTGACCCAAAACACGATCTGCTGGTTGCACAAGTGCTGCAGACACAGCCTTAGAAGGGATGGGTATGGACGGGAGGAGCTGTAAATATGTACATACTGTAGGATTATAAATTGCATTTAAGAAGAAGCCACGATGTATACACAGAAGAACAAAACCTACACCATATCCCTAGGATTTACGGTTACCATATTTTGCCTCCCCCCAAAAGGAGTACACATGCCCTGCCCCTTTCACGCCCCACCCTGCCCCCTTTCACACCCTGCCCCACTCCCTTTCACGCCCTCGCTCCGCCCCCTGTCACATTTTCCCCTCCCCCCTGTCACACACCCCGTCACTCCCTCTCCCTGTCACCCCCTCCCCTTACCTTACTACTGCCCTGGTGGTCTAGTGACCTCTTTGGGGCAGGAAAGAGCCCCCTCTTTCCTGCCCGGAGCGCTGCCCTGCATGCATCCTTCCTGTTCGTGATCTCGGCGCCGATTCAAAATGGCCGCAGAGAGTTGAAGTCTCGCGAGGTCACTTCAACTCTCGGTGGCCATTTTGAATCGGCGCCAAAATCACGAACAGGAAGGATACATGCAGGGCAACGCTACGGGCAGGAAAGAGGGGGCTCTTTCCTGCCCCAAAGGCGGAAGAGGTCACTAGACCACCAGGGCACTAGTAAGTAAGGGAAGGGGAGGCTAGCAATCTGCCCGTTTGTCCGGATTTCTGGTTGGCAAAACCCGCCCGGTTGCCCGGACATGTCCTCAAAAGGAGGACATGTCCGGGTAAATCCGGACATATGGTAACCCTAGACTTGATACACTGCCTTTCTTTGATTACAATCAAAGTAGTTTACATATTATATACAGGTACCTATTTTGTATCTGGGGCAATGGAGGGTTAAGTGACTCACCCAGCATCACAAAGAGCTTCAGTGGGAATCAAACCAGTTTCCCTGGTTCTCAGGCCACTGTACTAACCACTAAGCTACTCCTCCAGTAAATGAATTATATGCAAATCGGCCTGCACAGAACTTGTGTGCTAACCTGGGAGAACACAATGGACGCATGAGCACCTAGTTCTGCACCCTACCTGTGAGTAACCCCTGATTGGGACACTCTCGTTTGTGCTGTAGCTGATTGGTTAAGATTCATGATGACATCATAAGTGGCGTGCTCACACACGTTAAGATGGACTGGGCTGCTCTCAAAAGGGGCTCGGAGGAACTTTACAAACAGAAACCAAATATTGAATCAGTACAGGATGCAAAGTTCTATTTACTGGGTGGGCGGCTGGTACATTGCACCCTTAATAGTGCCAAAGGAAATCTCCACAGTCATCCAACACTTTGGTTCTGCAGCAGTCTCAAATTAGTATAATTATAATTTCTGGCACACTTTATTGGATTCAGACCTAATTTTTACATAAGCATCCAATGACTTTCTTTCCTTTGATTTGTAACAGACATGTTACTTTCAACTGTAAACAGTGCCGAAGTTTACTGGTAACACAGCGGCGTGTAGTCAGTGGGCAAATGCTCAATCAGTGCTGTGCTTGTACCCACAGCGACGTGCCTCTGCATTTCTCCATGGCACACTGGCACCCGTGCCCATCTGAGGGTACCATATGCACATCCTGGAAACTAAATTCCCAAATATCTCACAAAAACAGTGACACAGAAAATCTGGTCCACAATGCTCAAGACTGTGGTAGATTTGCTTGCATCAGACTAATGAACTCTGGATCAGGAGCGTGACAAGCTGGAATCGCGCCCTGTGCAACATGCCACTAGCACCCCTGTCCTGCAGGGCGGACAATGGAGGGGAAGCATTTTTTGCTTCCAGGTCTCCTTTTCACCCTGTGCAGCTGCAATGCACATATAGATCTCGAGATGGCCCTGCTCCGAATTTCACAAAGAGGTGTGGAAATACTTCTTAACTGCAGGAGTGTAGCCGGACCTGTTATTTTGGATGGGCCCCGAGTTAACCCGGGTGGGCCCTTCTCACCCCCACCCTGTCCATACATACAGTTTTTTTGTTAAACTTTCCCTCTGTCCCTGCTATCCTCATGTTTCTTCTTCCCCCTCCCCTCCCCCATTCAGCATTCACTCCTCTTTCCCTCCTGCCCAGCATCCAGTCCTCTCTTTCCTTTCCCCCTCCCCCCACTGGCATCTGCTTTTCTCTCCCTCCCCGGTCTACCTCCAAGCCATCGCAGGTAGCAATTCTAGCAAGCAGCCTGCGCCAGCCCTGCAGGCTTCCCTCTACTGCGTCCCTGCCAGCGAAGAAGCAGGAAATTATATCATCGAGGGCGGGACACGATAGAGAGGAGCCTGCAAGGCTGGCACAGGTTGATTACAGGAATCGCTGACAGCGATAGCTCAAAGGTAAATGGGGGCGGGAGTGGGGAATTTAGAGAGAAACAGGCAGCTGCCGTGAGGGTGAGAGAGGTGTGAGGCACCGCCAATGAAGTGCTTTGGGGGCCACTAGACTGGGTGGGCCTGAGGCAAGAATGGGTGGGCCTGTGCCCACCCAGACTGAACCATAGCTACGCCACTGCTTCACCAAAAGGGTGGTGAGTGTCACGGCTTTCACCCAGTCTCTGGAATTGTGAGCCCTTGGGCCACTGCCGAGGAGCGGCAGCGGCAGGCAAAATCACCCCAGCAGAAAGCAGTGCTGAACACAACAGGCAGGAACCACAGAATATAACTGGAAAAGACTTTAATAGTAGACAGTATCCAGGAGCACAGCACGGTCAAAAGGCAGGCAGCAAAACACAGGTAATCAATAAACTAAGCAGAGTCTTTAGTCAAAATCCAAGTCCAGGTAACAGTAACAGTTCATAGGCAGGCAGCAGGCAATAACAAAGTCCAGGTCCAGAAACAGGCAGGATCAAACACACAGGAAACTTACAGAGCAGGAACTCCAACAAACCAACAGGAACTCAGGAATGACCTTTGATACCAAGGCAATGCAAGCAAGGTTCACAGAAGCTAATAAGCCCCTCAGCAGCTGACAGTCAGCTAGAGTCATCATCAGCCAAGTAAGGTTGCTGTTCAAGGACAAACCAGCAGAGCAAGTCTGGCAACCCGGAAAATCCGGACCGGACTCACTGAAGTCTGGAACATGGAAGACAGCAGAAAACAGTCCATAGCAGCCACCCGTTCTGGCCACCAGAGGGCGAGGCAAGCGCAGACGTAACAGTGAGTTCCAGTGGCGTAGCCAAGGGTGGGCCCAGGCCCACCCACTTTGGAATCAGGCTCAACCAGGAGCAGGACACCTATGATGTGGCTGGTAGAGATTCCCAAGCCCCAACAGCTGAAAAGTCCCAACATCTGTCCCTTCTGCATACCTTGTAAATAGCACATTTTCATCTGCAGCAAGCAGCGACTGATACATACTGCTCACTCCGGCCCCACAGCCTTATTCCCGCCTATGCGGAAACAGGAAGTTGCATCAGTGGGAAGGCTGTGGGGCCAACATGAGCAGTGTGTATTAGTTGCTGCTCGCTGCCAGTGAAAATCTGCTATTTAAATGGTATGTGGGAGAGGGGAGATGTTTGAGAGAATATATGGCATGCAGGCGAGAGAGGGAGAGACCAAATCACGTGTGGGACGGTGTGGGGTTCTTCTGCCCACCCATCTTGGGCCCAGGCCCACCCAATATTGGGGTGTCTGGCTACGCCCCTGGTGAGTTCATGGAACAGCCTTCCGATGGAGGTGATGGAGGCTGTATCTGGCTTCAAGGAAGCTTGGGACAAGTACAGTTGATCTCTAAGGGAGAGGAAGGGAGAGTAGATGGCATGGATGGGCATCCTGGACAGGCCACATGGTCTCCATCTGTCTTCATTTTTCTCTGTTTCTATGTACAGAGGGATCACTGCACCTGAAACAAATTAGGGCCGATATTCAGCTGTCAGGAAGCAGTCTGGATAAGTGCTGTGGTTGGTGCTGACCATGGATATTTAATGCCGGGATGTTTCCGGTGGCTGGCATTGAATATCCAGGCTTTTTTGGCCAGTGCTCACTTAACCGGCTAAGCGAATACTCAGTGCTGGCTGGTTAAATTAATAGTAGGCAAAGGTAGGACCGCTAAACTTAGCCGGTCAGCGCTGAATATTTCCAGTTATCGCGTGATTTAGCTGGTTATCTTTTGGGCGCTGACCGCGAGTATTCAGCAGTGATAACTGGTTATCTCACACTGAGTATTCATGGTTAGGCACCGAAACTAGACATAGTAACATAGCAGATGACGGCAGAAAAAGACCTGCATGATCCATCCAGTCTGCCCAACAAGATAAACTCATATGTGCTACTTTTTGTGTATACCTTACCTTGATTTGTACCTGTCCTTTTCAGGGCACAGACCCTGTAAGTCTGCCCAGCACTATCCCCGCCTCCCAACCACCAGTCCGCCTCCCACCACCAGCTCTGGCTCAGACCGTAAAAGTCTGCCGAGCACTATCCCCGCCTCCCAACCACCAGCCCCACTTCCCACCACCAGTTCTGGTACAGACCGTATAAGTCTACCCAGCATTATCCCCACCTCCCAACCACCAGCCCCGCCTCCCACCACCGGCTCTGGCACAGACCATATAAGTCTGCCCAGCACTATCCCTGCCTCCCAACCATCAGCCCCGCCTCCCACCACCAGCTCTGGTACAGACCGTATAAGTCTGCCCAGCACTATCCCCGTCTCTCAACCACCAGCCCCGCCTCCCACCACCGGCTCTGTCACCCAATCTCGGCTAAGCTCTTGAGGATTTAAAAAAGGTTTGGACAGATTCCTGGAGGAAAAGCCCATAGTCCGCTATTGAGACAGACATTGGAAGCAACTGCTTGCCTTGGGATTTGTAGTACGGAGTGTTGCCACGATTTGGGTTTCTGCCAGGAACTTGTGACCTGGCTTGGCCACTGTTTGGAAAACAGGACACTGGGCTAGATGGACCATTGGTCTGACCCAGTATGGCTACTCTTATGTTCTTATGCTCTACTACTACTACTATTTAACATTTCTAAAGCGCTACCAGGGTTATGCAGCGCTGTACAATTCAAACATAGAAGGACAGTCCCTGCTCAAGGAGCTTACAATCTAAAAGACAGGTGTACAATCTAGAGACAAGTGTACAGTCAAAGACAAGTGTAGAGTCCATCTGATAGGGCATGCTATACTTCACGGACGGTTAGGTGCCGAAAGCAGCATTAAAGAGGTGGGTTTTAAGCAGAGATTTGAAGATGGGTAGGGAGGGGGCTTGGCGTAGGGGTTGAGGAAGATTGTTCCAGGCATAGGGTGAGGCAAGGCAGAATGAGCGGAGCCTGGAGTTGGCAGTGGTGGAGAAGGGAACTGAAAGGAGGGATTTGTCCTGGGAACGGAGGTTACGGGCGGGAACATAGGGGGAGATGAGGGTAGAGAGGTAGTGAGGAGCCACAGACCGGGTGCATTTGTAGGTAAGGAGGAGAAGCTTGAATTGTATGCGGAATCTGATCGGAAGCCAGTGAAGTGACTTGAGGAGAGGGGTGATATGAGTATATCGGTTCTGGCGGAATATAAGACGTGCGGCAGCGTTCTGAACGGATTGAAGGGGGGATAGATGGCTAAGTGGGAGGCCGGTGAGGAGCAAGTTGCAGTAGTCAAGGCGAGAGGTAATGAGAGCTTGGACGAGAGTTCGTGTGGTGTGCTCAGAGAGGAAAGGGCGAATTTTGCTGATGTTGAAGAGGAAGAAGCAACAGGTCTTGGCAGTCTGTTGGATATGGGCAGAGAAGGAGAGGGAGGAGTCGAAGATGACTCCGAGGTTGCGGGCAGATGGGACGGGGAGGATGAGGGTGTTATCAACTGAGATAGAGAGTGGAGGAAGAGGAGAGGTGGGTTTGGGTGGAAAGACGAGGAGCTCGGTTTTGGCCATGTTTAGCTTCAGGTGGCGGTTGGACATCCAGGCAGCAATGTCAGATAAGCAGGCCGATACCTTGGCCTAGGTCTCCGTGGTGATGTCTGGTGTGGAGAGATATAGCTGGGTGTCATCAGCATAAAGATGATACTGAAAACCATGAGATGAGATCAGTGAGCCTAGGGAGGAGGTGTAGATTGAGAAGAGAAGGGGTCCAAGGACAGATCCCTGGGGAACTCCCAACAGATAGTGGGATGGGAGTGGAGGAGGATCCATGAGAGTGTACTCTGAAGGTGCGGTGGGAGAGATAAGAGGAGAACCAGGAGAGGACAGAGCCTTGGAACCCAAAAGAGGACAATGTGGCAAGAAGTAAGTCATGATTGACAGTGTCAAACGCAGCGGATAGATCGAGGAGGATGAGGATGGAATAGTGGCCTCTGGATTTGGCGAGGAGCAGGTCGTTGCAGACTTTAGAGAGAGCTGTTTCTGTCGAGTGTAGGGGGCGAAAGCCTGATTGAAGTGGATCTAGGATGGCATGAGAGGAGAGAAAACCAATGCAGCGACTGTGGATGGCGCGTTCAAGTATTTTGGAGAGGAAGAGGAGGAGAGAGATGGGGCGGTAGTTGGAGGGGCAGGTAGGGTCAAGTGATGGTTTTTTTTAGGAGAGGTGTGACTACGGCGTGCTTGAAGGTGTCAGGGACAGTTGCAGTGGAGAGAGAAAGGTTGAGGATGCGACAGATTGAGGGGGTGACAGTATGGGAGATGGTGTTAAGTAAGTTGGTGGGGATGGGATCGGAGGAGCAAGTGGTGCATTTCGAGGAGGAAAGAAGGCGGGAGGTTTCATCCTCGGTGATCTCATGAAAGGAGGAGAAGGAGGCCTGGGTTGGTTGGTTGAGGGAGAGGGTTAATGGGTGGAGAGGGGGGGGGTGGGGGGTGATGGCTTGGTAGTGAACTCAAGGTTGCTCTCTGATGGAAGGTTGAGTGAGGCTGAATGGATTGCAGTCATGGCTCCGTTCACCATTCACTCAATGGAAAAGAGTAATTGGATGCTTATGGAATGAAATGGGGTTTGTCTGAGCTGTGCCCTGTCTCAACCCCACACTCTCTGCTCAATCTGTTTTCCGCCATCTCATCAAATTGGGCTGAGCGTCATCCAGGCAGAACCTCGGGATATCGGCGGCGCCTGGGTACCATGTTTCGTAACCCAAGCAGGCTTCCTTCCCTCTCATAAGCAGCGACTCTGTCTCTCTTGTTTTGTTCCCTCTCCACATAATTGGCAGAGTTTCCAATAGTGGAAATAAGAAAGCGGGCACATCTGTTGCTAATTGTCCTGCTGGTGAGACTCGTTTCTTGACTGCCTGCATTAGCCGTGAGCTTTGCTGAAAAGGCTTATTTTCTCGGCTCCTGCTAAAGTCACTCATGCTGTATTACCTCCGGGGGTGTTTGTGGAACAAAAGGATAAAACGATCTTTGGACATTTTCCGCCTTCGTTCTTTTCTGTGCTTCCACACCCCTACCCTGATCCACTCTCTGTTGACGTTGAGAACGGGGATCTGAAACAAAGCTTCACACGCACATGCGTGGGATAAACATAAAGGAATCCTGTTCAGAAGGAATGGATCCTAAGGAGCTTAGCCGAGATTGGGTGGCAGAGCCGGTGGTGGGAGGTGGGGATGGTGCTGGGCAGACTTATACGGTCTGTGCCCTGAAAAGGACAGGTACAAATCAAGGTAAGGTATACACAAAAAGTAGCACATATGAGTTTATCTTGTTGGGCAGACTGGATGGACCGTGCAGGTCTTTTTCTGCCGTCATCTACTATGTTACTATGTTACACGCACAACCTAAAAGGGAAAGAAGAAAACATATAACAACGTTGAGGTTGATATTTGCTGGTCATGCTCATTGTTTCGCTAACCGCTGCCAGTGTTATATCTGGAAATTCAATGCCGAGCTACAGCATTGAAATTTCAGGTTTATGGAGACGGCGAAACGATAGCTGGTTAAGGGGCTGATTTTCAAAAGAGAAAAACGTTCGGTTCCTTCAGTCTTTTAAAACTCTCCTATCAACCCTGTGTCCTAATGGCCAGCACTCAGATTGTTTTGCTTTGCCAAATTGTCTTTCACTGATGTCACTGAGGTCAGTGCATGCCTGCCTAGCAGACCACTTCCGGCAGGCACGGTCCCAAGCACATCCTGTTGGAGGTGAGAATTATTATATAGGATGTATATAATATATATTACTTTTTGGTGGGGGAGGGGGAGCTCAGTGAGACATCATCTTTCCTGTTTCAGATGGCATTCTGTTTCAATTCAGTTTCTAATTTTAATTATAAACCCCTTTATGCCTGCAGGAAAAGCAGTATATAAAGATAAATAAAGCATATCTCTAAATCTACCTCCCCCCCAAAAAATCATACTTTATCTGCTGTCATCTACTATGTTACTATCCTGCTTATTTTCGAAGGAGAAGGGTGCCCATCTTCCGACACAAATCGGGAGATGGGTGCCTTTCTCCTAATGGCGACCAAATCGGTATAATCGAAAGCCGATTTTGGCCGGCTTCAACTGCTTTCCGTCACTAGGGCCGGCCAAAGTTCAAGGGGGCGTGTCGGCAGGGTACCGAAGGTGGGACAGGGGGCGTGGTTACGAGATGGCCGCCTTCAGCCGATAATGGAAAAAAGAAGGCCAGCTCTGACGAGCATTTGGCCGGCTTTACTTGGTCCATTTATTTTTAGGACCAAACCTCACAAAAGTGCCCCAAATGACCAGATGACCACCGGAGGGAATCGGGGATCACCTCCCCTTACTCCCCCAGTAGTCACCAACCCTCTCCCATCCAAAAAAAAAAATTTTATACATTTTTGTGCCAGCCTCTGTGCCAGCCTCAAATGTCATACCCAGCTCCCTGACAGCACTATGCAGGTTCCTGGAGCTGTTTTTAGTGGGTACTGCAGTGCACTTCAGGCAGGCGGACCCAGGCCCATCCCCCCTACCTGTTACACTTGTGGTGGTAAATGGGAGCCCTCCAAAACCCACCACAAACCCACTGTACCCACATGTAAGGGCCCCCCTTTACCCTTTAAGGGCTATGGTAAGATAAGGGAGCTATGCACCTGGGACTAATTTGTGAAGTCCGGTTGGTGTCCTGGCATGTGAGGGGGACCACTGCACTATAAATGCTGGCTCCTCCCATGACCAAAGGCCTTGGATTTGGCCGGGTTTGAGATGGCCGTCATTAGTTTCCACTATCGGCAAAAACCAACGGCGGCCATCTCTAACGCCGGCCATCTCTAAGGGCGGCCCAAATGTTGAGATTTGCCCGGTCCCGACCGCATTATCGAAACAAAAGGTGGCCGGCCATCTCGTTTCGATAATGTGGTCGGGTATGCCGCTTTCCGGGGCCAGCCTTAGAGATGGCCACCCATAGAGATGGCCGGCCCCGTTCGATTATGCCCCTCCACGGGGCTCATTTTCAAAGCACTTAGACTTACAAAGCCTATGTTTACTAAGGTGCGCTATAAGCGTGTTAGCGTTTTAACACGCACAAACGGTTTATGCGCGTTAAACGCTAACGCGCCCATAGAAATGTATAGGTGCATTAGTGTTTAACGCGCCTTAACTTTAAAGGCACGTTAAAAATGCTGACTCACCTTAGTAAACATACCCCTAAGTGCTTTGAAAATACGCCTCCACGTGTTACTTTAATATTGTTATTATTATTTATTTATTATTTGTTACATTTATATCCCACATTTTCCCACCTATTTGTAGGCTCAATGTGGATTACATAGTACCGGAGAGCAGGGGCGTATCTGGACTCAGGCGGTAGGGGGGGGCCAGAGCCAGAGGGAGGGGGCACATTTTAGTCCCCCCCCCCGGCGCAACCGATCCCCCCTGCCATTTCCGGACCCCCTCGCCACTGCCAGACCCCCCCCCCTCGCCACCAATGACACTCTCCACCCCCTCCCGCCGCCGCCAACTCTCTCCCGCTGCTGTCACTTACCTTTGCTGGCGGGGGACCCCAACCCCCGCCAGCCGAGGTCCTCTCTTCCATGCAGGCTGCAAGTTGCAACGCTTCCTGTTCTTCTGAGTCTGACGTCCTGCACGTACAACGCGCAGGACGTCAGACTGAGAAGAACAGGAAGCGTTGCAACTTGCATCCTGCACGGAAGAGAGGACTTTGGCTGGCGGGGGCTTGGGGTCCCCCGCCAGCAAAGATCGGCGACGGGTGGAGAGGGTCGGTGGTAGGGGGGTCCAGGGCGAAATCTGCGGGGGCCCAGGCCCCTGTGGCCCCACGCAGATACGCTCCTGCCGGAGAGGCGTTTGCAGACTCCGGTGTGAACAAATACAAAGTGATGTTGTGGTAAGATAAAGTTCATGTGGCCCAGCCACACTAGGGAATCGTACAACGGAAGAGTTGTGTCATGTCCATTACGTTCTTTAGTTTGTTGTGTTACAGAGATCAGGCATTTAAGTTGGATCGGTAGGGTATGCCTTTTTAAGCAGGTTAGTTTTTTTCGGAAGTTTAGGTGGTTGTGCGTCGTTTTCAAGGCTTTTGGTAATGCGTTCCACAGTTGTGTGCTTATGTAGGAAAAAACTGGACGCGTAAGTTGATTTGTATTTGAGTCCTTTGCAGCTTGGGTAGTGCAGAGGAGGAACGTTTAGAGGTTTAAAACCACACTATTTAACTATGCCGACTGGCTTCTAATGAAGCCATGACCAGAAGCATGAGCGATACAGTACTGCCTTTACAGTTGATCAAGCCGGGACAGTGCAATGAAGCAGTTGCAACTGATGGAGGTTCTCTGCTGTTGTAATCCTTCAGGCCCTCTGCTGGTTGAGGAAAGATCGCCAAAGTGGCTGATTGGAAACCAGAAGTAATTGGTACCCAGCGCTATGGCTACAAATACATTAGTAATTTATAATTGGAGAACTGCTGTGATGGCAACGCCCGTCTGCAAGCATGCTCCTGGCATTCGTATCGTGGGCGGAGGTTGGTGGTCAAACACTGTAAACATATCATGGTAGGAAGTCAGACCACAGATGTCATTGTGGTTGCAGAAGCTACACCAGCCTGTTTTGGGGCTGCTGTGTGTTTAGGAACTTGAGATACGAAGATACAATTAAAGATTTTTCAGTGCTATAGGTGAACGGGTAGATGTGAAGCCTCTGTTTACGCTTTCCAAAAATACTATGACTAGGGGGCACGCGATGAAGCTACAATGTAGTAAATTTAAAATGAATCCTAGAAACTTTTTCTTCGCTCAACGTGTAATTAAACTCTGGAATTTGTTGCCAGAGAATGTGGTAAAGGCGGTTAGCTTAGCGGAGTTTAAAAAAGGTTTGGACGGCTTCCTAAAGGAAAAGTCCATAGACCATTATTAAATTGGACTTGGGGAAAATCCACTATTTCTGGGATAAGCAGTATAAAATGTTTTGTACTTTTTGGGGATTTGCCAGGTATTTGTGACCTGGCTTGGTCGCCGTTGGAAACAGGATGCTGGGCTCGATGGACCTTTGGTCTTTCCCAGTATGGCTGTACTTATGAACCAGCACAGCAGACATACGAGTAGTGATTTTGATGCTATTTTGGAGATTCATGTGGATGAAGGGCAGAACGGAAGGCGTGGTTGCACTCGAGACTTAAATACCTTTTCTTTCACGGTGCAAAGAAAAGCTATGAAAATGGTATGGGATTTGCGTTACAAGACGTATGAGGAGAGACTTGCGCACTTGAACATGTATACCCTGGAGGAGAGGAGAAACAGGGGTGATATGATACAGACGTTCAAATATTTGAAAGGTATAAATCCACAAATGAACCTTTTCCGGAGATGGGAAGGCGGTAAAACGAGAGGACATGAAATGAGGTTGAAGGGGGGCAGACTCATGTGATGTCTATGTGCCAGTAGGGTTCCCACACCTGTTGGTCAACATTTTACAGGACCAGGACACTGTACCAGTGACTTCACAGTGAAAATCCTGAAAGGTAACTTTAAAACCATACAAGAACGTAAGACCTTTGAAGTCAGAATGATTGAATATTTTAACACCCAACAGAAAGGACTTAACAAGGATCTGGGGTTCTTAGCCCATTATAAACCATAAAGCTGTATTTCTCTGTTGATCACCCCACCCCTCACCTATCCACACCCATCCTGTTAGAATATTAATGATATGCTTTGATGTCCCCACACATACTTCCTACCCACCCCCATCCTCACACCCTGTCAGACTGTCATGCTTGAATGTTTTCACTTATATACACTGTCAGCTAGCACATTTGCTTATTTTCGATCTGACGAAGAAGGGCAACCTTCGAAAGCTAATCAAGAAATGTATTATGTCCAATAAAAAAGGTATCATCTTATTTTCTTTTCCATGTTTTATTTTGTTTGATTTCTATTGATAACCTTAAGAGTGGACTAACACGGCTACCACACTCCTCTACTGTCTGAACTCAAAACCTCTTTTGTGTGTGTGTCTGTGTCCTGTCTTGAGTAGACTGTAAGCTCTTTGGAGCAGGATCTGTTCATTTTCTGTCTGTACAGAGCTACATACATTCAGTATGGGCTAGAGAAATCATGACAGTAATAATTCTCACCATCTTATTGGAATACAGAAGGCATTTGACCTGCATTGCGATTTCTTTCAATAACCTTATTCTGCACAAGCCCCATTCCCAAGGTGCTTGTCTTAATTAGCACAGTCGTAATCACACATAAGAACATAAGCCTTGCCATACTGGGACAGACCACAGGTCCATGAAGTCCAGTATCCTGTTTCCAAAAGGTGAAACCTGTGGGCTTTAGGGGAATATGGAGTTGCTGATCCACGCTCTTATCTTGAAACTGGTACGATGTGTTTGTAATAGAGCATCTGCTGCATAGACCTTGGCCTCTTGGTGTAGAGGGAGTGGCCTAATGCTTAGAGCAGTGGTCTTAGAAGTGGCTCTTTGTGGCTGTGACCAACAGGGGCATAATCGAAAGAGAAGGGCGCCAATCTTTCGACACAAATCGGGAGAGGGGCGTCCTTCTCTCAGGGTCGCCCAAATCGGCATAATCGAAAGCCGATTTTGGGTGTCCTCAACTGCTTTCTGTCACGGGGACGACCAAAGTTCACGGGGGCATGTCGTCAGCGTAGCGAAGGCAGGACGGGGGCGTGGTTAAGAGATGGGCGTCTTCGGCCGATAATAGAAAAAAGAAGGGCGTCCCTGACGAGCATTTGGCCGACTTTTTTTCACGACCAAGCCTCGAAAAGGTGCCCGACCTGACCAGATGACCACCGAAGGGAATCAGGGATCACCTCCCCTTACTCCCCCAGTGGTCACAAACCCCCTCCCACCCAAAAAAAAAAATTAAAATACATTTTTTGCCAGCCTCTATGTCCTGGCATGTGAGGGGGACCAGGGCACTACGAATGCTGGCTCATCCCACGACCAAATGCCTTGGATTTGGTCGGTTTTGAGATGGGCGTCCTCGGTTTCCATTATCGGCGAAAACCGAGGTCTCCCGTCTCTAAGGTCGACCATCTCAACATTTAGGTCGGCCATCTCTAAGGTCGACCTAAATGTTGAGATTTGGGCGTCCCCGACCGTATATTTCAGGAAGTTAAAATGGGTGTTGAAAAGCCCTGTTTACCTAATTGTTTCTTAGCTTCAGATGCTCTCGGAAAGTAGATGTCGTCTTTGGAATAAAATGTTTCGGGGTATGGGAAGGGCGAGTCCAGAGGAACTTTGCTGTTCCAGTTGGCATCAAGTGTTTTCCTCCTTGTCATTCATGTGAGAAACAGTGTGTTTTAAGGGGACAGATGGGTGAGGTGGTCCGGAGGATTACGCATGGATTGCACTGTAGACTAACCCACAGTTCCCAGAAATGAGGTAAACGCATGTGATCCACCTTAACACCAGAATGGGTGAAGGGTAGTCCAGCTTCTGGCTTTACCTTGAGGTCCTTGATCCACGGAGTGATCTAAATTTATAGTGATTTAAAAAAAATTGCCCACAAAGTGTAGTCAAAGCTTAGGGCTAGTCAGTCCAGACACCAAGATACTTCAGTTGTAAATAATTCAAGCCGTGACCCATCATCTGCTCTGAAGCCAACTTTTTGAAAGCTAATCCCATGTATTTCTAGTAACGAAGGGCATTACTTCGATTTTCTTGTTATTAAAGTTCAGTCTACTGGCATCCAGCCAGTCTTGCATTTTATTCAATTCTGAATGCAACTGAGCCAGTAAATATGATCTGTTGTAGTTTTTGTAATCTGTCTGGGAGAATCTTCTGATCATGGCGACCACAGCCTTAGCCAGGACAAAAAAGAGTGTGTGAGCCAGGGGCGAAGCTACAGGGGGCCATGGGGGCCTGGGCCCCTGGTTTGGCTTGCGGGGGTCCCCAACCCCCGCCAGGCAAAGCCTTCTTCAGCGCCGTCTCCAGCGCAGCCGCATTCCTGCCCTGCTCTTCTTGCTCCCTCCTGTCCTGTGCACGCTGACGCTCCTTTACATGAAACTGAGAAGGAGCGTCAGCGTGCACAGGACAGGAGGGAGCAAGAAGAGCAGGGCAGGAATGCGGCTGCGCTGGAGACGGCGCTGAAGAAGGCTTCGGCTGGCGGGGAACCCCCGCCAGCAAAGGTATTTGTGAGGTGAGGGGAGGTGCGAGCAGGCGCGAGAGGAGGCGTGAGGCGGTGGTGGCAGGAGGGGAAGTGAAGTGAGGCATGGGGGAGGGGTGGCACTCAAAATGTGCCTCCAACCTCGGACTCTGGCCCCCTCCCACATTAAGGTCTGGCTACACCCCTGGTGTGAGCCCTGTGCCTTTTCCAGTTGCCACACCACTTACCTGTCTTCTGAGCGCTTATTCAATGGAGTGGCCATCTCGGGAGGTTAAGAGTACACAGTTTGTGGGTCCTGTCTTGAGAGAGGGTCATGGTTTTGCACAGTGGTGAGACTGGCACTCTTGGGTGACATTGTCCTAACTTCATCTTTACACACTTGGCCCAAGGCACCACCGTTGTCGGTCACCCTAGCACTGATGTTACTCCAGGGCAGAACTGGGGTGGCTGGTTTGGCATTGGTATGAATGGGAAGTGCTTGCCTGCCCTACACATGTACACCGTAATTCTATAAACTCGGGTGCACAATTTTGCCACTCGTTAGCATGCAACATTCTGCACATAAGTTATAGAATAGCACCAAACTTAATTGTTTGAGGGGGCTCTAATTGGCATTAACTGAAGCCAAGAACGATCTGTACTACATTGTCCTGCTTATTTTCGAAAGAGAAAAACGCCTATATTTCGACCCAAATCGGGAGATGGGCGTCTTTCTCCTGTGGGCGCCCAAATCGGTATAATTGAAAGCCGATTTTGGGCATTTCCAACTGCAATCCGTCGCAGAAACGGGTAAAGTTGACAGGGGCGTGTCGGAGGCGCGGTGAAGGCAGAACTGGGGCGTGGTTATCGGCCGAGGAGAGATGGGCGTCTTTAGCTGATAATCGAAAAAAAAGGCGTTTTACCTCGATTTTGGGTCACTTTTTTGGACTCTTTTTTTTCACGAACAAGTCCCAAAAAAGTGCCCCAACTGACCAGATGACCACCGGAGGGAATCGGGGATCACCTCCCCTGACTCCCCCAGTGGTCACTAACCCCCTCCCACCAAAAAAACCCCCACTTTACAAACTTTTTTTCCCAGTCTGTATGTCAGCCTCAAATGCCACCTCCATGACAGCAGAATGTGTTCTATCCTCTGACAGCCTTTCCCTGGTTCTGATGTGGGTCTCGGGTGAGTGTGACATCTTTTCTGTTAAGGGCACTGCAGAGTCACATCAGCGATGCATTGTGGTGGGTGTAGGGTATTGGGCTTCATGATTCCACTAGCTTGTGTTAAATGCTCACCATGTTGGTAGTTGGTAGGCTCTACTCCCATGGTGCTTTTCCCTCTGCTTACTGGGTCAGAGTGTGCCCTGTTTTGTTTCCGGTAGTCCATGGGGTAGTGGCCATTTGTGTAAGACACTTTTAGATCCCTTTCATGTGTTAGCCACGTTACAGCACTTAGTTCTTACCTTGAATGTTGCTGAAAGAGGGCATTGTACACCATTCTGCCAGCTCAGACCTACTTCTAATCTCAGTACCAGCGAGACTCGTTGCCAGTGGGGCACAACCTCTGATCTGCAGTTAACTGTGAGTAAACGTGCTTATTCAAATAAAGGACGTTTTCAGCGAGATTAGTCTTCAGGTGTCAACTGCTGTGCCAAGGTTATACAGCAGCAAGTCCTGTCCCTGGAGCACTTTTAGTGGGTACTGCAGTGCACTTCAGGCAGGCAGACCCAGGCCCATCCCCCCTCCTACCTATAACACTTGTGGTGGTAAATGGGAGGCCTTTAAAACCCACTGTACCCACATGTAGTTGCCCCCTTCACCCCGAAGAGCTATGGTAGTGTTGTACATTTGTCCCTCCCATGACCAAATGGCTTGGATTGGGACCTTCTGAGCTGGGCGTTTTTAGTTTCCATTATTGCTAAAAAAAACCCCCGCCCAGCTCAGAAAGGACCAAATCCATGGCATTTGGTCCATCCAAACCATATTTTCGAAACGAAAGATGGACACCCATCTTTTTCGATAATACGGTCTGTCCCGCCTCTTCACATACCCGTTTTCGGACATAGACACCCATGGAGATGGGCGTTCGCGGTCGATTATGCCCCTCCACGTGTGTTAAAATAATTTCTCCATCCTTAATAAGTTTCTCTTTCAGTCTGATTCATCTGTTTATTCCCTTCCAGGATATTTTTACGATAGGTAAGGTTTATGTGAAGTAAATTCTAGAATGGTTTTTATGGCATCCGGTTTCTCCCTGTTCTATCTAATTTCACTCTGGCAGTTTTTTTTTCCACATTAAATCTTTCAGATGATAGAATTTAATCGTATCTTTAGATATTCTGGCCTTAACATACTTTTGTTACACATTTCTCGCAGGTATATGAAATTCACTTACATAACAATCCAGACTCGTGAGAAGAGGCAGGCAGATGAACTTTTCACTATCTGAGGACTCGTGGTGAAATTAGTAGGTCACTTGCCTACCCTGCCCATGCACTGTGATTCCTGTCGCATAGCCAACCTCTGGCCTACCAGCTATCCATCCACTTTTGGTCAATAAATGACTACTCAGCTTTACTCCGAGGAGGAAAGGGGTGGAGATGACTGGGGAAGGCAATGGCAAACCACTCCACTAATAGTCTGCAAAGGAAGTGACAACCCCCATAAGTTGCATGGGGGGGACTACCTTTTGCTTGTCATGACTCGGTGTGAGCCCTTAGGCTGTAGCTGAGTTGACTCTACCTACCCAACCCAAGGGCTGCCTAGGCCCCAACTGGAGGACAGCGAGACACCTAGAGAAGGCTGGAGCTTGGAAGTCATGACTGGAGCAAGGCAGGAACAAGGCTGGAACACGGGGCAGGGTTAGAACAAGACACAGGCAGGAACAGGAGACAAACCAGAACAAGGCTACAACACACAATAGACAACTCTAGGAGACCTGTTGCAAAGGCACTGGCTGGGGGACAGGAACTTCCTTACATACTACCAGACAGGAAGTGATGACATCAGCCAATGCCCTCTTGCAGAGCTATAAAGGAAGTGCTGGGTTTCCAGGAAGTAAACAGATCCTTCTCTGGCACGGAATGCTGCTGGAGACCACCGAGAACAGGTGAAGAGCGTGACATTGCGGACTAGTTTTCTCCTGCTTCTTTGGGCCTCCAGGTCAATCGGAGCCAGTGTCTATTGGGCTATGGCACCATGAGCCTCCATGCACCATCATCCAAGGGTTTTGCTTTTTTAATGCTCTTCCCTCTCCTGTCTAGCCCAGTCATTCCAATGACAGTGCTCAAACAGGGACCATAGACTGCAGCTCCCTCCAGAAAGCAGGTCTTACTCACTCTGTCTCTGGTGCCAGGTATTCCCTGTCCCTCTTTCCCCGACCTCCCCAGGGGCTGTGAACGCTGCCTCTGCTCGATCTCCAGCCCTCACTGGTCAGGACATCTTGCCCTGGTTTTTTGCATGCCAGTACACAGCAGTGCCATGGAACAATTGGACTGGTGCCACCCCTCCCCCGTGCTAAATTCTTGATCAAGGTTGTATCACCCTGTCTTTAATACTAGGCCCAGATTTGTTTTTTTAGTATCTATCTAGTTTTAACTGTTAATGGTATGTTTTGATCTGTTTTGATTGCAAATGTGCTGGAGGCAGGGAATATAACATTTTAAAATAAATAAATACTCTAGTCTCCTGAAATTTCATCGCCTCCTGGAACTGTGTAACACAAATGTAACTTGCACAGCTTAGCAAATATTACAGCGGCCCTGAAGCCTCATTCTGGCCACTTTTTAAAAACAGAGGAGCCAGCTATTATGGCCTCTATTGCAGCCTCGCTATCGGGATACCCTATTCTTCCCTGTTTGGTGATATCTTTGAAAGATGTCTTGTTCCGAACCATTCATTTTTGAACAACTGTCGGACTTCCATGAGGTTCTAGTTTAAAAGCTGCTCTATCTCCTTTTTAAATGCCAATGCCACCCTGGTTAAGGTGGAGCCCAACTTTCCAGAATAGGCTCCCCTTTCCCCAGAATGATGCCCAGTTCCTAACAAATCTAAAACCCTCCTCCCTGCACCATCTCCTAATCTAGGCATTGAGACACTGCAGCTCTGCCTGTCTCTTGGACTCTGCATGTGGAATAAGCAGCACTTCGGAAAATGCTACCCTAGAGGTTCTGGATTTGAGCTTTCTACCTAAGAGCCTAAATTTGGAGGTCTGAACTAAGCCCTTGTTCCTTCTCACCCAGTACTTCCCTCGCCCTTAATTGTCTTGTCTGTCTGTATTTTTAGATTGTAAGCTCTATAGAGCAGGGGCTGTCTCTCTGTGTCAGGTGTTTAGCGCTGCGTGCGTCTGGTAGCGCTATACAAATGTTAATAATAATAATAACATTCCATTTAGAAGCCTGCCCTTGCAGATGAGCAACGCGGCCGCTCAGGCTTCTGTTTCTGTGAGTCTGACGTCCTGCACGTCAGACTCACAGAAACAGAAGCCTGCGCGGCCGCATTGCCTCTACATGGAATGCTGCCAATGGAGGAGTAACCTAGTGGTTAGTGCAGTGGAACATGGAATGTTGCTACTATTGGAGATTCTAGATGGAATGTTTTGGCTCCTAACCACTACTCAATTCCCCTATCCTTGTTCCTTTTCACCCAGTACTTCCCTCGCCCTTAATTGTCTTGTCTGTCTGTATTTATAGATTGTAAGCTCTATCGAGCAGGGACTGTCTCTCTGTGTCAGGTGTTCAGCGCTGCTTGCGTCTGGTAGCGCTATACAAATGTTAATAATAATAACATTCCATGTAGAAGCCTGCCCTTGCAGATGAGCAACGCGGCCGCGCAGGCTTCTGTTTCTGTGAGTCTGACGTCCTGCACTTACGTGCAGGACATCAGACTCACAGAAACAGAAGCCTGCGCGGCCGCGTTGCTCATCTGCAAGGGCAGGCTTCGCCTGCGTGGCCGCGTTGCTCATCTGCAAGGGCAGGCTTCGCCTGCGTGGCCGCGTTGCTCATCTGCAAGGGCAGGCTTCTACATGGAATGTTGCTAGTGGAGGAGTAGCCTAGTGGTTAGTGCAGTGGAACATGGAATGTTGCTACTATTGGTGGTTCTACACGGAATGTTGCTACTATTGGAGATTCCAGATGGAATGTTTTGGCTCCTAGCCACTACTCAAGTGCCCTCCCCTTGTTCCTTCTCACCCAGTACTTCCCTCGCCCTTAATTGTCTTGTCTGTCTGTATTTTTAGATTGTAAGCTGTATTGAACAGGGACTGTCTCTCTGTGTCAGGTGTTCAGTGCTGAGTGCGTCTGGTAGCGCTATACAAATGCCAATAATAATAATAACAGTGGTCTTTGCCATAAAGCATATGGGGAGAGACTTAAAGATCTCAATACAATATGTATTCTTTGGAAGAAAGGCAGGAGCGGGGAGATATGATAGAGACGTTTAAATACCTCCATGGTATAAATGCACAAGAGGTGAGTCTCTTTCAAGTGAAAGGAAGTTCTGGGAAGAGGGGGCATAGGGGTGAAAGGGGGATAGACTCAGAAGTAACCTGAGGAAATATTTCCTTCACAGAAAGGGTGGTGAATTTGTGGAATGGCCTCCTGGTAGAAGTGGTGGAGAGTGGAGTATCGGAATGCAAGAGAGCTTGGGAGAAGTACATAGGATCTCTGAGGGAGTGTTTGTACGTTTGGGAAGCTTGCCAGGTGCCCTTGGCCTGGATTGGCCGCTGTCGTGGACAGGATGCTGGGCTCGATGGACCCTTGGTCTTTTCCCAGTGTGGCATTACTTATGTACTTATGTCCTCTACTTGGCTCACTTTTATTACATAGAGCAGTGATTTAACCTATTGTGATGTCATAGTGGCTCATTCCACCAATAAGAGCCAACCTCATTAGTGATGTCACAATGGCTTGATTGTATAGAATGTTTGTACGTTTGGGAAGCTCGTCAGGTGCCCTTGGCCTGGATTGGCCGCTGTCGTGGACAGGATGCTGGGCTCGATGGACCCTTGGTCTTTTCCCAGTATGGCATGTACTTATGAAGAGTAGATGGCAAGGATGTGCAGACTGGATAGGCCATAGGTCTTTCTCTGCCTTCGTTTTTCTATTGATTCTTTTCAAAGAAGAGCAACCAAACTGGAACTCCTCTCGTATGAGAAAAGGCTAGAGAGGTTAGGGCTCTTCAACTTGGAAAAGAGGCGGATGAGGGGAGATATGATTGAGGTCTACAAAATCCTGAATGGTGTAGAATGAGTAGAAATAAATTGATTTTTTTACTTGTTCCAAAAGCACAAAGACTAGGGGACATTCGAGGAAGTTACATGGAAATACTTTTAAAACAAATAGGAGGAAATATTTTTTCACTCAACAAATAGTTAAGCTCGGGAACTCTTTGCCGGAGGATGTGGTAACAGCGGTTAGCATATCTGGGTTTAAAACAAGTATAACTTGTCTGGAATGTTTTTACGTTTGGGGAGCGTGCCAGGTGCCCTTGACCTGGATTGGCCACTGTCGGTGACAGGATGCTGGGCTAGATGGACCTTTGGTCTTTCCCAGTATGGCACTACTTATGTACTTATGTACTTATGTAAAAGTCCATAGTCTGCTATTGAAACAGACATGGGAAGCAACTGCTTGCCCTGGGATTTGTAGTATGGAATGTTGCTACTCTCTGAGATTCTGAATGGAATCTTGTTACTCTTTAGGATTCCAGTTCCCTAGGCTCACTGATCTCATCTCATGGTTTTCAGTATCATCTTTATGCCGATGACACCCAGCTATATCTCTTCACACCAGACATCACCGCCGAGACCCAGGCCAAGGTATCAGCCTGCTTATCCGACATTGCTGCCTGGATGTCCAACCGCCACCTGAAGCTGAACATGTCCAAAACCGAGCTCCTCGTCTTTCCACCTAAACCCACTTCTCCTCTTCCTCCACTCTCTATCTCAGTTGATAACACCCTCATCCTCCCCGTCCCATCTGCCCGCAACCTCGGAGTCATCTTCGACTCCTCCCTCTCCTTCTCTGCGCATATCCAGCAGATAGCCAAGACCTGTCGCTTCTTCCTCTTCAACATCAGCAAAATTCACCCCTTCCTCTCTGAGCACACCACACGAACTCTCGTCCACGCTCTCATTACCTCTCGCCTCGACTACTGCAACTTACTCCTCACTGGCCTCCCACTTAGCCATCTATCCCCCCTTCAATCCGTTCAGAACGCTGCCGCACGTCTTATATTCCGCCAGAACCGATATACTCATATCACCCCTCTCCTCAAGTCACTTCACTGGCTTCCGATCAGATTCCGCATACAATTCAAGCTTCTCCTCCTTACCTACAAATGCACCCGGTCTGTGGCTCCTCACTACCTCTCTACCCTCATCTCCCCCTATGTTCCCGCCCGTAACCTCCGCTCACAGGACAAATCCTTCCTTTCAGTTCCCTTCTCCACCACTGCCAACTCCAGGCTCCGCTCATTCTGCCTTGCCTCACCCTATGCCTGGAACACTCTTCCTCAACCCCTACACCAAGCCCCCTCCCTACCCATCTTCAAATCTCTGCTTAAAACTCACCTCTTCAATGCTGCTTTCGGCACCTAACCTTTCGAGAAATATAGTATGCCCTATCAGATCGACTCTACACTTGTCTTTTAGATTGTACACTTGTCTCTAGATTGTACACCTGTCTTTTAGATTGTAAGCTCCTTGAGCAGGGACTGTCCTTCCATGTTAAATTGTATAGCGCTGCGTAACCCTAGTAGCGCTTTAGAAATGTTAAGTTGTAGTAGTAGTAGCACTGGTGCTTACCCAGTGGTAATCATGCTGTTCAGTTACCCCCGGGTTAGTGCAGTAGCCCTTACTGCCACCTCAATGGGTGACAGTAAGTGTTCCCCCCTGAAATGGCTGCACAGCAAGCAGGGGTGTAGCCAGACTTCGGCGGGAGGGGGGTCCAGAGCCCGAGGTGAGGGGGCACATTTTAGCCCCCCCCCGCCGCCGCCGCCGCCACCGACCCCTGCCGATGACCCTCTCGACCTCCCTCCCGCCGCCAACCCTCCCCCACCGCCGCCGTCACCGTGGGCTACCTTTGCTGGCGGGGGACCCCAATCCCCACCAGCCGAGGTCCTCTTCTTCCCCCCACGAAGGCTTCGTTCTGTTTCTGACGTCCTGGACGGCCATTTCTTTTCTAGAAAAAAGACAGCCTTTCACCTGCCTCAGTAACAGGGGGCTTCAGCGCATGTCAAACACAGATGCTGACGCTAGTGCAGGGCCCCTTTTCCCATAGTTCAGTAAAAGGACCCTGTAGATTGTTAGTCCCTCGGAGAGAAGGAAACACCTGCTTCCGCATTCGGTATAGGTCGACCAAGTTTGGGCAGGGATAACAGATCCACACATTAGCTAATTAGGTGTTATCCACCACTTATTGGTAGTAATTTAGGATTTACACGCAGATCTACCCTACGTTTTATTCTATGACATGTGCAACTCCAAAGAGGGCGTTGCCTTGGGAGGCACATGGGTGGGTCAGGAGCTTTCCAGAAATTAGGCACAATGTTATAGAATACCTACATTTGCTCACCTAACTGCCGTCAGGCACCAGAAGTTAGGCGTGAAATGCGCTCTGAGCTAGTAATCTGTGATAGTAACATAACATACATAGAGGGGCATAACTGAACAAAAACGTCTATCTCCATGGGCGTTTATCTCCGAGAACGGGTCCGTGAAGGGGCGGACCGAACCGTATTTTCGAAAAAAATAGACGTCCATGTTTTATTCTACAATTTGTGAGCTGGGCGTTTTTGTTTTTCAGTGATAATGGAAAATGAAAGCGCCCAGCTCAAAAACGAATAAATCCAAGGCATTTGTTCGTGGGAGGGGCCAGGATTCGTAGTGCACTGGTCCCCCTCACATGCCAGGACACCAACCGGGCACCCTAGGGGGCACTTTTACAAAAACAAAAGAAAAGGTAAAAGAGCTCCCAGGTGCATAGCACCCTTCCCTTGTGTGTTGAGCCCCCCAAATCCCCCTCAAAACCCACTGCCCACAAGTCTACACCATTACTATAGCCCTAAGAGGTGAAGGGGGGGCACCTACATGTGAGTACAGTGGGTTTGGGGGGGTTGGACGACTAAGCATTAAGCAGCACAATTGTAACAGGTAGGGGGGGATGGGCCTGGGTCCACCTGCCTGAAGTCCACTGCACCCCCTAACAACTGCTCCAGGGATCTGCATACTGCTGCCAGGGAGGTGGGTATGACATTTGAGGGTGAAAATAAAAAGTTGTGAAACATCATTTTTTTGTGGTGGGAGGGGGTTAGTGACCACTGGGGGAGTCAGGGGAGGTCATCCCCGATTAACTCTGGTGGTAATCTGGTCATTTAGGGCACTTTTTGGGGCCTTATTCGTGAAAAAACAGGGTCCAGGAAAAGTGCCCTAAATTCTAGCTACAAACGCATACTTTTTTTCCATTATCGGCGAAAGGCGCCCATCTCTCCTCGGCAGATAACCACACCCCAGTTCCACCTTTGCCACGCCTCCGACACGCCCCCGTCAACTTTGTACGCTTCCGCGATGGAGTGCATTGAAAACGTCCAAAATCAGCTTTCCATTATACCGATTTATTCGTTTTTGTGAGATAAACGTCTATCTCCCGATTTGGGTCGAAATCTAGGCGTTTTCTCTTTCAATTATAAGGTGGATAGTAACATAGTAGATGATGGCAGAAAAAGACCTGCATGGTCCATCTAGTCTGCCCAAGACAAATTCATATGTGTATACCTTACTTTGAATTTGTACCTGTCTTTTTTAGGGCACAGACCGTATAAGTCTGCCCAGCAGTATTTCCCGCCTCCCAACCACCAGTCCCGCCTCCCATCACCGGCTCTGGCACAGACCGTATAAGTCTGCCCTCCCCTATCCTCGCCTCCCAACCACCAACCCCTCTTCCCCCCACCTGCTCCGCCACCCAATTTCAGCTAAGCTTCTGAGGATCCATTCCTGCTGCACAGGATTCCTTTATGCATATCCCACGCATGTTTGAATTCCGTTACCGTTTTCATCTCCACCACCTCCCGCGGGAGGGCATTCCAAGCATCCACCACCCTCTCCGTGAAAAAATACTTCCTGACATCTTTTTTGAGTCTGCCCCCCTTCAATCTCATTTCATGTCCTCTCATTCTACCGCTTTCCCATCTCCGGAAAATATTTTTTTGCGGATTAATACCTTTCAAGTATTTGAACGTCTGTATCATATCACCCCTGTTCCTCCTTTCCTCCAGGGTATACATGTTCAGGTCAGCAAGTCTTTGTTCATACATCTTGGAACGCAAATCCCACACCATTCTCGTAGCTTTTCTTTGCACCGCTTCCATTTTTTTAACATCCTTCACAAGGTACGGCCTCCAAAACTGAACACAATACTCCAGGTGGGGCCTCACCAACGACTGTGATGCAGGCTATCTCTGGGCACTGTTTAGACTGTAGCCCCTAGTGTACCTGAACGTAACTCATCTTGAGCTACTACTGGAAAAGGTGTGAGCTAAATATAAAAATAAAATAAATAAACATGGCCCATGGTAACATATAGTAACACAGTAAATGACGGCAGATAAAGACCTGTACGGTCCATCCAGTCTGCCCATCAAGATAAACTCATTTACATGGTATGTGATACTTTATATGTATACCTGAGTTTAATTTGTCCTTGCCATTCTCTGGGCACAGACCGTAGAAGTCTGCCCAGCACTGTTCTTGTACTAAAAGTTCTGAAGATTCTGGAATCCTAAAGAGTTACAAGATTCCGGAATCCCAATTAGTAGCAACATTCCACGTAGAACCCCAAAGAGTAACATAGTAACATAGTAAATGATAGCAGATACTACTACTACTTAACATTTCTAGAGCGCTACTAGGGTTACGCAGCGCTGTACAATTTAACAAAGAGAGACAGTCCCTGCTCAAAGAGCTTACAATCTAATAGACAAGTGAACGGTTGGTCCGATAGGGGCAGTCAAATTGGGGCAGTCTGGATTCACTGAACGGTAAGGGTTAGGTGCCGAACGCAGCATTGAAGCAAAGACTTGAAGACGGGCAGGGAGGGGGCTTGGCGTAAGGGCTCAGTGAAGTCTGCCCAACACTCTTCTTGTACTAAAAGTTCTGAAGCTAACGTCAAAGCCCCTTGGTTTTGACCAAGAAGAGGCTTTGCAGTCTGGAAAGATGCCAGTTATGCCCCAAATACTTTTTTTTTTTTGGGGGGGTGGGAGCCTTCCCTCTGTGTCCTAACTCATTTGTTTTATGGAAACAACCTTTAGAAGAATGGGGGTGGGGAGGGGGTGTTTGATATCACCCTTGGGGAGAACATAAGAACATAAGTGTTGCCTTTCTGGGACAGACCGAAGGTCCATCAAGCCCAGCATCCTGTCTCCAACAGTGGCCAATCCAGGTTACAAGTACCTGGCAAGATCCCAAAACAGTACAATACATTTTATGCTGTTTATCCTAGAAATAAGCAGTGGATTTTCCCCATGTTAATAAAGTCTTAGAAGCTATCCAAACCTTTTTTTTAACCCCGCTAAGCTAACTGCTTTTACTACATTCTCTGGCAATGAATTCCAGAGTTTAATTACACCTTGAGTGAAGAAATATTTTCTCAGATTTGTTTTAAATTTACTACTTTGCAGCTTCATAGCCTGCCCCCTAGTCCTAGTATTTTTGGAAAGAGTAAACAAGCCTCATTATTTTATAGATTTCTTTCATAACTCCCCTCAGAGAGATGAGAGTTCGCAGCTGCTGCGGAGCCCTTCTACCTAGCTAAAGCTGTGCTGGATAGGTAGAGATGGCTTGCAGGTGGTCACACTCTGGTTAGTAGCTGGGATGTAATCTTGGTAGTCCAGACAGAGTTTCTGGGTAGAGTGGATGGTCCTCTATCTGCCCTCTTCTGCTCTGTTACTAGAAACACAGAAAATGACAGCAGATCTAGTCTGACCACCCATACCAACTACCAAGCTCTCCCTCTGTGACTTTCCCATGCTTTCTTGAATTCAGATGCAGTCTTCCTGTCCTCCACCTCCAGTGGGAGGCCGTTCCACGTATCCACCACCCTTTCCATGAAGAAATATTTCCTCCGATTACTCCCGAGTCGATCCCCTTTGGCCTTTCATCCCGTGCCCCTGGTTCCTGTTCATTCATCCGTATAAAGTGAAATGGGGGTGTGCATGGTGGGAGCTTAGGCATGCCACATTCGTGAGTCACCTGGCCATCCAGGCTCAGGGGCGCGTTCCAGCAAGTCTCCATGAGAGACAGAGACCTGGAATGCTGCACTGTCACTGCTCTGGGCCCCAGCTTCTATTTATATATCCCCAGAACACTCAGCTTTACAACTTCTGCCTGCCACAATCATTTCATCTTGCTCTCTTTTTGAAGTCTTCATTTCTGTGCATGTGCGTCCAGTATTGGCGAAAACTCAGACATGTTCCCCCCCCCCCCCCCCCTTGTTCTTTGGATGAGCACATTTGCATTTTGGCTTTGCCTATTGCACTGGATTCAAGTTTCAAGTTGCTGAGAGGGGAGCAGGCCAGGAAGAGGGAGGGCGCAGAGGGAAGATTTATAATTTTTTTTTTGTAGTGAGTTTTATAGGTTTTTTTTTTTTTTTTGGGTGGCTGCCTGGGACCTGAGGCTCTGTCTCCCAGTCGCTTTTAGATCTTGGTGTTTCCACGGCGGCCGAGCGAAGATGGGATAGACCAGAAGCGGCTGAAGGTGAGAGGCCAGAGGGAGCTTTTTAAAATTTTGTAGGGCGGTGGGTGGGTGGAAGGGAAGGATTGAAGTTAGACCCAGACAGCATAACTTCATAACTTCAAGTACAAAGCCAGGCTGACGGAGAAGGAGCCTGTTTATGGTTTCAGCTTCCTGAAAACTCTTACTTCCACAGCAGCCTGCCCTTAATTTCTTTCTCTCTTCTACTTTTCTCTGTCTCTCTGCCTTTTTGTCCATGTTTTTCTTTTTTGCTTTTTTCCCCTTTGTTAATATTCTTGGTTCTGTTTTGCCTCCTTTTGCATTTCTTCTCCTGTTGCTTTCGTCTTCCCTCTGGAACTTCTCTCTGCTGTCCAGGGAATATCGCTCACTTCTCGGTGTCACTCTTCCTGTCTCTTTCTGCACTCTTCCTGTCTGTTTCTTTGCTTTTATCTCTGTCGCTCTTCTCTCTGCCTGTTTATCTGACACATTTATCTTTATCACTTCTGGCTATGTTTCATGTTCTCCTCTTCCTGGTATCCAGCACTTTAGCACAGAGAGAAAAGTTTTCCAGCTAAACCCAAGGAGGTAAAAATTGCTACCCTCAACCCCCCCCCCCCCCCCCCCCCGCACAAGTTGGCTAGATTTAAGCATGAGGAAAGAGAGATTCCAGTGGAAGAGGAGAGGAGAGGGGAGATATGATAGAGGTCTATAAAATAATGAGTGGAGTTGAATGGGTAGATGTGAAGCGTCTGTTTACGCTTTCCAAAAATACTAGGACTAGGGGGCATGCAATGAAGCTACAATGTAGTAAATTTAAAACGAATCGGAGAAAAAGTTTCTTCACTCAATGTGTAGTTAAACTCTGGAATTCGTTGCCAAAGAATGTGGTAAAGGCGGTTAGCTTAGCGGAGTTTTAAAAAGGTTTGGACGGCTTCCTAAAGGAAAAGTCCATAGACCGTTATCAAATGGACTTGAGGAAAATCCGCTATTTCTGGGACAAGCAGTATAAAATGTTTTGTACATTTTTGGGATCTTGCCAGGTATTTGTAACCTGGATATTGGCCACTGTTGGAAACAGGATGCTCGATAGACCTTTGGTCTTTCCCAGTATGGCAATACTTATGTACTTATGGATTTGATTTGCAATTACATTTCTGTGCAGCAAGTGCAAAATGTTCAAGTTTTTTTGTTGTACCTGTGCAGTTTCTCTTCGAAAATGAGCTGGTAAAACTCCACAAGTGCAAAAGCGCCCGCGATCCTTCCAACTACCCGCACTGTTCGAGCTGCTGTTTCTCCAGGTTCCCCTTTCTAGGATATTATACAGAATTGTTCTTCTTTGTGGCGGAGGTTTCCGGTTTGTTTCGGGACATGCATGCCTCTGAATATTTTTGTATTTTGCACAATGCAAGAGGAAATGCAGTTCTGTTTCTGTTTGTCTGGGATTGTGCTGCGTGGAGCCTGGGATTTCCAGTTCTGATTTTTGTCTGCATATTTCTGTTCCTAATTTGTGGTCCCTTGTTCTGTCTGCACTACTTATGTGTGACCAAGGTCAGGTTTTCTGCTGGCGTTTACTTTCTGTGCAGGGATGGGTCCAGCTTTAATCTGGTTTCCTAGTCTGCAGAAAACGTGTTTCTGATCTGGGGCAGTGTTTGCCGAGTCCGGTCCAGGAGTACCCCTTGCCAGTCAGGTTTTTGGGATATCCACAATGAGTATGCATGAACTTGATTTGCATACACGTTCTCCATTATATGCAGATCTCTTTTATGCATATTCATTGTGGGTATCTTGAAAACGTGACTGGCAAGGGCTACTCTAGGACCGGACTTGGGGAAACACTGATCTAGGGCACTGGTTCCAAAGACTACTACTACTACTTATCTTTTCAATCACACTACTAGATGTATGCAGCACTGTACACTGGACATAAAGAGACGGTCCCTGCTCAACAGAGCTTACAATCTAATTAGGACAAACAGGACAAATAAGGGATAAGGACAAAGAGTAGCAAGATTCCGGAATCCCGAAGAGTAGCAAGATTCCGGAATCCCAAAGACTACTACTACTACTATTTATCTTTTCAATTGCACTACTGTAGTAGGGTTACCATATGGCTCCAGAAAAAGGAGGACGGATTGAGCCAGCCGGGTTTTACTTCCATTGCTTTCCAAGCAATGGAAGTAAAACCCGGCTGGCTCAATTACTTCCATTGAAAGCAATGGAAGTAAAACCCGGCTGGCTCAATCCGTCCTCCTAGACATATGCAGCACTGTACATTGGACATAAAGAGACGGTCCCTGCTCGACAGAGCTTACAATCTAATTAGGACAGACAAACAGGACAAATAAGAGATAAAGGAATTACTAAGGTGGGAATGATTAAACAGTGGGTACTGAACAAGTGAGTAAGGGTTAAGAGTTAAAAGCAGCATCAAAAAGGTAGTTTTTTAGCTTAGATTTTAAGACGGCCAGAGATGGAGCTTGACATACCGGCTCAGGAAGTCTATTCCAGGCACATGGTGCAGCAAGATAAAAGGAACAGAGTCTGGAGTTAGCGGTGGAGGAGAAGGGTGCAGATAAGAGAGATTTACCCAGTGAACGGAGTTCCCGGGGAGGAACGTAAGGAGATATGAGAGTGGAGAGGTACTGAGGAGCTGCAGAGTGAATGCACTTATAGGTCAAGAAGAGGAGTTTGAACTGTATGCGGAAACAGATAGGGAGCCAGTGAAGTGACTTGAGGAGAGGGCTAATTTGAGCATAGCGACACTGGTGGAATATAAATCATGCAGCAGAATTTTGAACAGATTGAAGAGGAGAGAGATGGCTAAGTGGGAGACCTGTGAGAAGCAAGTTGCAATAGTCTAAGCGAGAGGTGATAAGAGTGTGGCTAAGGGCTCTGGTAGTGTGCTCAAAAAGGAAAGGACGAATTTTGGTGACTTTATAGAGAAAGAACTCCCAGCCAGTTGGGTTTTTAGAATATTCACAACGAGGGCCGGATATAGTAAATGACACCGAAAAAGTCGGCAAAAGTAGATGTCATGAGGCAGCAAAGAAGACAGTATTTGATGAATGCACAAGAGGTGTTTCATTCACTCATAAAATCCAAATTTACTACTAATAATCATTTCTATAGTGTTACTAGACGCATGCAAGCATGTGCAGAGGTGATTCAACATGGCTGTGTTTTGGCGTATTTCCTTCTACCTTCTTCTACTAACCTATAAATGTACTCACTCTGCTGCTCCCCAGTATCTCTCCACACTCATCCTTCCCTTCTTATGGTTGGAATTTTCCTCTGAAGTGTGTAAATCCTCTGGTCCCATAATAACCCAAAGAACCAGACGTTTTGCTTCTCTGTTTTCCCCTTACGTTCTCTGCCTTTTGCTCTCTTTTTCCCGCTTTTCATTATTTTGTTTCAGGCCTTTTCTCTCTGTCTTCTGGACACTGCTTTTGTTTTGCTTTGTTTTCTCCCTGGTCCTGTTCTTCAATGAAAGCAAGAAAAAACTGACTTCCTATTGAAACACCCCCCCCCCCCCCCCCCGCAGCACATGGACCCACCAGGTTAGCTCTTGTGAAGTGGGCATGGAAACATATGGCATTGTCTGTTTTTATCTTTCAGTGTAAACACAGTAAAAGTAAACAAATCCTTATGTTCCAGGCATAAAAAAAGACAAAAATTCAGCAAAGCCACCCACAGAGCAGACAAGTGGGCCCATGCTCAAAACCTAATACCAGCAGGAGAGGCGATTAGCACCAGTATTAGTATGTGCCAGTGGCGTTCCTATGTCGGCTGCCACCCAGGGAAAATCACCGCAGCGCACCCCCAGTGCATCACCTACTACTACTGGGAAAATGTGAGATACAAATGCAATAAATAAATAAAAATAAACACGACAAATAAGAGATAAGGGAATTATTAAGGTGGAGTAGCAAGATTCCATGCAGAATCCTAAAGAGTAGCAAGATTCCAGAATCCCAGAGTAGCAAGATTCTGTGTAGAATCCCAAAGAGTAGCAAGATTCCGGAATCCCGATGACTACTACTACTACTACTTATCATTTCTATAGCGCTACTAGACGTACGCAGCACTGTACACTTGAACATGAAGAGACAGTCCCTGCTCAACAGAGCTTACAATCTAATTAGGACAGACAAACAGGACAAACAAGAGATAAGGGAATATTAAAGTGAGGATGATAAAATAATGGTTATGAACAAGTGAATAAGGATTAGGAGTTAAAAGCAACATCAAAAAGGTGGGCTTGCAAGGGCAGGCTTCTGTTTCTGTGAGTCTGACGTCCTGCACGTATGTGCAGGAGAAACAGAAACCTGCCCTTGCAGATCAGCAACGCAGCAGCCGCGCAGGCTTCTGTTTCTAGATTTTAAGCGGTCCAGTACTACTACTACTTATTACTACTACTACTACTATTTAGCATTTTTATAGCACTACAAAGCGTATGCAGTGCTGCACAAACATAGAAGAAAGACAGTCCCTGCTCAAAGAGCTTACAATCTAATAGACAAAAATAAAGCAAGCAAATCAATTAATGCGGGGGAGTGGTTACAAGTCAAAAGGACGCTACCCTTGATCAATGGATTGTCACTGGATTGGCTGGACTTGAAAGCAATCATTTGTATAGCGCTACTAGACGTATGCAGCGCTGTACACTTGAACATGAAGAGACAGTCCCTGCTCAACAGAACTTACAATCTACAGGGCAGAAAAACAGGACAAATAAGGGATAAGGATAAAGAATAGCAAGATTCCGGAATCCCAAAGAGTTGCAAGATTCCGGGCGGAATCCCAAAGTGTAGCAAGATTCTGTGCAGAATTCTAAAGAGTATCAAGGTTCTGGAATCCTAACGACTACTACTACTACTTATCATTTCTATAGCGCTACTAGATGTACGCAGCGCTGTACATTGGACATGAAGAGACAGTCCCTGCTCGGTGTACTTAACATGGGTGCCAGCATTTACACCAGGTTTCAGCAGACATTGACCCCCCGAATTCTGTATAGTGTGCCTAAAGATCGGCGCCAAAATCGGCGTGGATTCTATAACAATGCGTGTAATTTAACAAGCTTAACAAGCTAATGAGCACAAATTGGCACTGCTTAGAATTTAGGGGCCCAACAAACTAAGTGTAATCTGTAATGATGTGTGCCATCCTTCTAATGCACGCAGGCAAAATGGGGTGTGGTTATGGGTGGGGAAATGGGTATTTCATGGGCGTTCCAAAATTCACGTGCCTAGTTATAGAATATGGCCCAGTGCACCTAAATCTATACACTGCTTTGTTTTATTTGGTGTAAATGGACGGCGTAGATTTAGGTGCTGAAATAGCAACTAAGCGTATTCTATAATCGGCCCTTAAATCTAGGCACTGATTATAGAATACGCTTAGCCGGCACTGATTTCAGCGCCGATTTTTTAGGCGCCATATGTAGAATCTACTCCTAAGTGTGGCACTTAAAATTAGTCATGGGAATCAGTGCCACGTGTGATTCTATAAAGGCTGCATGCCCTTTCTGGAATCACGTTTGGCACTGATTTGTTTGAGCCATTCAGCCCATTACCTTTTATCTGGCAATGGAAGACATGTACTTTGTTGTGTTGTTTTCCTTTGCACAGCCCCCCTCTGCTGGCCACTTCCTTTACCGATGTAGGGTTCCATTCCTCTCCTTTTCTACTACTACTACTTATCACTTCTGTAGTGCTACAAGGCATACGCAGCGCAGTACACCATACATGAAAAGACAGTTCCTGCTCAAAGAGCTCACAATCTAAAAATGGAATGTTGCTAGTGGAATAGCAACATTCCATGTAGAATCTCAAATAGTAGCAACATTCCAGAATCTCAAATAGTAGCAACATTCCATGTTCCACTGCACTAACCACTGGGCTACTCCTCCACTAGCTACATTCCATCTAGAAGCCTGCCCTTGCAGATCAGCAATGCGGCTGCGCAGGCTTCTGTTTCTGTGAGTCTGACATCCTGCACATACGTGCAGGACGTCAGACTCACAGAAACAGAAGCCTGCATGGCCGCATTGCTGATCTGCAAGGGCAGGCTTCTACATTACTTCTACTACTTATCACTTCGACAGCGCTACAAGGCATACGCAGCGCTGTACACCATACATGAAAAGACAGTCCCTGCTCAAAGAGCTCACAATCTAAATAGGACAGACAAACAGACAGAACAACTAAGAGGTAGGGGAATTAAAGAGGTGGGGATAAAAGGGTACAGGGCAAGTGAGTAGTGGTTAGGAGTCAAAAGCAGCGTTAAAGAGGTGGGCTTTTAGCCTGGATTTGAAAACGGCCAAAGACGGGGCTAGACGTACAGGCTTGGGAAGTCTATTCCAGGCATGGGGTGCAGTGAGATAGAAGGAACGGAGTCTGGAATTAGCAGTAGAGGAGAAGGGGACAGACAAGAGAGATTTATCCACAGAATGGAGTACCCGAGGGGGGGGGGGGGTGTAGGGAGAGACAAGAGTGGAGAGGTACTGGGGAGCGGTAGAGTGAATGCACTTATAGGTCAGTAAGAGAAGTTTGAATTGAATGCGGAAACGGATAGGGAGCCAGTGAAGTGACTTGAGGAGAGGGCTAATGTGAGCATAGCGACTCTGGCCGAAAATGAGTTGCGCAGCAGAGTTTTGGACTGATTGAAGAGGAGAGATATGAAGAGGAGGGTTCTGGTAGAGTGCTCAGAGAGGAAGGGACGGATTTTGCTGATGTTATAGAGAAAGAAACGACAGGTTTTGGCAATCTGCTGAATGTGAGCAGACAAGGAGAGAGAGGATTTGAAGATGACCCCAAGGTTATGAGCTGAGGAGACAGGGAGAAGGAGAGTGCCATCCACAGAAATAGAGAAAGGGGGGAGAGGAGAGGTGGGTTTAGGGGGAAAGATGAGAAGCTCGGTTTTGGCCATGTTAAGTTTCAGATGGCGTTGAGACAGCCAGGCAGCGATATCAGATAGGCAGGCTGATACATTGGTCTGGATTCTGGTTGGGAGTCGTCAGCATAGAGATGGTATTGAAAGCCATGGGATGATATCAGAGAGCCAAGGAAAAGTGTGTATCTGATGAGAATTCTCTTACTGGGGGAAGACAGAACCTTGTCAGGGACTTGGATGTAGTAACTCTTAAAAACTCCCACAGATAGTATTTATTTATGATTTGTAAACAAACGTACACAAGACATCCCCGTATTTAAAGAGATACAAAGAGCCAACTGCCAGAGCCAGTGGTAGGAGGCAGGACTGGAGGTTGGGAGGCAGGGATAGTGCTGGGCAGACTTATACGGTCTGTGCCAGAGCCGGTGGTGGGAGGCAGGGATAGTGCTGGGCAGACTTATACGGTCTGTGCCAGAGCCGGTGGTGGGAGGCGGGGATAGTGCTGGGCAGACTTATACGGTCTGTGCCAGAGCCGGTGGTGGGAGGCGGGGATAGTGCTGGGCAGACTTATACGGTCTGTTCCAGAGCCGGTGGTGGGAGGCGGGGCTGGTGGTTGGGAGGCGGGGATAGTGCTGGGCACACTTATACGGTCTGTGCCAGAGCCGGTGGTTGGGAGGAGGGGCTGGTGGTTGGGAGGCGGGGATAGTGCTGGGCAGACTAATACGGTCTGTGCCCTGAAGAGCACAGGTACAAATCAAAGTAGGGTATACACAAAATGTAGCACACATGAGTTGTCTTGTTGGGCAGACTGGATGGACCGTGCAGGTCTTTTTCTGCCGTCATCTACTAGGTTACTATGTTACAACTGATAAAGGGAACAATTCCAAAGGAAATTACTAATAGCCATACACAATAAATATTATACCCAAGTCAAGTTTAAATAGTTCACAACTCAGGGAGAAGAAACCAAAGGTAATAGGGGCACAAAGATGGTACTTTCTGGTGCCTTCGTGATGAGGGCACGATATTAGTAAGCTTACATCTATTTTCTTCAATGAATTATCCATCTGATCGTCATACAATAGCAGTTTGTGGTTTTCATCATGGCCCCAGTGTAGGGGTGAGAGGATAGAGTCATTTTACACAGCTTTTCGAATTTTGGCCTTCTCACAGGACTTTCAGTGGAACCTAATAGCTATTCGATGAAAACTGTAATGAGATACCAGAATATTGCTCAACAGAGCCCACCAGACCTGTATCGGCAGATCTTGTCACTTGAGTTCTAGGACTGATACCCACAGATGGTGTTCCTTCCGTTCTCATGCTAGACAGTTATGGTCCTTTTGCTCTTCTTTGGCTTGGAAAGTGTTCTTCCTGACCTCTGCTGTCTTGCTTTAAAGCTGCAGAGCTCCTGTTTTTTTTTTTTTTCGTTACATTTGTACCCTGCGCTTTCCCACTCATGGCAGGCTCAATGCGGCTTACATGGGGCAATGGAGGGTTAAGTGACTTGCCCAGAGTCACAAGGAGCTGCCTGTGCCTGAAGTGGGAATTGAACTCAGTTCCCCAGGACCAAAGTCCACCACCCTAACCACTAGGCCAATACTTCACTGTTGCTACTATTTGAGATTCTACATGGAATGTTGCTATTCCACTAGCAACATTCCTAGAAGTCGGCCCTTGCAGATCACCAATGTGGCCGCGCAGGCCTCTGCTTCTGTGAGTCTGACGTCCGTCAGACTCACAGAAACAGAAGCCTGCACAGCCTTCTACGTGGAATGTTGCTAGTGGAATAGCAACATTCCATGTAGAATCTCCAATAGTATCTATTTTATTTTTGTTACATTTGTACCCTGCGCTTTCCCACTCATGGCAGGCTCATTGTGGCTTACATGGGGCAATGGAGGGTTAAGTGACTTGCCCAGAGTCACAAGGAGCTGCCTGTGCCTGAAGTGGGAATCAAACTCAGTTCTTCAGTTCCCCAGGACCAAAGTCCACCACCCTAACCACTAGGCCACTCCTCCACTGTTGCTACTATTTGAGATTCTACATGGAATGTTGCTATTCCACTAGCAACATTCCATGTAGAAGTCGGCCCTTGCAATGTGGCCGCGCAGGCTTCTGCTTCTGTGAGTCTGATTCACAGAAACAGAAGCCTGCGCAGCCTTCTACATGGAATGTTGCTAGTGGAATAGCAACATTCCATGTAGAATCTCCAATAGTAGCAACATTCCATGTAGAATCTCCAATAGTATCTATTTTATTTTTGTTACATTTGTACCCTGCGCTTTCCCACTCATGGCAGGCTCAATGCGGCTTACATGGGGCAATGGAGGGTTAAGTGACTTGCCCAGAGTCACAAGGAGCTGCCTGTGCCTGAAGTGGGAATGTAACTCAGTTCCTCAGTTCCCCTGGACCAAGGTCCACCACCCTAACCACTAGGCCACTCCTCCACTTACTGAAGACGGGCAGCAACAAAACAAGGAAAAGTCCGTAGACCATTATTTAAATGGACTTGGGGAAAATCCACTACTTATTTCTGGGATAAGCAGCACAAAATGTATTTGTGACCTGGATTGGCCACTGTTGGAAACAGGAAGCTGAGCTTGATGGACCTTTGATCTGTCCCGGTGTGGCAATACTTATGTACTTTCCTTTTTTAAATTTACTTCTAATACTGAACAGTTGTGTAATCCTTCTGTTCGTATGGTGAATGTGTGGTATGGTCTTTACAGTGCTTTGGTGTGGGATGTAAAGGAGCAGGATGACATTAGGTTGACCTCATTGACCAAGAGATATGTTCGTTGTACTGTTTGTACATTGGGAGAAGCATATCGGTATCACGGCAGTCACTGCAGACAGAATGCAAAGTAGAAGTGTAGAGCTTGTTTTAATTGTCTGAGTGCTTCTTTCTCACTTATTCCACATCTCCCCCCTTATTAGAGTCATATGGTTCTGGGTGGAGATGCACTGGGGAACAGAATAAAATTTATAGCCCACTTTGATGCAGAAAATGACATCACATGTTGGCTAGTAAATCTTCAGAATGCGACCGGAGCCACGGCACACATGTGGCTTACTCTTTTTTTCAAGACCTTTATGTGGCTTTTCCTTGAATTCGCCTTGCAACGCTTGTCATACTGTAGATGATAAGTCTCAACTTTCTGCACATTCCTAGCCCACCCCCTCCTTTTCTTGGAAGCTAAGATGAGCAAGTGGGAACAAAGGGCACCCTCTGGAGGACAGAGAGGATCAATTCCATAAACTGGTTCAATTGGTAGGTGTATAGGGTAGGGTTAGGACTTGGGACTGAGGTTGTCTCAAAAGCTCACGGGCCATGTTCGCAAAGAATCAGATCTCCCCTGGGAACAATACTGTTGCTAGAAATCAGCACTGCTGTAAGCAATTTAAAATTCTGGTTTAATTTTTTAAAATGTATAAGCTAATAACAAATGTTTATATAAGCTCAATAGAACTGTTGGGAGATTATGGTGTTGAGGTTCTCATCAGATCTATTGGCGATTGTAACTTTCCTCTACAGTAGGTATGGCTGTCTCGTGAATGGTACAAGCTGCATGATGCAAGAGGCCATAGGATTGAGGGCTGATGTCTAAATGTAAATGAACATATGCATCCAGCTTCCCCTACATAAGCACGCAGCTATGGAATGCTCTACCACTTGCCATGAGAAAAATCCGCGACCTAACTAACTTTCGTAGATCACTGAAGACCAACCTGTTCAAAAAGGCATACCACAATGATATAGCCTAACTACTAGACAACGAATCTCAAGCCCGAACTATATAAAACCCCATTCTCTATACTTGACTACCAAAGTCTACCCTACCACGAATGAACTTTAACACAACACCACTCTTTCTCTAATCTCGAATATAAACTCTTTATACTTGACTGTTTAATCTACTATGCCAATCATGATCTCTAATGTAACACCAATTGTATCTCTCACTCCGGAAATGGCGATCGCCATGACGGAACAATGTAAGCCACATTGAGCCTGCAAATAGGTGGGAAAATGTGGGATACAAATGCAACAAATAAATAAATAAACCCTCGGTCCCTTTCAAATCAAATCAGGTCTTATATACCACTAAAATCCCTTTTACAGGGTTCAGTGTGATTTACATTGATAAATTACATGGCTTAGAGCAACAATTGCCTTACATTCATTAGAACAGTGCAAGAGAGAATGAAGTTACAGGTGAAGTCGGAAAGGTGCATGACTAGGGTATGAGTGCATAAGCAAGCCCTGTTACAGTATGTGTAGATGGTGTTATGTGTATATGACTAGCTGGTTAGTTGCTTCTTCAATTAAAGGTTTGGAAGAAGAGCCAGGCTTTCACCTGCTTCCTGAAGTAGAGATAGTCTTGTGTTAAGCGGAGCCTTTCAGACACTGCATTCCAGAGTGTGGGGGCTGCTCCGGAGAAGGCTCACTGGCGGTGTCACATCTTGTGATGTCCATTGGAGAGGGTGCGTTTAGGGATACTTCTGGGAGGACCTTGGATGTGTGTAGAGTGAGATTCTATTCTTCAATACTCTGGGCCATTTCTTTTAAGGGCCTTGAAGAACAGACAGAAATTTAAATTTAACCTTGTATTGTACTTGTTACCAGTGAAGGTTTGCAAGAATGGTGTGATGTGGTCACATTGCCTACACAATATAAAAAATGGATCTACGAAATTCATTTGACTTTATCACCTGATGCGAAGGAACTTCTAATGAACACTTACTGGCTGACCTCAACAATCCTGTAGATAGATATGCATGAAATTTAGCTACTAAAACCTTCGAGACCTGCCCCATTAGTATCTTAAAAACCATACAAATGATCTTAAATTGTATTCTATAC
The DNA here is from genome assembly GCF_901765095.1 of Microcaecilia unicolor. NCBI lineage: Eukaryota > Metazoa > Chordata > Amphibia > Gymnophiona > Siphonopidae > Microcaecilia > Microcaecilia unicolor. The sequence goes on along the minus strand of NC_044032.1, from coordinate 21,182,223 downwards.
TTAATGAGGAGCCAGTGCAAGCTTTTTAAAATCAGGGAAGTGTGCTCAGAACAACTGCAACCTGGTAGCACCCTGACAACCAAATTTTAGGCTACCTAGAGAGCCATGATTTGAGTTTTTGCCAGGTACTTGGCCACTGTTGGAAACAGGATGCTGGGCTAGATGGACCATTGGTCTCACCCAGTATGGCTATTCTTATGTCCTCGCAGAATGGAGGAGTAGCCTAGTGGTTAGTGCAGCAGACGTTGATCCTGGGGAACTGGGTTAGATTCCCACTGCAGCCCCTTGTGACTCTGAATGAGTCACTTAACATTCCATTGCCCCAGGCACAAATAAGTACCTGTATATACTATTTTGTTTTATTTTATTTGTAGCATTTGTATCCCACATTTTCCCACCAATTTGCAGGCTCAATGTGGCTTACATTTGCCATAATGGCGGTTGCCATTTCCGGGTAACAGAATTATAAATGGTATTGCGTTAAGGTGCATACATACATGGTAACATACATGGAACATGGCATATGTGGAACAGATCATGGTATATATATATATATATATATATATATATATATATATATATATATATATCGATTATATATCGATATATATATCGATTATAGAGAGTCCCTATTACTATGTAAACCGCTTTGAATGTAGTTGCAAAAACCACAGAAAGGCACTATATCAAGTCCCGTTTCCCTTTCCCTGTTTGACATTCTACATGGAATGTTGCTACTCTTTGAGATTCTGTTGCTACTATTGGAGATTCTAAATGGAATGTTACTTCTGTTTGAGATTCTACATGGAATTTTGCCATTATTTCAGATTCTTTTGAGATTCTACATGGAATGTTGCTACTATTTGAGATTCTACAGGGAATGCTGCTAGTGGAGGAGTAGCCTAGTGGTTAGTGCAGCAGACATTGATCCAGGGGAACTGCGTTCAATTCCCACTGCAGCTCCTTGTGACTCAGGGAAAGTCACAACCTCCTCTATTGCCCCAGGTACAAATAAATACCTGTGTATAGTATGTAAACCGCTTTGAACGTAGTTGCAAAAACCACAGAAAGGCAGTATATCATTTCCCTTCCCTTAGGATTCCTTTGAATCCACAGAAGTAACCCATTGACAATAATCAAAACAAGGGGAGGTAATACTTTGTATTACCATCCTAAAGTTGCACGGTTTTAACAGTTCTTTTACTCGTCTTATCAGTCGTATTTTATGTTATATTATCCAGCTTATAATTGAAAAAGAAAAACGCCTATATTGCGACCCAAATCGGGAGATAGACGTTTATCTCACAAAAATGAATAAAGCGGTATAATCGAAAGCCGAATTTGGACGTTTTCAACTGCACTCCGTCGCGGATGCGGACAAAGTTGATGGGGGCGTGTCAAAGGCGTGGTGAAGGCGGAACTGGGGCATGGTTATCGGCCGATCAGAGATAGGCGCCTTTCGCCGTATAATGGAAAATAAATATGCGTTTTTAGCGAGAATTTAGGGCACTTTTCCTGGACCCTGTTTTTCCACGAATAGGGCCCCAAAACGTGCCCTAAATGACCAGATGACCACTGGAGGGAGTCGGGGATGACCTCCCCTGACTCCCCAGTGGTCACAAACTCCCTCCCACCACAAAAATATGCCGTTTCACAACTTTTTATGTTCACCCTCAAATGTCATACCCACCTCCCTGGCAGCAGTATGCAGGTCACTGGAGCAGTTATTAGGGGGTGCAGTGGACGTCAGGCAGGTAGACCCAGGCCCATCCCCCCCCCACCTGTTACACTTGTGCTGGTAAATGGGAGCCCTCCACACCGCCCCCCAAACCCACTGTACCCACATGTAGGTGCCCCCCTTCACCCCTTAGGGCTATAGTAATGGTGTAGACTTGTGGGCAGTGGGTTTTGAGGGGGATTTGGGGGGCTCAACACACAAGGGAAGGGTGCTATGCACCTGGGAGCTCTTGTACCTTTTTTTTTGTTTTTGTAAAAGTGCCCCCTAGGGTGCCCGGTTGGTGTCCTGGCATGTGAGGGGGACCAGTGCACTACGGCTCCTGGCCCCTCCCACGAACAAATGCCTTGGATTTATTCATTTTTGAGCTGGGCGCTTTCATTTTCCATTATCGCTGAAAAACAAAAACGCCCAGCTCACAAATTGTCGAATAAAACATGGACGTCTATTTTTTCCCAACATACGGTTCGGTCCGCCCCTTCACGGACCCGTTCTCGGAGATAAACGCCCATGGAGATAGGCGTTTCCGTTCGATTATGCCCCTCTATGTGTTTTAGTTATGTCTGCAATATTGTAGCCGGCGAGACTGGCAGATTATGCAGCGTCTGAGTTTATAAATAAATAAACACGAAGGCTGAAACTGCAGGGAACGACAGCTTCTGAAAGCAGAAGAGTCCTTGCTTACGGTTGCCTCTTGGGTTGCTGCAGGGGCTTAGCCAGACAACAAATTTTGGGTGGGTCTAGGCAAGAAGTGGCTGGGCACCAAGTGTTCTCTCCCCTCCCAACCACCACCCAAAAAAATATTTCAGCTGGCGGGAAATTGCTTCTTTCCGCCTTGGCAGTCTGCAGCAGGCATGCGCTGAAAACTGAGCGTGTGCAGGTGCCAGTATCGTGGAGAGTAGCGTTTTCGTTACCACCAGGGGGAAGTCTTCAGCTGGCTGAGCTTGAGATCCCCATCAGCTACCGCTAAATGTGTGCTACTGTTGGGTGGGCCTGAGCACTAAATGGGTGGGCCCCGGCCCACCCAGGCCCACCTGTGGCTACACCACTGGGTTGCCTCCTCCTGCATTCCTGCCTGTCCATGTCAGGAGGCCCTTAGCTTCAGTAAGACACTTAACACTTCATGTGCTCTAACAGTTTGCAGCAAACGTGTGATTTATTTCTCGCAGAGCTCTGCACATAGACGGTGCTACAGAAAAACGAAACAATCCCCCCTGATATTAACCTTGCATTGGGGAGCATTTTTTTTCCTAAACATTGGCTGCTGTAGGCAAAATATCCAGATAGTCAGCAGCAGTATCCGGATAGAGTGATGAGCTGCTGGTACTGTCCGGACAGCGTCAAGGCGGTCTGTAAAGCAGTTCAGCAGTGTGATCCGGATACTGCCATTTAAATATTGGCCCCCTGTAGTAGTACCAGAGTCTGTTTGAATGAGGGCATCAAAATAAGATAATTAATGAAGCACAGCTGATGCATTAACTGTAGCAGTGGTTCTCAATTCGGTCCTTGGGGCCCACCCAGCCAGTCTGGTTTTCAGGACATCCACAATGAAACCTTCTGCTCAGTGTGCTGCTGCGGCTAAGAAAGCAAATAGAATGTTAGGTATTATTAGGAAAGGAATGGAAAACAAAAATGAGGATGTTATAATGCCTTTGTATCGCTCCATGGTGCGAACGCACCTCGAATATTGTGTTCAATTCTGGTCGCCGCATCTCAAAAAAGATATAGTGGAATTAGAAAAGGTGCAGAGAAGGGCGACGGAAATGATAAAGGGGATGGGACGACTTCCCTATGAGGAAAGGCTAAAGCGGCTAGGGCTTTTCAGCGTGGAGAAAAGGCGGCTGAGGGGAGATATGAGAGAGGTCTATAAAATAATGAGTGGAGTTGAACGGGTAGATGTGAAGCGTCTGTTCACGCTTTCCAAAAATACCAGGACTAGGGGGCATGCGATGAAGCTACAATGTAGTAAATTTAAAATGAATTGGAGAAAATGTTTCTTCACTCAACGTGTAATTAAACTCTGGAATTCGTTGCCAGAGAATGTGGTAAAGGCGGTTAGCTTAGCAGAGTTTAAAAAAGGTTTTGGACGGCTTCCTAAAGGAAAAGTCCATAGACCGTTATTAAATGAACTTGGGGAAAATCCACTATTTCTGGGATAAGCAGTAAAATGTTTTGTACTTTTTTGGGATCTTGCCGGGTTTTTGTGACCTGGATTGGCCACTGTTGGAAACAGGATGCTAGGCTCGACGGACCTTTGGTCTTTCCCAGTATGGCAATACTTATGTACTTATGTACTTATAATATGCATGAGATTTAAGCACAGCTCAGGGAAATGGTGTCTGAGGATCTCAAGAAACAATGCGACAAAGCAGTGGCCATGACCAGAAGGATGCTGGGCTGCAAAGCGAGGTCAGAGGCATAGTTATGTGGGGCCACAGGGGCCTGGGCCCCCCTAAATTTGCTCTGGGCCCCTGGTTGACTGGGAGGGGATCCCCAACCCCCGCCAGCTGAAGACTTTGTCCAGCGCTGGTCTCTAGCGCCGCCACATTGCCTGCCCTCTTCCCCTCACGTTGGGCACGCTCCTTTTAGTGCAACTTAGCATGCTCAGTTTCACTAAAAGGAGCCTGCCAGACCTGAGGGGAAGAGAGAGCAGGGTAGGCAATGTGGCGGCGCTGGAGACCAGCGCTGGACAAAGTCTTCGGCTGGCGGGGTTTGGGGACCCCCGCCAGCCAAGATATTTGCAGTGGCGGCAGTGGTGCTTCATCTGGCGGGGTTTGGGGACCCCTGTCAGTACAAGATGCACAGCGCAGTGAGTGGGGAGCAGCAAGGCGGCAGAGGGGGGTGGTTGTAGCAGGGCAGTGACCAGGGGAGAGAGAAGACACACTCGCACCCAGGGGTTTCACTCTCTCTCTGTCACACACACACACTCGCACATTCACTCTCTCTCTCCCTCACACACACTCTCTCAAACATACACACTCCAAGAAAAACCTTGCTAGCGCCCGTTTCATTTGTGTCAGAAACGGGCCTGTTTTACTAGTATGGAATAAGCTCCCAGGGCACGTTTGCTTTTGTACAGCTTCCAGCAGTTTAAGTAAGTGTTAAAGACATATTTGTTCATGCAGGCTTTTCCCAATGTGTAGTTTTAAGATCAGTTATTAACAGATGTGTCTCTGTGCCAGATTTGAAAGAGGCAGCAGCTTGGGCATTCTTTCTAGCAGGTTTTCTATTATGGAATAAGCACCCAGGGCATGTTTTCTTTAAGAAACTGTTAATGATATATTTGTTCTTGTGGGTTTTTCCCAATGTGTCACCTTGTAATTATTATACAGGCGTTTTGTCAGGGTTGGTTTGTTTATTTGTTGGTCTATGTTTTCAGTTTATGTATGTTTTCTTGTAAGCTACTTACCCCCAAATTCTATAAAAGTCACTAAAAATTGCATGCGCACCCAATTTGCGTTTGCGATTTAATTGAACAATGAGCTAATTAGCAACAATAACTGATTTGTTAACAAGATATTATTGGTATTAATTAGATTTAAGTGAACTATACGCGCTTGGGGTCCAAGTTTAAATTTTACATGCGCGTTCAAAAGGGGAGCGCAGGAGTGGGTCATGGGCGGAGCGGACGTTCTTAAAATTTTACACGCGTAGTTATAGAATAAGGGGGGATACATTTGTACCACGTTTCAGTTGGAGCAAACGGCTGTGCCTAAAGTTAGCCGCAATTCCCGGGCATAAAGCGCTATTCTGTAAACCGCGCCTAACTTTAAACACGGTTTATAGAATAGCACTTTTTTTTTGTGCTGATTTTGTTGGCAATATATGTAGAATTCACCCCTGAGTGCTAGACAGGGTATACGTTTTTTAAAATAATTTTTTTAAAAAGTGCTGAACTATTACATGACATTACTTGTAAACCGCAATTACCTATTTAGGTTCTGTGCGGGTAACGAGCAAGACAGCTACTACTACAAATCATTTCTACAGTGCTACCAGTCGTACGCAGCGCTTCACAATTGAACATGAAGAAAAGACAGTCCCTGCTCAAAAGAGCTTACAATCTAAATCAGGACAGACAGGACAAATAAGGGATAAAGGTAGGACAGACAGAAGGACACATAGGGGAAGGGACTATTGAAGAGAGGAAGACAAGATAAAGGTTACGAGCAAGTGACAAGTTAGGAATTGAAAGCAGCATCAAACAGGTAGGCCTTTAGCCCGGATTTAAAGGCGGCCAGGGATGGAGGTTGACGTAATGGCTCAGGAAGTTTATTCCAGGCATAAGGTGCGGCGAGATAAAACTGTACAACGCTACCATAGCCCCCAGGGATGAAGGGGACACCCACATGTGGGCACAGTGGGCCTCGGGTGGGCCCTGGAGGGCTCACACGTGGACAGGCCCAAGGAATTACAATAGACAAACACTAGGCCCCTCAGTTACATAGAAAGCTATTTGAATGTTCCATTTCGTTGCTTATTAGGTGCTTCATTGGTATTATGCTGACATATTTTATCTATGTTATTTGAATATTCTTCCATGCTGCTTATTATGTTATTATTTGCATTGTATTGACATCATATTTCCGAGTTTACCTTATTTATTGTATTTATGTTTATATTTGTTTATTTTACTATTATGTTGTTTACAAAATTGTAAATTTTACGTTAAACTGGACCTGCTGTAACCTGCCTTGGGTGAATCTGTTCATAAAGGTGGTTACTAAATCCTAATAAATAAATACAAAATAAATCAACCAGTAATGATTAATTACAATGGGGGGAATTCTATACATGATGCCTTAAAAATTGGTGCTGAAAAATACGCAAACATGTCGTTCTTGCGACTAAAATTTAGGTGTACCCATTTAGGCCACCTGAAACTAGGCCTAAGTTAGGCACAGATCGGGTGTATTCAATAATAGTGTTCATAGCTTTTTGGAACACCCACAACCTGCCCATGCCGCAGGCAAAGCCATGCCCCCTTTTCAACTACGTGCATTAGAATTTACACGTACCCTAGAAAGTTGCGTGCGTTAATTCTAATTAAAGCCAATTAGTGGCATTAATTGGTTAAGTACTAATTATCAGCATTAATTGGCTTGTGAATCAAGTTGCGTATGCAATTTGTCTATGTGGTCAAATTAGCGTGCACAACTTAAGGCGCCATATATAGACTTTGTGGGAATTAATCTCTGCACTGCCATTCCTATAACTCTTTAAACAACACATATTTCCGAAACAAAGTTTTCACTGCCTTCCTAAAAATACTAATAATTTCTCTGCATTCTAATTGAAGATGGCAAAAACTATTCCACTTCGCTTATACAAATAACAAGTAGGAATAACAAACTTAAATCACAGACCATGCTAAATAATCAAAAGGTTTGTTACTACAGTGTCACGTTTTCAAAGCTGAAAACTGGGTTTGTGAGCTCTTGGGCCACTGCCGAGGAGCGGCAGCGGCAGGCAAAACCACCCTCAAACCAGGGACAGGGCAGAACAGGACTGGAACCCCGGACTGGGGTTGCAGCAGAGGCAAAACCAGCTGGAACAGGCAGAGCAGGAACCCTAGTCTTCACCTGCGCTTAGCCGCTTTTCCCCAGGAGCTGAGCCCCTGGGTGCAGGCGGCCGGCAGGGCTTTGCAGGGCAGGGCAGGGGCAGGATACCAACAGGCAACACACAACAGAGTAGAACTAAAAGCTGCCAGCACAGCCACTAAACAAGAAACACAAACACTGACAAACAAAAGACAGAACTGAAAGCTGCCAGGCAGCCACTAAACAAGAAACACAGAGAACCCAGAACTAGACACAGAAAACAACTAAGAAACAAAACTAGGACAGTACAAGCAAAGCAACACAAAGAATAAACAGAAACAGGCAAGGAACTAGAACAAGGAATCAAGCTCAGGCTGAAGTGCAACAAGCACCCACAAACCAGGGCCTAAGACGATGCAAAGGCAGAGAGTTTCCAAATGGCTAATAAGCCCAGCAGCAACTGAGGTTCAGCTGCAGCAATCACCAGGCAACTACGGAAGCTGTGCAGGTTCAAACAAGACAGAGAAATCCGGCAGCCTGGAAGATCCGGACTGGACTGGGCTAAAGTCTGGAACGGGTGATAGTCCATAGCAGCCACCGGTTCTGGCCACCAGAGGGCGAGGTGAGCACAGACGTAACATACAGACACCATCCACCTCCTGTTCCCACTTATGCCAAAATTAATTTTGAACAATTGAAACCTCAAATCTCCCAGTACGGTAAATCATACAGAACATTAGCAAAAATCATTCTACACCATTGCCACTTGGTATGGAAAAGGTGGCAATAATTTTCTAGATCGAATTTTTGCTGACTGCTGGGTACCGTAAAATCATCTGATCACAAAGACTTGTTAATTGTAAAAAATTGAATAAGGTGGTGGATATCCGTATACAAATTTGAATATTAGCACACGTGGAGGGGCATTATCGAAAGGGATGTCCAAGTTTCTATTTGGATGTCCTTGCAAAATGTCTCAATCCAGGGGAGGGGAAACCCGTATTTTCGAAACAAGATGGACGTCCATCTTTCGTTTCGAAAATACCTTCAGGGACGTCCAAATCCTTAAATTTGGTCGTCCCTAGATTTGGATGTCCTTAGACATGGACGTTTCTGACTTTCGGAGATTTTCAAAACAAAGGACGTCCATGTCAAAAGCGCCCAAATGCAAGCCCTTTGGTCGTGGGAGGAGCCAGCATTTCTAGTCACTGGTCCCATGACATGCCAGGACACCAACTGGGCACCCTAGGGGGCACTGCAGTGGACTTCATAAATTGCTCCCAGGTACATAGCTCCCTTACTTTGTGTGCTGAGCCCCCAACCCCCCCCCCCTAAAAAAACTCCCCCCCAACTGTACACCACTAGCATAGCCCTTACTGGTGAAGGGGGCACCTAGATGTGGGTACAGTGGGTTTTGGAGGGCTCGCTGTTTCCTCCACAAGTGAAACAGGTGGGGGGGGATGGGCCTGGTCCGCCTGTCTGAAGTGCACTGCAGTACCCACTAAAACTGCTCCAGGGACCTGCATACTGCTGTCATGGACCTGAGTATGACATCTGAGGCTGGCACGAAATAGTTTGAAAGATGCTTTTTGAGGGTGGAAGGGGGTTAGTAACCACTGGGGGAGTAACGGGAGGTCATCCCCGATTCTCTCCGGTGGTCATGTGGTCATTTCGGGCACCTTTTTGTGCTTTAGTCATAAGAAAAACACGACCAGGTAAAACCGTCCAAGTGTTCGTCAAGGACATCCTTGTTTTTTTCGATTATGGGTGAAGGACGTCCAAGTGTTAGGCATGCCCAAGTCCCGCCTTTGCTACGCCTCCGACACGCCCCCTTGAACTTTGGCTGTCCTTGCGAGGGAGTGCAGTTGAAGACGTCCTAAATCGAGTTTCGATTATACCGATTTGGATGCCCTTCTCTTTCGAAGAAGTTCCGGATAGTTTAAAAATTACCCTTGCCTCAATCGGTAACCACTGAAGCTTGAGAAAGAACGGTCTGACTCTTTCACACCTTTCAGCTGAGGAAATTAATCTAACCGCTGCATTCTGAATTATTTGTAATTTCCTAAAGAGCGATTTAAAACACCCCAAGTGAACTGCATTGCAGTAATTCATTTGAAAATAATAATGACTGAACAATTAATATAAAAGTAGATGGTTCAAAATACTTCCTGATTTGCTTTTAGTTTCCTCAATAACATAAACTGTTCATGATCTTATTTTAACCTGCAAATCCATCACCAGCTCACTGTCTATTTGAACTCCTAAAATCTGAGCAGAGGTGTTAAATTTATATGTTTCAGTATCAATTTGAAATGATTGATTAGTCCATATGTGAGCAAGTGCTGATGTACAGGCCCAAAGAAGGGAGTTTAGCAGTCCATAAGGCTAACGGATTTCTAATATTTGTTACCCTACTAAAAGTGTCATTGGTACTCCACTGATCTTTTCAAAGGTTTTGAATAAAAGGATGTACATGGTCAACTAGTACTACTACTACTACTACTTTTCATTTCTGTAGCACTACAAGACGTAGGCAGCGCTGTCAGTGGCGTTCCTAGGGGGGCTGACACTAGGGGCGGATCGCCGATGCGCCCTGCCCCCCAGTTGCAGCGCCCTCCCCCGGATGCAGCGCGAACACCCCCTGCGAAAGAATCCCCCCCGGGTGCACTCCGCTGGGAACCTGTTCCGGGGCAGAGAAGAAGCATGGAACGAACGGAGGACAGGCGCGTGCGGCACCCCCCCAGCATCGTGCACCCGGGGCGGACCGCCCCCCCCAGGAACGCCACTGAGCGCTGTACACTTGAACATGAAGAGACAGTCCATGCTCGGCAGAGCTTACAACCTAATTAGGACAGATAAACAGGACAAATAAGGGATAAGGACAAAGAGTAGCAAGATTCCGGAATCCCAAAGAGTAGCAAGATTCCGGAATCCCAAAGAGTATCAAGGTTCCGGGCGGAATCCCAAAGAGTAGCAAGATTCTGTGCAGAATCCTAAAGAGTATCGAGGTTCCGGAATCCCAAAGACTACTACTACTACTTATCATTTCTATAGCGCGACTAGACGTACGCAGCGCAGTACACTTGAACATGAAGTGACAGCTTACACTCTAATTAGGACAGACAAACAGGACAAATAAGAGATAAGGGAATTACTAAGGTGGGAATGATAACATATGGGTCCTGAACAAGTGAGTAAGGATTAGGAGTTAAAAGATGCTGCTTTTAACTCCTACATGGACAAATCTCCTATTCAGAGCTTTGCAGGCCATATTTTGGATTTTGTTTTTATTTGGCACAGAAAGAAGTCCTCTGTGTGTTAACACACCACATTGCACAGATCAGCTGCCAGTGCGTAGTCTTTGAATTGTTTTCTAGGTTTGGAGCTGCCCTGTGTGGTGTGGGCTGCCACGAGACCTCTGACTGGGGTAATTGAGGAACTGAAACCTACAATGATGACTAATGTTGTCTCATGAATTACATTTCCTCATCACTCTCTTGATCTTACAACAAGACTCCCAGCCCTTCTGTGCTTATTTTGGGAGCCCTTCACTGCTATACGCCCCCGGATCAAACCACTCACTCCCACGTCTGACTGACCCATTGCAAGAGTTTAGCTCATAATATCTCCGTGGTTCACATCATTCCCTTTCACCTAGATTTCGTAATAGAGTCATGCGCAGGGCTGGTTCTCCCAGCTGGTATAACTAGACAGTCGCCCAGGGCCGCAGTTTCTGAGGAACAGAAAAAACAAGTGTAGTCAAAGCAAAATGCTACCATAGGTCCTCACGTTCACACATTCGGGTGGCAGAGCCGGTGGGGGGAGGCGGGGCCAGTGCTGGGCAGACTTCTACTGTCTGTGCCCTGAAAATGGCAGATACAAATCAAGGTAAGGCGTACACAAAAAGTAGCACATATGAGTTTATCTTGTTGGGCAGACTGGATGGACCGTGCAGGTTTTTTTCTGCCGTCATCTACTATGTTACTATGTAATTGACATTCTAGAAATTGCCCTCATTACTCACACACACAGAAATATATACAAAGCAAATCTTAATATTTAAAGGTATAGTGCCCAAGTTATGCAGTTTTAGGGGATCGTTGTAAGAGGGGTGGTGTTCAGATGATCAAGATTATTGAGTTTAATCTTGGGGAAGGGGGCGGAGGAGCTAAGGGACTGAAAGTTTATTGAGTGGGGGAGGGGGTCCACAAGGCTGAAAGTTCACGTAAGGTGCCCAGTACTCTTGCTCCGGCCCTGGATTTATGAATTGTTTGGCCACTGAGGGTTTAAACTAAGGAGAAGAGTGGGTTAAATATTAAGCTAGGATTAAAGAAAACCACACATCAGGCCTGCTCAAACTTCTGCACCTTCCAGAGAGATCCGGGGAAGCTGAGGGAGCTGGCTCATTTTCAGGTTTTCTGAATTTTTTTTGCATTTTTGTGTGTTGTAGTTCCTTTTCATGCATTCATTTTAAATGCGCGCTATGACTTTGTTATGCGTGAAGATGTACGTATGTTAATTTGTAGGTATATGAGCATACGAGCAATTTGCACTGACAAAAATTTTTTAGGCATCTAAATGAACCTCATGCACACCCCTAATGTGAACATAGCTCCAAGCCTAGTTAAATTACACTGGTTGCCCATGGATTTCAAATCCTTTTCCTTATTCATAAGACTGTACAGCAGGAGTCTGCTCACTATTTACATCTGCCGGTCAAGGTCTACGAATCTAACAGATCTTCAGCAGAGCGGCCAAGGAGTCCCGATTTTTGAGAGGGAGATTTTTAGTACCCATGGAGGGGCATAATCGAACGCAGACGCCCATCTCCATGGGCGACTATCTCCGAGGACGGGTCCGCGAAGGGGGCGGCACAGACCGTATTTTCGAAAAAGATGGGCGTCCATCTTTTGTTTCGATAATACGGTTGGTGCCGGGCAAATGCATTGGATTTGGGCGGATTTGAGCTGGGCGGTATCGGTTTTCAGCGATAATGGAAACCGAAGCCGCCCAGCTCAAAAACGAACAACTCCAAGGCATTTGGTCGTGGGAGGGGCCAGGATTCGTAGTGCACTGGTCCCCCTCACATGCCAGGACACCAACCGGGCACCCTAGGGGGCACCTGTAAAAAGTAAAATAAAAAATTTAAATACCTCCCAAGTCCATAGCTCCCTTACCTTGGGTGCTGAGCTCCCCAAATCCCCCCCAAAACCCACTGCCCACAAGTCTACACCATTACCATAGCACTTATGGGTGAAGGGGGACACCTAGATGTGGGTACAGTGGGTTTTTGGGGCGGTTTGGAGGGCTCCCACTTACCACCACAAGTGTAACAGGTGGGGGGGGGATGGGCCTGGGTCGCCCTGGCTGACGTCCACTGCACCCACTAACAACTGCTCCAGGGACCTGCATACTGCTGTCATGGAGCTGGGTATGACATTTGAGGCTGGCATACAGGCTGGAAAAAAAGTTTTTAAAGTTCTTTTTTTTTTGGTGGGAGGGGGTTAGTGACCACTGGGGGAGTCAGGGGAGGTCATCCCCGATTCCCTCCGGTGGTCATCTAGGCAGTTGGGGTACTTTTTGGGGACTTGTTCGTGAAAAAAAAGGGTCCAAAAAAAGCGGCCCAAATTCTCGCTACTGCCGCCCTTCTTTTTTCCATTATCGGCCGAGGGCGCCCAGCTCTCCTCGGCCGATAAACACGCCCCAGTCCCGCCTTCACCGCGCCTCCGACACGCCCCCGTCAACTTTGTTCATTCCCGCGACAGACTGCTGTTGGAGGCGCCCAAAATCGGCTTTCGATTATACTGATTTGGGCGCCCGTGAGAGAAAGGCGCCCATCTCTCGATTTGGGTCGAAATATGGGCGTCTTTCTCTTTCGAAAATAAGCTGGTTATTGTACTTCCTTTATGTACATCTGTATACTGTACAAGCCGGCATGTTTGAAAATATAAGTGAGGTTAAATTTAGAAAATGCTACCAACAATAAAGAATGACAACGTGGATACAGCAGCTCATAGGTTTGCTTGCTTTGTTTTGAAGGGGAAACAGAAAAAACTAACCTGTTCGCTTTAACTTTCATTTCATCACATCTCCCTCCTCTTTCCATGCAACCCTCTGCAGAAGCTGCGACAAAAGAAAAAAGAGTGGGGCCGCAGCAGCCTTCAGGCATGCGCTGTCGGCCCTACTGGTCCTCTGTCCCCGTTGACGTCAACGTCAAGTTCCGGGGGCAGAGGACCGGCAGAACTGACAGCACAATGTCTGAAAACTATTGCAGCCCTGCGCTTGCTTTTTTCCGGTTGTTGTTATCAGGGGCGTAGCCAGACTTCGACAGGAGGGGGGTCCAGAGCCCGAGGTAAGGGGGCACATTTTAGCCCCCCCCCCCCCCCGGTGCCGCTGCTGCCACTGCCAACTTCCATCCCCCCCGCCGCCACCGCCGCAACCCTCTCGACCCCCCCTTCCCGCTGCCAACATTCTCCCTCCACGTACCTTTGCTGGTGGGGGACCCCAAACCCCGCCAGCCGGTCCTCTCCTCAGTCACGCGGCATTGCTTGCTGAATGATCTGATCACGTTTCTGTGTGTGCGTCTGACTTGGCAGGTCTGCTTCAGGATCAGAGGAGGCCCCATTTGTTTCTGTTCCTTCTGTAAAAAAAAAATTTAAAAGCGCACTTTGAGGACACCAGGAAAAGCTGCTTCTCAAATTGCAGGATCCTGAGTGGAACCAGTTACCATCCTAGCTTAGAACAACAGACACAGCGGTTTTTAGGCTTAGGGACCCCTTTAATTCAGTGCAATTAGGACTAGTGAAACTGGCACCGTTTTTTTGTGGATTCTGGCAGCCTGATTTTGTGTCGTATTTTATGACTTGTTTGTTTTAACTGAATTATGTCAGTTTTTATAGTAATCTGCTTTGGATCCAAGCAGAATATTTATTTATTTATTTATTTATTTATCTCATTTGTACCCCACAGTTTCCTAACAGTGTCAGGCTCGATGTGGCTTACAACGGACCACAGAGGCAGACGCCAATGCAGTTAACTATCTTGCATAGCACAGCCAGATGTGCATTTTGGAAGAATTATCTTCACAAACCCAAATTAGCAGCTCCTAGAATTAGCGTGAAAAAGCAGACTCTCCCCATATAGAATCACACCATTCCAGCGCTTCCTATATTTATTTTATTTATTTGCTGCCTTTGTATCCCACATTTTCCCACCTATTTGCAGGCTCAATGTGGCTTACAGTGAAGGCGTTCGCCAGCTCCGGTAGAGAAACAAATACATAGTCATGTTATAGTCAAGTAAGGTTCATATGTGATAGACATATTGGGAATCGTAGAGAAGAAGAATTATACAGTATTCATTACGAGCTATTAGTTACATTGTGTCGCAGGGTTCAGGCACTTAAGTTGGTTCGGTAGGGTAAGCCTTTTCGAACAGGTTGGTCTTTAGTAGTTTCTGGAAGTTGAGATGGTCGTACGTTGTTTTCACGGCTTTTGGTAACGCATTCCACAGTTGTGTGCTGATGTAGGAGAAGCTGTATATTCATGTTCATATAGAAACACGTGTGATACCAAGAAGCCCGAAGGAAAATCTCCGACATCTCTGAAGGGGGAAGAGAAGGGCAGCGTTATTATGAGTTTGGTAAACTTTGGCATACGACGGTAAAAAAAAGAATCATAGTCTTCGTAAAGCCGCATGCCCAGGGTCACACAGAGAGAGTGTTTGGGCTGGAAAACACAAGTGTCAGGAACTTTCCGGAATCCCAGCTCCATGTCCCAGTCATGATGCTTAGGTATCTGAGAGCACAGATCTTCCTATGCGATGAAGCGCTGTTGGAGTAATATTTGTAGAGTTTTACGAGTTTCACCTTCATGGCCGGAAGCAGGTGTATAATCCGTTTAACTGCTCCTCCAAAATCTGCGCGTTGGAATTAGAATTGGGATGGAACGAGGGCGGCAACTGGAAATGATTCATATTCAGCTGCAGTACACATACCAGTCGAGGCTCCCACCCGCTTAAATCGCCTGCGTACGGCAAACCACTGATATTCACCAGCGCTGAACTGGTTGGGGCCGCTGAATATTAAACACTAACCGCCAAGCTGAAAGCGGCTGTTTCTTGGGTGGTTTGGGGGCGGAGTCAGCACTTGTGCGGTTAAGTTCCAATATTCATCACAGAAGTCCTTTTTACTAAAGTGCGCTGAAAAATGGCCTGTACTGGTGTAGACTTGTGTATTTGGACGCGCAGGTCCATTTTTCAGCGCACCTGCAAAAAAAGGCCTTTTTTTGGCCTAAAATGGACGCGCGGCAAAATTTAAATTGGCACGCGTCCATTTTGGGCCCGAGACCTTACCACCACCCATTGACTTAGCAGTAAGGTCTCACGCGTTAACCGGGTGGTAATCGTCAGCTTCCGTACAATGCCGATTACTGCCTGGTTAGCACCGCACGCCTACTGGATTCGTGTAGAAAATGAAATTACCACCCAGGCCACGCGGTAGCTCCAAATTGGCGGGTGTAGGCGCCTACGCGGTTTAGTGAAAGGGCCCCTGTATAAACCATGGGGAACATATTCAAACCGCAGCGTGAGCAGTACTTTATCGACCACTGCCATTGTTCATGGATATTCAAGGCCGGGTTATACCTGGGCAGCAACACTGAATATCAGGGGTTTGTGCAGTCGGTTATTTCTTACACGGTTAAGTGCAATATTCAGTACTTAACATAGTAACGATAGTAGATGACGGCAGAGAAAGACCTGCATGGTCCATCCAGTCTGCCCAACAAGATAACTCATATGTGCTACTTTATGTGTATACGTGACCTTGATTTGTTTCCGCCATTTTCAGGTCACAGACCGTAGAAGTCTGCCCAGCACTAGCCCCGCCTCCCAACCGCTATCCCCGCCTCTCCCACCGGCTCTGCCACCCAGTCTCCGCTAAGCTTCTGAGGATCCATTCCTTCTGAACAGGATTCCTTTATGTTTATCCCACGCATTTTTGAATTCCGTTACCGTTTTCATCTCCACCACCTCCCGCGGGAGGGCATTCCAAGCATCCACCACTCTCTCCGTGAAGAAATACTTCCTGACATTTTTCTTGAGTCTGCCCCCCTTCAATCTCATTTCATGTCCTTCAGTTCTACCGCCTTCCCATCTCCGGAAAAGGTTCGTTTGCGGATTAATACCTTTCAAATATTTGAACGTCTGTATCATATCACCCCTGTTTCTCCTTTCCTCCAGGGTATACATGTTCAGGTCAGCAAGTCTCTCCTCGTACGTCTTGTAACGCAAATCCCATACCATTCCCCTAGCTTTTTTTTGCACCGCTAGCTTTTCTTTTAACCGCCTAAGCAACACCGCATAAAGATAGGACTGTGTTTTATACAGGCCAATATAACCACTAAACTTAGGTGATTAAGGGGCCCTTTCAGTAAGCCTATGCTTGTCCAATGCACGCCAGTTTGGAACTACTGCCGGCTACCATGTGGCCCGGGCGGTAATTTCATTTTTTACGCGCGTCCGCTACGCGTGCCGGAAATTCTCCAGCATGCGGCACTAACCGGGCGGTAATCGGCAGTGTACGCGTGCTGACGATTACCACCTGGTTAACACGGGGACCTACGATACACACCAATTTATAGGGTTCCAAATTTCCTGAAAAGTTCTGCTTTTTTTTTTTCAGCTGCTACAGCTTCCTATTTGCACATCCTATGTTTCGCTAGGTTTTCTAAGAAAGAGCATTCCGCTAGTAGGTAAGGCTGAAATTTAAGACCAAGGATTGTAAAATATCCATCATTTTCTCATGATCAGTAGAGATTATCTTCTGGAATTGCAAGCAAGGTGTCCAAATCATTGGAAACTTAGCTTACTTTCGATTTCCAGTATTTCCCAACACAGTCTTTTCTTGTTCATCTTTTGTGCATGGATGTCTTGTGTGGTGCTGTCCCTGTTTGGGTCCTTCCCTTTCTTCTCCCATCGCTCATCCTAACACTTACGTCAGCAGCTGCTCCTGGAGCTCTGATCTGATTAGCCAGAGGATGTCTGGCCTTTGTTGTTCATAGCTTCTAAAGGACTGGCAGGCCCAGTCTTGATGGGCAAGGTTCCTCGGTGGAGGTTGCCAGGGCCTCGTAACCTTAACTTCAGTTCTGTAAGAGTTCCCTGCCGTGTGGAAATGGCTGGACATGTGACGTTATTTGGCTCTGTTCCTTTTTTTTTTTTTTTTCTTTTTCTTGTTCTGTAAGAAAGAAAAACAAATATAGCCTTGGGCTGGCCCTAATATTTATGTGTCTGGTGGTGAGTTTGTCCTGAGTCCAATTTTGTGTACATCTTTGCATGACTGAGCTTTATCATATTCTTGTGAACGCCCAACAGCACTGAACAGATATTTAATCAAATACAATGTACTATACACAGGAAAAGGCATGATTATGTAGCTGTTTGTTCACTTCCTATGTTTTATAGAGAAACATAAATTTATATTTGTTACATTTGTATCCCACATTTCCCCACCTATTTGCAGGCTCAATGTGGCTTACATAGTACCGCAAAGGCATTTGCCAAATCCGGTATAAACAGTTACATAGTGATGTTGTGGTAGAATGAGGTTCATGTGGAGCAGACATATTAGGGAATCGTATAGAGGAAGAGTTACGTTATGTCCATTACGTGCTTTGGTTTCGGAGTGTTGCAGGGTTCAGGCATTTAAGTTGGGTCCAATAAAGACCATATGGCCTATCCAGTCTGCCCATCCATGCCATGTACTCTCTCTCTTTCTCTCCCTTAGAGATAGGGTTACCATACGTCCAGATTTACCCGGACATGTCCTCTTTTTGAGGACATGTCCGGGCGTCCGGACGGATTTGGCCAGCCTGCCCGTTTGTCCGGATTTCTGGACAAACGGGCTGGCTGGCGGGCGCGGGACTCCTCTCCCCTACTCTACTCTACTGTCCCTGGTGGTCTAGAGGTACCTCTTCGTCTTCGGGGCAGGAAAGAGCTTCCTGCCCGGAGCGCTGCTGCTAGCTGCCCTGCATACTGTGAGTCCGGCTCTCGGCGTTTCAAAATGGCCGCCGAGAGTTGAAGCAGCCTCGCGAGACTTCAACTCTCGGTGGCCATTTTGAAACGCCGAGAGCCAGACTCACACAGGATGCAGGGCAGCTGGCAGCAGCGCTCCGGGC
Organism: Microcaecilia unicolor; assembly: GCF_901765095.1. Lineage (NCBI taxonomy): Eukaryota > Metazoa > Chordata > Amphibia > Gymnophiona > Siphonopidae > Microcaecilia > Microcaecilia unicolor. The sequence continues at coordinate 21,163,774 of NC_044032.1, read as the reverse complement.
AGGAAAGAGGGGGCTCTTTCCTGCCCCGAAGAGGTACCTCTAGACCACCAGGGATAGTAGAGTAAGGGGAGTGGAGATGACGGGGGAAGGAAGGTGATGGGGTGAGGAGGGGGTGACTGGGGGAGGGGAATATGCATCAGGGGCGGGGCAGGGGACGTGAAAGGGGCGGGGCAAGTGTCCTATTTTTATGAGGACAAAAAAATTGTAACCCTACTTAGAGATCTACATTCTTGTCCCAAGCTTTCTTGAGTTCAAAGTCTTCCTCCACCACCTCTACCAGGAGGCCAGGGCCGTGCCTAGGGTCTCTGGCGCCCCCCTGCAGACTATCAGTTGGCACCCCCCCCCCCCCCCCCCGGTGAAAATGATCGCTCACCACTTGCTACACTGACAGGAATTGTCAGCAATATTCTTAGAAACAAATTGCTATACATTGCAAAATAAGATAGCAGATGTAAATTCTCAAAGTAGACATATTCCAAACGCTAAAATGAAAATAAAATGATTTTTTTCTACCTTTGTTGTCTGGTGACTTTCTTTTTCCGATCATGCTGGCCAGTATCTAAGTCTGCTGCTATCTGTCCTCTTAACTCCATTTCCAGGGCTTCCTTTCCATTTATTTCTTTACTTTCCTCCTTTCTTCTTCATTTCTTGCTCTATATCCATTTCCAGCAATTTCTTCTCTCTCCCTGGGTCCTGTCCTCCCATCCACGTCCATCCTTGTCCCTCTCTGCCCTTCCCTCCTCCATCCATAGCCAGCAATCCTCCTCTCTCTCCCCTCCCTCCATTTCCAGCAAATTGTCCTCTCCCTGGGCCCCCATGTCCATCCTTGTCCCTCTCTGCCCTTCCCTCCTCCATCCATAGCCAGCAATCCTCCTCTCTCTCCCCTCCCCTCCATTTCCAGCAAATTGTCTTCTCCCTTCACGCGATTCGCGAACCGCTTAGCACTGCTTAAAAAAAAAATTACACGTCAGCAGGAACAGGCTGCTTCAGCCAATCCCAGGGGCCTTCCTTCAGCGTGTTCCGCCCCTGAGGGCTGAAGGAAGGCTCCTGGGATTGGCTGAAGCAGCCTGTTCCTGCTGACGTGTAAATTTTTTTTTTAAGCAGTGCTAAGCGGCAGCGCGGTTCGTGAATCGCGTGAAGTGGGGGGTGGGACGACGCGACGGCAACGAAGAGGTCGCAGCAGCGTCAGTGAAAGCGGAGCGCTGCCGACGTCCACCTTCCCTTCGCGCTCTTGGTTCCCTCAGTATCCGCCTTCTTCTGACATCAGAAGAAGGCAGGACACTGAGGGAACCAATGAGTGCAAGGGAAGGGAGACGTCGGCAGCGCTTTCACTGACGCTGCTGCGACCAGGTAAAAGATTTAAAGGCCTCGGCGGCATGGGGCGAGAGTAAGCACCGCGGCGGCGCCCTCCAGAGGTGGGCGCCCCCCTGCGGCGCTTACCCCGCTTACCGCATCGGCACGGCCCTGCAGGAGGCCATTCCATGAATTCACTGCCCTTTCCATAAATAAGTATTTCCTCAGGTTACTCCTGAGTCTGTGCTATGCCCCTCTCATTCCAGAACTTCTTTTCAGTAGAAAGAGACTTGCCTCAAGTGCCTTTCTGTCACCGAGGTATTTAAATGCCTCTATCATATCTTCTCCCTTCTGCTTACCCTGTTCCTCACCTGCATTGGCTTTGTTGTCTCTTTCTCATTCTCTGTACCACCATGTGAGTTGTGGATGCCAACCTCTTACCCATAATGCTTTGCACTGAGGCCAAGCTCTTTTAATGGTAGGATAGTAGCTGGGGTTGAGTTGATCCCGTCAGTAACCTACCAAAGCCAAATGAAGAACTGAGAGTGAGGTGGAGGTCACAGGAGAGAAGAAAATATCTGAAAAGCAGGAAATCCGGGGCTGACAGGATCTGAGTTTTCTAAGGAGAGGCCTGGTTAAATTTCTGTTTCCTGGTGATAAGCATCCTGCTCTCATACTGAAGGCTTGAGAGGTTGGGAGGGTCTGAATACTTTCATGGGAATATTTACTGCAAAATCAGGGGGGAGGGGGTCAGGCTGGGAGAGAAGGGATATTTCCCTGTCCCTCAGACATTGGACACTGGTAAATAGGTGATTGATTAATAATCCTTGTAAATGTTCACAATTCACAATCCACAGATTTGGTCTGAACTTAAAATATGTCAGTCCATCGCAATATGTAGAAAAGACCATCCCTAAGAGATTTATCACTGTTTTTTTGAGTTATGCTATAAAAGGTTAATATTTAGTGGAAGAATTACTGCTTATTTTTAATTGTATATTCACAAAAATATTAGGTTACGTTCCATTGCTTGAATCTAACAATTAAAGGTAACTGGGATCTATCAGGGTAGGAGTGGCTCGCAGTTCCAAATATCCAGGTGCCACTGTTTCCTCAGCTGAGTGGGAGTGTATTGTCCAGACTGGATGGACCGTGCAGGTCTTTATCTGCCGTCATTTACTGTGTTACTATGTCCAAAGCACTTCTGTCTCCTAATACCAGTGGAAAACAAACCAGCAGATCAGTATAATATCCAAAAAGACTTTATTGAGGAGACCGTGTATGAAACAAATGCCCGACACAGGCCGTGTTTCGCCCAACAATAGGGCTGCGTCAGGGGCTAGTCTGTATCTTTCTTAATTAGGATCGGTATCAAATTATATGTCAAAACAAGGATATAAGGAACCTTCTTCATAAAAACCCAGCATGAGCAGCATAAAATAGAATATCCTGAATGACGCCAGATAGCCTGCTAACGAAGGCTTCGTTAGCAGGCTATTCATTATCTATCTGGCGTCATTCAGGATATTCTATTTTATGCTGCTCATGCTGGGTTTTTATGAAGAAGGTTCCTTATATCCTTGTTTTGACATATAATTTGATACCGATCTTAATTAAGAAAGATACAGACTAGCCCCTGACGCAGCCCTATTGTTGGACGAAACACGGCCTGTGTCGGGCATTTGTTTCATACACGGTATCCTCAATAAAGTCTTTTTGGATATTATACTGATCTGCTGGTTTGTTTTCCACGTTGGATTTTGCAGATCGTTTGCCTTGTTGCTTTCTGGGATCCTAATACAAGTGGTCAGCTGTTGCTACCCTGCTGCTGAGGTACTCTGACCGATGCAATGTCTAAATTTAAGAACAGGTCCCCACCACGTCTCGGTGGAATTCAGTTCATCCCATCCTCTTCCCCTTCCCCGTGCTTTTCATTAAGATTTTCCACAGCCTGTCACTCTGCTGGTTGAAGAGGAAGTCTTTGAATTTTAGCCTGGTTTCTGAAGGAGTCTCTCTCGCCCTCTCTCTTTTTCAGATGAGCAGCCTTGGATCATGTCTTAGCAGGGTGATGGTGATTCTCACGGCCGCCTTGGTTTCCACTTCAGTCTCGTCATCCAGGTGGGGAGAGGAAGGTAAGAAGCGGCAGGTCTTTCGCTGACTGTGAATGGATATTCTCACTTGCTCATGTTCACTGTCACTCTTACACTAACTCTCCTCTGTCAGGCTCCTGTTACCCCGCGCTGTCGGGTTTCTGTGCTTTCACACAATATCACCCTCACTCGCCCACACTCTAACTGTGCCGCTCCCTTATTCCTTCGAAAGCTTGCCCTGTGCCCTTTCTCTCATCAGCTCGGTTACATTGTAATTCCCTACAACAATGGCACATTTCCATTCACATCTGGACCATACTCCGTCGCTTTCTCATTCCCCCACTCCCTTATTCAGTCACATCCTGTCGCTCCCTCATTCCCTCTCAAGCTTTGTCACTCACTAACAAAAGAAAATAGAGCCTTGGAGAGAATCCCAGTACACGACACTGCAATACTGGTAACAAGCTTCCTGTCTGTATCCTGTATAGAGTAGTGAGGTTGCCCTGTTAATTCACTGATGCACAGGTCAATAAAAAAAAGTGGATCTAGGAGGTAACTCTGTAATGGGGGCTTACATTTATGTATGCATTACATGCTTAAATGTACAGAACAGGGCCGCCGAGAGGGGGGGGGGGTAAAATTCCCCAGGCCCGGGCCTCCAAGGAGGGCCCGGCGCCGGGGTCAGGCCACCGGAGCTGCAGTCCCCAGTCTCACCTGCCTGCCTCCTTGACTCCGGGCTACCCTTCATTCAAAGCGGCAGTCGCAGATCGTGTCTCTTCTGGCCTTCCCTCCCTGTGTCCCGCCCTTGCGGAAACTGGAAGTTACATCAGACGAGGGCGGGACACAGGGAGGGAAGGCCAGAAGAGACGCGATCTGCGACTGCCGCTTTGAATGAAGGGGGCCCGGAGCAGTGGAGGCAGGCAGGTGAGACCGCGGACTGCAGCAGTGTGGGGAGTGACGGGAGGGGGGGGGGGCGACAGCAGCAGGGGGGGGCGATGGGGGTGGCGGAGGCGGGGCAGTGGGGGGGGGGGCAGAGGTGGGGCGGCCTTGCCCCGGGCCCGGCCTAGTCTCTTAGTGACCCTGGTACAGAACACTGGCACCAATGCATGTATGAGTGCACGTACAGTATCGCCCAGATTCTATAATGGAAAGAATGCATAGAAGGGAAACTGCCTTATATGGTAGTTATGCTCCACCCAGCCAGGATGTGCAGTGTGGGGCGTCTCCATTTTGAGAAGGTGCCCAGCATAAGGAGGGAGTCCTAGTCCTTCCTTTTTCAAAGTAGGAGGGAGCTGGTGGGGGCCACCGCTAGACCACCAGGGCTAACCCTCAGGTGAGGGGGGGGGGGTCGGAGTCCTGACCAGCCACACTAGGGAATCGTACAACGGAAGAGTTGTTTTATGTCCGTTATGTACTTTAGTTTTGTTCTGTTGCAGAGATCAGGCATTTATGTTGGATCGGTAGGGTATGCCTTTTTAAACAGGTTAGTTTTTAGTGTTTTCCGGAAGTTTAGGTGGTCGTTCGTAGTTTTAAAGGCTTTTGGTCATGGGCGTATCTGCGTGGGGGCCTGGGCCCCCGTAGATTTGGCCCTGGACCCCCCTGCCGACGACCCTCTCCACCCCCCTCCCGCCGCCAACCCACCGTCGCCTATCTTTGCTGGTGAGGGACCCAACCCCCGCCAGCCGAGGTCCTCTCTTCCGTTGCAGCAAAGCTTCCTGTTCTGAGTCTGACGTCACGTCAGACTCAGAATTTGAAACTGAAGTAAGCTTTGCTGCAATGGAGGAGAGGACCTCGGCTGGCTGGGGTTGGGGTCCCCCGCCAGCAAAGGTAGGCGACGGTGGTGGGGGAGGGTTGGCGGCGGGCGGAGGGTGGAGAGGGTCGTCGGCAGGGGGGGATCAAAGTTGGCGGCAGGGGGGGTCCGGCAATGGCGGGGGGGGGGGGGGGGTTAGCGGCACAGGGGGGGGGCCTAAAATGTGCTCCCTCACTCTGGCTCTGGCCCCCCTCCCGCCGAAGTCCAGATACGCCTCTGCTTTTGATGTGTTTCACAGTTGTGTGCTTATGTAGGAAAAACTGGACGCGTAAGTTGATTTGTATTTGGTGTTCTATATTATTGATACATTGGTATTATATATCAGAGTCTGGGTGCCAAGATACTGTCATAGAATAGGGTCTCCCAGCGAGGCATCGGGGCACCTAAATGGAGCTACCCACATATAGGATACCCTTAGTTAGTAACTAGTCCCCGTTGAGAGTACCATTGAGAGTACTGGGGCTTGCATTATTTAATTGTGTTAAATCACATTAGCGCACGTTAACTTGCTAACACATTAGTTAGCAGATGAGATACTCAGTTGGTACCTGACATGACATTTGAACTCTGACTTCCCTGGTTTTCAGCAGCTATTCTGTCCTAGTGATTGACCGATTCATTACCTGGAGCTCTGTAGGGATACAGACTTTCCAGTTCTTTTGACATTCCAGCTCTTCAATACTGCCATAACCAATCACAGTGAAGACCCCAATGATCCTGTTGGTACTTTGTTTAAATATTTCAGGAGTTGAGTACGGCCAGCTGGGGACCAGCATCACCCTACAGTGTGACAGAGCTAATGGCAGGTAAGGTGTCCCGCGAAGACCACCCTCGTCAATTGTATGCTCCAGACTGTTTCATTATGTTACCACTGTAATAGAATATTGGCAATGACAATGTTTGGGGGGGGGGGGCAATTTTATGGAGTGGCACATGAATGCAACCCCCTAATTCTATAGAAGTCACAAAAAAAATTGTGCGTGCAATTTAATTAAATAATGAGCTCGTTATTCTTAGATTGGGTGGCAGAGCCAGTGGGGGAGGCGGGGCTAGTAGTTGGGAGGCGGGGCTAGTGCTGGGCAGACTTGTACGGTCTGTGCCCTGAAATGGCAGATACAAATCAAGGTCAGGTATACACAAAAAGTAGCACATATGTATGAGTTTATCTTGTTGGGCAGGACTGGATGGACCGTGCAGATCTTTCTCTGCCGTCATCTACTATGTTACTAGGTTAACAAGAAATTATTGGCACTAATTAAATTTAATTGGAATTTATGTGCGTGAATTTAGGCGTGGGCTCAAAGCCTAAATTTTATACACGATGAAAAGAGGGGTGAAGAAATGGGAGGGTCGTGGGTGGAGCGGGGGGGGGGGGGCAGCGTTCCTAGCATTTACGTGCGTTGTTCTAGAATAACGGGGGATACGTGCCTAATTTAGGCGCGTACATTCACACCACATCTTAGTCGATGCAAAAGGCCGCACCTACATTTAGGCGCGATTCCCAGCTGTAAGCGCTGTTCTGTAAACCGCACCTAACTTTAAGCACGGCTTATAGAATAGCAGGGTTTTTTTCAACGCCATATACAGAATTGGCGCAAATTCTGTAACAGCATTAAGGCATTTTATAACCCGTTATAACATAGAGCAAAACAGAGCAAAGCTCTGGCATGCTGAAACGGAGGTGTGACAGCTTATGCCAGATCAACGGCAGGCATAAGCAGGGGCGTACCTGCGTGGGGCCACAGGGGCCTGGGCCCCCACAGATTTCGCCCTGGACCCCCCTACCGCCGTCAACCCTCCCCCGCTGCCGTTGCTTACCTTTGCTGGCGGGGGACCCCAACCCCAGCCAGCCGAGGTCCGCTTCCACCTGCCGCTGTCTTTAAAAAATATTTCTTCAGCTGGCGGGGGACCCAACCCCCGCCAGCCGACCCGAGGCCTTTAAAGTTCTTTTTCGTCCTCCGTGGCCGTGCTGCTGTTGAAAGCTGTTGAATCCAGTTCGGAGTCTGACGTCGCAGCACACTCATGCTCCGCCCACTGCTACAGCCCTTTTGCATATGTGCCATGCGACTCTCATGCCAACTGTAGCAAATTTATGCACGGGAGGTGGTGGAGAGCAAAACGGTAACGGAATTCAAACATGCGTGGGATAAACATAAAGGAATCCTCCTCAGAAGGAAGGGATCCCCAGAAGCTTAGCCGGCGGTGGGAGGCAGGGCGGGTGGTTGGGAGGTGGGGATAGTACTGGGCAGACTTATACGGTCTGTGCCAGAGCCGGTGGTGGGTGGCGGGGCGGGTGGTTGGGAGGTGGGGATAGTGCTGGGCAGACTTATATGGTCTGTGTCAGAGCCGGTGGTGGGTGGCGGGGCGGGTGGTTGGGAGGTGGGGATAGTGCTGGGCAGACTTATACGGTCTGTGTCAGAGCCGGTGGTGGGTGGCGGGGCGGGTGGTTGGGAGGTGGGGATAGTGCTGGGCAGACTTATACGGTCTGTGTCAGAGCCGGTGGTGGGTGGCGGGGCGGGTGGTTGGGAGGTGGGGATAGTGCTGGGCAGACTTATACGGTCTGTGCCAGAGCCGGTGGTTGGGAGGCGGGGCTGGTGGTTGGGAGGCGGGGATAGTGCTGGGCAGACTTATACGGTCTGTGCCAGAGCCGGTGGTTGGGAGGTGGGGCTGGTGGTTGGGAGGCGGGGATAGTGCTGGGCAGACTTATACGGTCTGTGCCAGAGCCGGTGGTTGGGAGGCGGGGCTGGTGGTTGGGAGGCGGGGATAGTGCTGGGCAGACTTATACGGTCTGTGCCAGAGCCGGTGGTTGGGAGGCGGGGCTGGTGGTTGGGAGGCGGGGATAGTGCTGGGCAGACTTATACGGTCTGTGCCCTGAAAAGGACACGTACAAATCAAGGTAAGGTATACACAAAAAGTAGCACATATGAGTTTATCTTGTTGGGCAGACTGGATGGACCGTGCAGGTCTTTTTCTGCCATCATCTACTATGTTACTATGAAAATGCCAATTTGGGACATCCCTCAAGTGCACCTATTGTATAGATTAGGAAAGGAAAAAATGGATCATGTAACACCAACTCTAGTCGAGTCATGTTGGCTACCAATTACAGCTAGAGTTTCATTTAAGCTGCTCTGCCTTGTTTAGAAAACTTTTCAGATGGAACCTACTGAAATACCTGTCAGACAAACTAGTAAAGGATGTACCTCAGGGCCGCCGAGAGGTAGGAGGGGCAACATTCCCCGGGGGGGGGGGGGGGGGGGGGGGGCCCCGGCATCGGTGCCTGTCTCTCTCCTTCTTCTGTGTGTCGGGACCCATGGGGTTATGTTAATGCGATAACCTGGGTCCCAGCATAAAGGAGCAACGAAAGTGACGGATCGAGGGAGGAGAAGAAAAGACGCGGGAATGTAAGGGGGGCGGGGAGGGGCTGACCTTCCCTGGGCCCAGCTGTGTCCCTCAGTGGCCCTGATGTACCTTCACGTGCCTGTGCTTGTCTAAAAAACGTTTGTTCCAGCTTCCTTTCTTGCACTCAGACTAAAAACCTCTAGAAACAGAGTGGTTTTGCTATGCAAGTTTCTTTCTTTGGAATTCGCTGCCCTCTGAATCTCATAATATTGCTGGTTACATTGCATTTCATAAAGCTTTGAAGACTTGGTTATTTAAAGATAGTTATACATTTTCTGAAGCTTGAATTGTTTGTAATTTTATGCTTTATTTTCTGCTTAAGCTTATTTGTGATTATGTATTTTGTGTTTGTATTTAGGGATTATATTGCATGCATATTTCTTTTCTTTCATTTTTATTGTGTTTTAATGCATGCAACTGGCTCCCAGTTAGGTGCCCTTCATAGAACTGCCATTTTAATAGATTAGCGGCTCATTTTCGAAACAGAAAAATGTCCTAAAAGCAGCAGATAGGGCTTTTTGCCAAAACGTCCAAATCAAAATTTCCGAAACCCATTTTCAAGATATTTTTCTATGCAAATCACAAGAGGGGCATTTCGGGTGCAAGATTGGGGTGTTCCCAAAACTTGGATATTTTTCTGCCCTAATGGAACAAAGCAAAACGTCCAGGGCTAAAAACTTAGATGTTTTGGTCTACTGTTATTCAGTCTAGACCTGTTTCAATCACGGCTTTGTCACAAAAAGTTTCCCTAAATGACCAGATGATCCACTGGAGGGATTAATGCGTGATCCCCCCCCCCCCATCTCTCCACTTTTCAAAGATGTGAAAGAAACAGTACATACCAGCCTCTATGATGTTATGGCCAGTTCTATTACAGTAGGAAATAGGTCCCTGGAGTAGCTTAGTGGTCAGTGTAGTGCACAGTAGAGAAGGGGACCCAGACCCATATCCCGCTCTGTTAAACTTGTGGTGGAAAATGTGAGCCCTCCGCAGCCCACCAAAAACCTACTGTACCCAACTGTACACCACTCCAATAGTCCTTATGTCTGCAGGTGGCTACAGCAGGCTTTTGGAGGGCTCCCCATACAATATAAGGGGGTAATGGTGAGATGTGTACATGGGACCTTTTACGTGAAGTGCACTGCACTGCCCCCTAGGGTGCTCTGCTGGGATGTCTTTGTGGCCAGTCTACTGAGAATGCTTTGGTGCGCTGGTCGCTGATCATTGGGGATGAATAGCTCCTTTGAGCAGGGACCGTCCTTCTTTGTTAATTTGTACAGCGCTGCGTAACCCTAGTAGCGCTCTAGAAATGTTAAGTAGTAGTAGTAGTAGTATTACATATAGCAGTGATTTAACCAGAGCTGAGATTGTGATGTCATAATGCCTCATTCCACCAATGCCTAAGAGCCAACCTCATCAGTGATGTCACAATGGCTTGATTGTCCTATATTTGTCTCACTCTTATCTATTAGATTGTAAGCTCTTTGAGCAGGGACTGTCTCTCTTTGTTAAACTGTACAGCGCTGCGTAACCCTAGCAGCGCTCTAGAAATGTTAAGTAGTAGTAGTAGTATTACATATAGCAGTGATTTAACCAGAGCTGAGATTGTGATGTCATAATGCCTCATTCCACCAATGCCTAAGAGCCAACCTCATCAGTGATGTCACAATGGCTTGATTGTCCTATATTTGTCTCACTCTTATCTATTAGATTGTAAGCTCCTTCGAGCAGGGACTGTCCTTCTTTGTTAAACTGTACAGCGCTGCGTAACCCTAGTAGCGCTCTAGAAATGTTAAGTAGTAGTAGTAGCATGCATTTGCATGACATGCTCAGGGGCTCTGATCACGGGGCGGTAGCAAACACAAGCGCTCCTATGGCGCTAACCTCTAGCGCCCGTGTTTGCTTCTGATCATCGGTCCAAAGATGAGTGACATTCAGCTATAGTGGCTATTTCTCCATCCCCAGCAGGCTCACAATGAAGGGTTAAGTGACTTGCCCGAGATCACAAGGAGCAGCAGTGGGATTTGAAGCAGCCACCTCAGGATGTCAAGCCGTGGTGCTCTAACCACTAGGCTACTCCTCCACTCCCCTCTGATTATCATGGCGCTGTCCAGCCAGCGCCAGGGCTGTCCTGGAAGTTATGTGGCACTGGCAATATTCAGTTCCAATGCCCCACATCACTAGCACAGCAAGTAGATAAGTACCGTCCTAAGTTTGCCCAGTTAGCCATGTGGGTTTAGCATTGAATATTGGCTGTTCCTGCGTAACTTCTTGACATTGGTGCTGGATCCGATGTTCAATGCCAGTGTGCAGCAACGAAAGATGGAAACATTCCACTATGTCTACTGTAAGTGCCAACACTAAACAATTTGTATGGAACAAGCCATGGATATCTCATAGTGGAGGAGTGGCCTAATGGTTAGTGCAGTGAGTTGCAGAACTGGGTTCAATTCCCACTGCTGCCTGATGGTCATCAGTGGCTTGAGATCCTGGGGAACCAGGTTCAATTCCCTCTGCAGCTCCGTGTGACCCTGGGCAAGTCACTTAGCCCTCCATTGCCCCAGGTTGAACAGTATTGCATGCAGGGGCGTAGCCAGACCTCGGTGGGAAGTGGAGCCAGAGCCCGAGGTGGGGGGGCACTGTTTAGCTGACTCCCCCCCCCCCCCCGCCACTTTGGACCCCCCCCCCCACCACCACCGCAACTGCAACCCCCCGCCCGCCACTTTGGACCACAACCGCAACCCCCCCCACCCCGCCTCGCCGCATCAGGTACCTTGTTTGCTGGCAGGGGTCCCCAATCCCTGCCAGCCGAAGAGTCTTCTTCAGCGCCGGTTGACTCCGGCGCCTTCGTTGTGGGATCATCTGTTTTTGATGCCTTACATCCTGCACGGGGTTACATGCACTGTGCAGGATGTAAGGCGTCAGAAACAAATGATCCCACGCCTGAGTCGACCGGCGCTGAAGAAAACTCATTGGCTGGCGGGGTTTGGGGACCCCTGCCAGCAAACAAGGTACCTGATGGGGCGGGCGGCGACGGCAGGGGTCAAATGTAGAGGGGGCCAGGGCGTAATCTGTGGGGCCCATGCCCCCGTGGCCCCATGTAGCTACGCCCCTGAGTGCATGTACTACTTAGATTATGAGCCCTCTAGGGACAGACCCAGTACCTGTGAATTGAAACTATAACCAAAAGGTCAAGGTAAGAAAACCCCCCTATACAGTTCAAAAACCAAGTACAGGAAAGTAGGGGTGGACCAAGAAATCTCATCAGCCGAAGGTAGGTTGAAGTAACTTTGTTCAGCACAGATCTGGTGCTGAATAAAGTTACTTCAACCTACCTTCGGCTGATCAGATTTCTTGGTCCACCCCTACTTTCCTGTATTTGGTAATTGAAACTATAAACCGCTTATGTCTAAGCGGTATATAAATACTGAAATGAATTTATAAGGGAGAAAAGGACGTATGGCCAGGCTCATTGTCTTCATTCGCTAGACAGCTTTACATGAGCTCTAAAAAGCTCCCCTTCCATTTCACTTGCACAATACATTATATCTTATGTACTTTTTTCATATATAGTTACTGTGCTACCATATTGCCTTTAAATTAATTTATTCATGTTCAATGCCAGAGTATGGACATAGCCCAGTACTGAATATCCCGGTCTACGTTAGCTGGTAGCAATCGGCGATTAAAGAAGCTTTCACCTTCGCCAGCTGAATATGGACTGATGAGTGCGTTGTTCATAGTTACATAGTAAATGACGGCAGATAAAGACCTGTACGGTCCATGCAGTCTGCTCAACAAAATAAACTCATTTTACTTGATATGCGATACTTTGTATATCAGAAAGTCATTTTCTTGGTGTCGTAACCCGGAATTCTGGCTCTGCTTCTGACAGTTCACTAGTGGAATGGAGGTTTAATGGGTCAGCGGACTTGCCGCAGGGCTCCTCTTCTCAGCTGGGAAACTTGATCCTACTCCGTGCCGACCTTTCTGCTGTGGGGAACTACAGCTGCTACGACGAGCGCAGACGACTCCTGAGCTCACGCTTTCTCCGACTGGGATGTAAGTAGGATTCCTGAAATCATGCGTGTATTTAAGCGGGGCTACGACATCGACAGAGGATAATTTTCTAATAGGTAGTTTTACTTGTGCAATGCGCATTCTCATAGTTTGTGGTTTATTAAGACTTACTGTGGGGCTCATTTGCAAAAGAGAAAAATGTCCGAAAGGTGGCATAAATGTGCATTTAGATGTTTTTCTCACTAAAACGTCAAAATTGGTATAAATTTTTAGACGTTCTTCTATGAAGTTTGTCAGAAGTGCATTCGATTCCCACTTCAGGCACAGGCAGCTCCTTGTGACTCTGGGCAAGTCACAACCCTCCATTGCCCCATGTAAGCTGCATTGAGCCTGCCATGAGTGGGAAAGCGCAGGGTACAAATGTAACAAAAATGAAATAGATACTATTGGAGATTCTACATGGAATGTTGCTACTATTGGAGATTCTACATGGAATGTTGCTATTCCACTAGCAACATTCCATATAGAAGCCTGCGCGGCCACATTGGTGATCTGCAAGGGCCGACTTCTACATGGAATGTTGCTAGTGGAATAGCAACATTCCATGTAGAATCTCCAATAGTAGCAACATGCCATGTAGAATCTCAAATAGTAGCAACAGTGGAGGAGTGGCCTAGTAGTTAGGGTGGTGGACTCACAGGTCCTGGGGAACTGAGTTGGATTCCCACTTCAGGCACAGGCAGCTCCTTGTGACTCTGGGCAAGTCACTTAACCCTCCATTGCCCCATGTAAGCCACATTGAGCCTGCCATGAGTGGGAAAGTGCAGTGTACAAATATAACAAAAAATCACAAAGGGGCATGTCAGAGACAGGATCTGGGTGTTCGTAACACTTAGATGTTTTTGTGCCATAATGGAACAAAACATACATCCAGGGCTAAAAGTTGGATGTTTTGGTCTAGACCTTTTTTTTTATTAATGAATAAGCCACAAAAAAGTGCCCTAAATGACCAGATGACCACCGGAAGGAATCAGGGATGACCTCCCCTTATTCCTCCAATGGTCACTAACCCCCTCTCACCCCCCCCCCAAAAAAAAAAAATGTGATTACTTACCAGCCTCTATGCCAGCCTTAGATGTTATACTCAGGTTCATTTACAGCAGCATGCAGGTCCCTGGAGTAGTCTAGTGGTGGGTGCAATGCACTGTAGACAGATGGACCCAGGCCCATACCTCCCCCTACCTGTTACACTTGTGGTGGAAACTGTGAGCCCTCCAAAACTCACCAGAAGCCCACTGTACCCACATATAGGTGCCCCCTTCATCCATAAGGGCTATTGTACAGTTGGGGGGTAGTGGGTTTTGGGGGGCTCAACAGACAAGATAAGGGAGCAATGATGAGATATGTACCTGGGAGAATTTATTTGAAGTCCATTGCAGTGCTCCCTAGGGTGCCCCATTGCTGTCCTGGGATGTCTGTGTGGTCAGTCTACTAAGAATGCTGGCTCTTCCTATATTCCAATGGCTTGATTTTGTGCATTTTTCATTTGGACTTTTTTTTTTTTTTTTTTAAATGGCTATTTGCTAAATGTTTTAGTGCTCTGCAAATAGCCATTAAAAAAAAAAAAGCCGTTTTTCTGTTTTGAAAATGGCTATATTCTCCATTTCAATTTTGGATGTTTTTAGGAAAACGTCCAAAGTTGGATTTAGATGTCATATCGAAAATGCCCCTTCACACCACTCTAACTGACTAAGCAGAGCAGCAGGACCGGTCTTAGGATGAGGCAACCAAGTTGACCGCATAGGGCTTCGCGCTCAAGGGGGCCCCGCGTGGCATGCCTCCACCCCGACCGCCTGAGTTCCAGTCCCCCTCCCTCTGAATTTAAAAGTTACCTCGTCGGGTTACAGGCAGCGGCAGGCGGCAGCAGTGAAAAGCGTGCGAGCTGCTCGGCGCTTCAGGAGCCTTCCCTTCCCTCTCTCAGCTCTGGTCCCGCCCTCGTGGAAACGGGAAATGAGGGCGGGATCAGAGCTGAGAGAGAGAAAGGAAGGCTCCTGATGCGCCGAGCTCACACACTTTTCACTGCTGCTACCTGCCGCTGCCTTTAACCCAACGAGGTAACGTTTAAAATTCAGAGGGAGGGGGACTGGAGCTCGAAGGGAAGCCTTGGAGGGAGGGAGGCCTCAGAAGGAGGGGGGCCTTGGAGCTGGGAGGGAGGGGGGCCCTGGAGCTTGGAGGGGATGACCTGGGAGCTCGGAGGGAGCTCGGACGGAGGGGTGGCCGCCCTGGAGCTCAGAGGGAGGGGTGGCCAGCCCTGGAGATAGGGTGGGGCAGAGCTAGGATGGGGTGGAGCTAGGGTGGGGTGGGGCTAGGATGGGGCCCCATCAAATTGGTCTGCACAGGGCCCCGCACTTGCTAAGACCGGCCCTGCAGAGCAGAACAGTGTACAGACTACAAAATCAGAAATAGAAAGCAACCCCATTGAAAATAGTAAAGCAAATCAGTCAGACGAAGAATCAAGCGAAAGGAAACCAAAGGAAAACCCCAAGCGAAAAAAAAGTCTGGGGAGGGGAAGGTAACAAAACATTACTGTAGTTAGTTTGGGTTGTCCGGTGAGACTGTCCTCCCAAAAGCCTGTTTAGAAAGCCAAGTCTTTAAATCAACTTTAAAATTTTTGAAAAAAAGATTGTTCCAAATGTGGGGTGAAAGGAAGAAAAAACCACTACTTCTGGTTGACTCTAGATGGGCAAATCTGGGACTCGGGAGAACTAGGCCATGATCATTTAAGGAACGGAGGACCCTAGCAGGTGAGTAGGGAATTGTGAGGCAGGAAAGATAATCGGGAATAGCTATTCTGAAAGCCTTGAAATTTAGTGTCAAGGGAAAGTGATCATATCCTTCCCCTGTGAAAATTATCCCATCCAAATGACACACATTGCATTTGGACTGACTATTGAGTGTATGCACATTTTCAAGAAATTTTACACACCTGCTCTTGAAAGCCAAACATATGTGTTAAGACCAAACCCGTCCCATCTCTTCCTTCCAGGAACTCCTCTGCTCGTGCCCGTCACAAGTGTAGATGTGAAGCGTCTGTTCAGGCTTTCCAAAAATACTAGGACTAGGGGGCATGCGATGAAGCTACAATGTAGAAAATTTAAAACGAATCGGAGAAAAGTTTTCTTCACTCAATTAAACTCTGGAATTTGTTGCCAGAGAATGTGGTAAAGGCGGTTAGCTTAGCGGAGTTTAAAAAAGGTTTGGACGGCTTCCTAAAGGAAAAGTCCATAGACCGTTATTAAATGGAATTGGGGAAAATCCACTATTTCTGGGATAAGCAGTATAAAATCTTACCAGGTATTTGTGATCTGGATTGGCCACTGTTGGAAACAGGATGGTGGGCTCGATGGACCTTTGGCCTTTCCCAGTATGGCAATACTTATGTACTTATGAAATGGTATTCTGGGTATTTCTACATAGAAACCTCTGTTGTTTTTTTTTGTTTGTTTTTTTTGTGTGTGTGGGGGGGGGGGGGGGGGGGGGGTTCAATGATCTCTAATAACCAAAAACATCAAACACAAATAATCAAAATCAAAAGGACAATTCTAGAAATCGGTGGCTAAAATTGTGCGTCAATTTTCGTGTAAGTTACAAAGTAATAGTTCTTACCTGCACGATTGGCGCTGCTAATTGGCAAATACAAGCAGAAGTGAGCTATTCTGTAATGTATTCGCCAACAGCTCTTGGGGGGAAATTCTATTGTACAGCTCTGCGTAACCCTTGTAGCGCTCTAGAAATGTTAAGTAGTAGTAGTAGTAGTAGTAGTATATGGTGCCCAAAAAAATCAGCGCCGAAAAAGTACTATTCTGTAAACCGCGCTTAAAGTTAGGCGCGGTTTATAGAATATGGCTTACGCCCAGAAGTTGCGTTACACAGTGGCGTAGCCAAGGGTGGGCCTGAGTGGGCCTAGGCCCACCCACTTTGGACTCAAGCCCACCCAGTAGCAGCACATCTATGATCTGGTTGGCAGGGATTCCGAAGCCCTACTAGCTGAAAACTCCCAACAACTGTCCCTCCCGCATACCTTGTAAATAGCAGATCTTCACCTGCAGCAAGCAGTGACTGATACACAGTGCTCACACCAGCCCCATAGCCTTCCCTCTGACGTATTCCCACCTATGCGGAAACAGGAAGTTGCAGCAGTGGGAAGGCTGTAGGGCCAACATGGCCAGTGTGTATTAGTTGCTTCTCACTGCCAGTGAAAATGTGCTATTTAAAAGGTATGCGGGAGAGGGGGGATGTTTGAGACCATATGGCATGCAGGCGAGAGAAGGAGAGACCAAATCACCTGTAGGACTGGGTGGGGTTCTTCTGCCCACCCATCTTGGGCCCAGGCCCACCCAAAATTGGGTGTCTGGCTACGCCCCTGGTTGCATGTAGATTTAGGTGCCGCCACTTGCACCAATGAAAATGTGGTACAAATGCCCGTACCACATATTCTATAATTATGTGCATAACTCAAAACCATGCCCCCCCCAAAACCGTGGCCCTCCCATTTCTGTAAATTAACTCTAATCAGTGCCAATAATTGCTCATTAAAATGCCAATTACTGGCACCAATTAGCTTGTTAATTAAATTGCACGCACCAATTTTGGTACGCTACCAAATTTGCACGTGTAATTTCTAGCGCTTTTTATAGAATTAGGGGGATACATGCGGAACTTATCAAATTCTATGGGCCCTATATTCAAAAAAGTTTAACCGGGCAGGAGGGGGAACTCGCGGATTTCCAACAGGGCCCGAGATCTTCTTAGCGCTCCATGGAGTGAGTGAACGTAGTGTATCCTGATGGAAAGCCAAAGGTTACGGAAGACAAAAATCAGGTCATTTTTCAGAGCTGTATTTTCATTTCTATCTTTAGACCCTCCTGGAGTGCCATCTGTCTCGTGCAGTGCTTCAGATTTTGAGAATTTCTCTTGCTATTGGACATCAAGTCTGGAGACTTTTCTTCCTACCAGATACATCGCATCGTACAGGTAAGTACTTCCCACTGGTGCACAGTACTGTGAACGTAAGGTCCCCCTTCCTCCCTTCCCACACCGAAACAATATTTATTTATTGGGATTTATTAACCACAGTGTAGTAAATTTAAAACAAATTGGAGAAAATGTTTCTTCACCCAACGCATTATTAAACTCTGGAATTCGTTGCTGGACAACGTGGTGAAGGCGGTTAGCTTGACAGAGTTTAAAAAGGGATTAGACGGTTTCCTAAAGGACAAGTCCATAAACCACTACTAAATGGACTGGGGAAAAATCCACAATTCCAGGAATAGCATGTATAGAATGTTTGTACATTTGGGAAGCTTGCCAGGTGCCCTTGGCCTGGATTGGCCGCTGTCGTGGACAGGATGCTGGGCTCGATGGACCCTTGCTCTTTTCCCAGTGTGGCATTACTTATGTACATTTACGAGATTCACCCAAGGGGGGTGTACAGCAGGTACAACTGTATAAAATTACAATTATGGTAACAGCAGAATAATAACACAATGACTAGGTATAAGTATAAATACAATCAATGAGGTAAACTTGGAGATGGCAAATTGAATCCTAGATAGGTGTAACATGATACAGTATCAAAAATACACACATTTAACAGCACTATAGAAAAATCATATAACAGAAATATGATACATGTCAGCAGAGGATGAATGATACCATGGAAGAACATTCATACAACACAGACATAATTCTCACATTGTCAGCACAACACAAACAAAACACCCTCCCCCCCCCCCCCCTCTGTCTATGAGGGCCCCAGTCATTGATACATCACATGCTTCAAGTAAAGGTCCCTTCAAAGTTGATAAAGATTCCCCCTTGCCGATGAATTTACTCTCATACTGATACACAATGTTCTGTGTTTAAGGGCCCCCCCTCGCTGGTACACTGTGGAGCTCATTTTTTCAAAAGAGAAAAACGTCCAAAAAGTGGCATAAATCTGTATTTGGACGTTTTTTCTTACAAAAACGTCCAAATTGGTATTTTTAAAAACCAATTTTTAGACATTTTTCTATGAAGTCCATCAGGCGTGTGTTCAAATCACAAGGAGGTGTGTCAGAAACGTGTTAAGGGCGGGATCTGGGCGTTCCTAACACTTTGACATTTTTCAGCCATAATGGAAGAAAACAAAACTGTCCCGGACTAAAACTAAGATGTTTTGCGCCAAATCGAATCACATGCAAATGAGCAGCTCGCTGCTTTTACGAACAGGCTCATTTGCATGTGATGGGGGAAGCCAGTTGGTCAGCTGAGCATGAAGGGCGACTAAAATGATAGCGGGGATGGGACGACTTCCCTATGAAGAAAGACTAAGGAGGCTAGGGCTATTCAGCTTGGAGAAGAGACGGCTGAGGGGAGACATGATAGAGGTATATAAAATAATGAGTGGAGTGGAACAGGTGGATGTGAAGCGTCTGTTCACGCTTTCCAAAAATACTAGGACTAGGGGGCATGCGATGAAACTACAGTGTAGTAAATTTAAAACAAATCGGAGAAAATTTTTCTTCACCCAACGTGTAATTAAACTCTGGAATTTGTTGCCGGAGAAAGTGGTGAAGGCGGTTAGCTTAGCAGAGTTTAAAAAGGGGTTGGACGGTTTCCTAAAGGACAAGTCCATAAACCGCTACTAAACGGACTTGGAAAACTCCAAAATTCCAGGAATAACATGTATAGAATGTTTGTACGTTTGGGAAGCTTGCCAGGTGCCCTTGGCCTGGATTGGCCGCTGTTGTGGACAAGATGCTGGGCTCGATGGACCCTTGGTCTTTTCCCAGTATGGCATTACTTATGTACTTATGCGCATGTTACAGACGGCTTTCATACATGCAGTTTATTTTTCTTGTTTTCCCGTGGAAGTATGACAGGCTGATTTTGCATGCAGGATTTCTGCATCAGGCTGGACAGGAGGGATCTCCCTCTTGACATGGGTCAAACGCAGGAGATGGAACCCAAAACAATTTTGGTGGACAAACGGGAGCTTATAACGCATTGGGGGGGGGGGATTTAACTGCTGCCACCACACCCTCCCCTAAATTATCATAAACCCTCCTACCCTTTCCAGATGCTTCTAGTGTGAACATGTGACTTTCTGACAGGTGCTGGAACAGGAATAAAAAAAAACAGCACTACCACAAAAAGACCACAACTGAATTTGGCTGCAAGCTGTGTATCAATCAGGGTTAGAGGGCTGGAGATAATGGCGGAAACCAAATGCAGGTAGCTTCTTCCTTCTTATTGGCTGTCAGGGCTGCCACAGGCCAGCAACGGGAGCGCTAACTCAATGGACTGAGGGTTTATGAAGCCACGCTTCTGATTCCCTGTGTGGCAAATGAGAGGAAGCCCGTTCAATTCCTATTTGCTTCCTCTCATTTGCCGTGCGGAAATCACTAGCACGGCTTTGTAAAAGAACTGCGCACAGCACAGAGAATTTAAAACAGCACAAACAACTGTTAAAATTCTCACGAAGTTACCCATGCACCGCCTTCTTGGTATGCAGATCTCTCTCACATATATGAATTGAGGATATCCTGAAAACCTGAGGCTGGCTGTGCCCCGAGGTCTGGGTTGAGAAACAGTGCTGTAGAGAATGACCTCTAAACGACTTTTGCTCATTTCAAGTTGATGTTTTCAGTTATTATTATTATATTTATTTATTTGTTACATTTGTACCCCACATTTTCCCACCTACTTGCAGGCTCAATGTGGCTTACATAGCGCCGTGGGGCGAAAGCCTCCTTCAGTGAAGAAACAAATATAGAGTGATGTTATTTTAAATGAAATAGATACCTTTCCCCATTTGAGGTTCTACACTGAATGTTGCTACTATTTCAGATTCTTTTGAGGTTCTACATGGAATGTTGCTACTATTTGAGATTCTACGTGGAATGTTGCTACTATTTCAGGTTCTATTGAAATTCTACATGGAATGTTGCTACTATTTCAGATTCTTTTGAGATTCTACATGGAATGTTGCTACTATTTGAGATTCTATAGGGACTGTTGCTAGTGGAGGAGTAGCCTAGTGGTTAGTGCAGTGAACTCTGATCCTGAGAACTGTAGCTCCTTGTGACTCTGGGCAAGTCAATTAACCCTCCATTGTCCCAGGTACAAATAAGTACCTGCATATAATATGTAAACTGCTTTGAATGTAGTTGAAAAAAACCACATAAAGGAAGTCTATCAAGTCCCATTTATTTATTTGTATCCCACATTTTCCCACCTATTTGCAGGCTCAATGTGGCTTACATAGCGCCGTGGGGCGAAAGCCTCCTCCGGTGAAGAAACAAATATAGAGTGATGTTATTTTAAATGAAATAGATATGTACAGACATATTAAAGAAACATAGAGAGGGATGTTATATAGAGTTCATTAAGTTCGTAACAAATTTGGGTTTCTTTGAATTGCTGGATTCAGGTAATTAAGTTGGGTCCTTAGGATATGCCTTTTCGAACAGGTAAGTCTTTAGTGATTTCCCGAAGTTGAGGTGGTCGTACGTAGTTTTCACGGTTTTCGGGAGTGCATTCCATTATTATTAGGATTTATTTACCGCCTTTTTGAAGGAATTCACTCAAGGCGGTGCGCAGTTGTACCGCGGCCTGTGTCTTAGGCCTCCCTGTACCTGTTTCACTATCCAGTCAGAAGTTCCCCTCGTAGTCCAGTTCCGCCTCTTGCACTTCGCCTCTTGCACTTCAGAAACAGCTTCTGCCCTCTGCCCAGATGTTCCTCCAGGTGTTTCCTGAAAAGAAAGTGGGTTTCTTTTTGGGGATTTGAATTGAAAATGAGAGAACAAAAGAACGTCAGTGACATCCAGGTCAGTTCTAAAGTTCAACCTGGCTCTAAAAAGGCAAACAGTAGTTGGCAGGTGCACTGGATAGCACTCCTTTAGCTAAAAATGCGTCAGAAAGAATCGCAAAATACAACCAAAAGCGTTGTCACCTCATGCCAGTATTCATTAAGGAGCCAGAGTTTTGTCTGCCCCCACACTAATGCCACTACAGCTGCTTTCTGCAAACACTTGGAGACACAGGCATCGATGCTGTGTGCACTCATGTACCATCTGCTGATTGTCTTTCCAGGGTGAAAGTTTTTTCTGTCCAGCCACTAAGCTGGGGCATGCGATGAAGCTACAAAGTAGTAAGTTTAAAACGAATCGGAGAAAACTTTTCTTCACTCAACGTGTAATTAAACTCTGGAATTTGTTGCCAGAGAATGTGGTAAAGGCAGTTAGCTTAGCGGGGTTTAAAAAAGGTTTGGACAGCTTCCTAAAGGAAAAGTCCATAGACCGTTATTAAATTGGACTTGGGGAAAATCCACTGCTATTTCTGAGATAAGCAGCATAAAATGTATTGAGCTTTTTAGGGATCTTGCCAGGTATTTGTGACCTGGATTGGCCACTGTTGGAAACAGGATGCTGGGCTTGATGGACCTTTGGTCTGTCCCAGTGTGGCAATACTTATGTAAAAACTGATGCAATGAACACCATATCTGAGGTGCTTCTAGACTCCATCAACCCAGAAAGAGAACTAAGGTCACTTCTGAGTCCTGGTCTTGTGAATGGAGGGACACTGTACCGGTCACCAAGACTGACCTTCTGGCTCTTGGAAGTAACCATTAAATAGATAGAGAAGAGCAGAGCAATGCACTCAGCTACCCCTCCAGCTCTCGGAACTTTGTGCTGGGGTCCAGGGGTTGAAGACAACCTAGAGACCCCACCTGTAGCTCTGGGAATGTTTCAGTTATCAGAAAACACAGAGGAGTATGGATCAAAGTGCTTCCTGGAAGCCAAATAAAATGTTTCAGAAGCTTTCTAGGCCAGATAGTTAGTGGTAAATGTCAGACTGCCCTGCAGGGGAAGTTGTCATTTTTGGAAATGTGAATGATCCAGCTTCCCCTCCCCATCAGCCAGCATCCAAACACGCTAAAGTCCTTCGAAAGAGGAAGGTGATATTTCTGTAATAGGAAAAAGCTCATCCGCTTTCTATCACATGATGAATCTGTCCTGTGAGATTATATTTAAACAGTAAAATGTTTGGCATCTGCTTCTGAGCCACACTTTCCTGTCCTGGGGTATTACCCGAACCACTTCCTCTTATGATCAGACACTGCCGGCGCTGGCTTTCTGTCTCTGTCCTAGTATTACTCAAAACAAATTCACCGCTCCCCTGCTTCAGCCAAATTGAACGATATTTTGCAATTCCTAGACTGAACCTCCCTTGACATGCTCAAAAAATACTATTTTACTTACTCCCGATGTGTTAGCTGCTTATTTCCACATTAAAGTCACTCAAATTACAATCTCCATCTGTAGCCGTGTCCCAACTCCCGCCGATAGCGAAGCTCTCCTCCCCCGGGACAATGAGGATTCTTTATTGAAAGACGACAAAACATGGGCCGTGTTTCAGCAAGAAACCATCTGCATCAGGGGTCTATACAAACAACATAGAAAAACATAAAATACATGTCATATGAAGACCCATCTCTTTGACAAGATATACCACAGAGATCAACACATGGGAAGCTCCCCACATATATCCAGAAATGTTTAATAATGCCTTCTGCGGAGCAGGTGGGGGGAAGACGGGGTGGTGGTTGGGAAGCAAGGATAGGGGAGGGCAGACTTATACGGTCTGTACCAGAGCCGGTGATGGGAGCCGGGACTGGTGGTTGGGAGGCGGGAAATACTGCTGGGCAGACTTATATGGTCT